>NC_142009.1:266080623-266401338 GCF_049901735.1 Notechis scutatus | reverse complement strand
CTTCAAGCATCTGTGGGTTCCTGCCTCTCTTGTCTGGTTGTTTCCTAGCAGTATCTCCTCCTCTTCTTCTCCAAGGTCATTCATATATATTTCCCTCCCACCCACCCACTCACACTCCTTCCTTCACTCTCTCACAACTCTCCAAGAAAGCAAGCCACTGCTACAAGGTGGTGAAGGGTACAAGAGAGTGTGCAACTGGCAGCATGGGACAAGCACAGAGGGATTGGCAAAGGGTGCACCATTTCTCCATTGACTTTTTCCCTGTAAGTTTAAGCAAAGAGTGGGAAGGTGACAAGGAGCATTAGCAATCCTATCAGTTCCTTCTGGGTTCCCCATTGACTTGTCAGAGAACATTGAAAATGAAGATCAGATAATAATGGCTTACCATGGCAGCAGCTCTGAACAGCAACCACTCACTGTACTGCAGTAGCATAAAGATTATCAACTGTAACAATCATTGGTCTTAACATTAAATATGGAACAGTAGAGATCATTAACAAAATTGATATATAAAAATGTAAAATCTTTGAAGAGTGGGGAAAGACAAAATATCATACTTAAGAAGAAAAAATGGTTAAATTAGGGATCTACAGTCATTAGTCATGATCTTCAAAGAGGACTTTAGTAGCTGTCTTTCAGATTGGATAGCATTTAACAAATGTTATTAAAGCCATATGCTTATATGAACTGCAGATGCATAAGATTAACTAAACTTATGCAGGATTTAAAATTTGGGATGGGGAGAAGAAAAAGACAGATCTATTAGAAGAATAGAATTAGAATTAGAATTAGAATTAGAATTAGAATTAGGAATAGAATAGAATAGAATAGAATAGAATAGAATAGAATAGAATAGAATAGAATAGGACCTCGGAAATCTTCTAGTCCAGCTACATGCTCAGGCAGGAAATCCAATACTATTTCAGACTATTTCTGTCCAATCTCTTCTTAAAAACTTGCAGTGTTGGAGCATTCACAACTTCTAGAGGCAAGTTGTTCCACTGATTAATTGTTCTAACTGTCAGGAAATTTCTCCTTACTTCTAGATTGCTTCTCTCCTTAATTAATAATTATCTTTAATAAAATTATATGAAAAAGTAACCCTTGAATGACCTATTTTTTTAAAGTATTATCTGCTTTGTCTGAAGTTACACTGATTAGTAATCTACAGCAGTAGTCGCCCCCAAAAACAATTAATCCAGGCTGCGTGGGAATACAAGGCTGTGCCACGCACATGGCCTGTGGAAACCCTCCCTGCCCACTCCTTACCTGGCAAAATTCCCTGCTAAGTTGCTATTTTTCCTTTTCCCCCCCAACCATCAGCTGTTCTGCTGTGCCAGAAGATTTAGATTAGCTAGAAAGCAGGAAACCATTGGATTTCTTGCTTTCTAGCTAATCTTTAGAACTTCGGCTCTGCTTTTAAGCAGAGGCAAACCTCCCTTAAGAGTGAAGGTTCTATTATTCAGTGTAGACTCAGATAGCCAATGGCAGAAACATAGATCTCTAAGCGAATCTGTGATTCTGTGAGCAACTCAATCTGCCTGCCCACTTTGCCTGATTTTGGGTAAAAGTTGCTCTTTTTTAATAAAAAATTCAACATTTACATAAATATAATATTTACATACAAGCCATGCCCAGCCAGTCACATGACCACCAAGCCACACCCACAAATTAGGCGATGCCCAAGAATCGGTTGTTAAGAAATTTGAATCCCACCCCTGCCTCTATGTGTTTGTATGTGTGTGTGAGAGAGAGAGAGAGGGAGGGAGGGAGGGAGGGAGGGAGAGAGAAGTCTCTCTCAGCAAGCCACCATCAGTCAAAATTTGTATTAGTGGTCCCTGGAATTTAAAATTATGAGTTTGGTGGTCCCTGACGTCCAAAAGTTTGGCGACCTCTGATCTACAGTTTATCCAGTTTCTGACAGGATGATCAGAGACTTGGGGAAATCGGAATGAATTGTACATAATGTACAAGTTTCAGGGAGGCTGTTAAATCTGATTCTATTACACTTATAATTAAACCTTAATGTTCTGTGGCTCTTCCTCAGTTATGGATAACCAATGAATTACTTCGACACTTAGAAAGTTCTTACCATTGTGTGTAAGTTCCAATACATTGCAGAATGTACATTCACTAATACAATTTTATCCGTGTTCATATTAATCACAGCCTGTAAACATGTCTGCCATTTTGAGGAAATCATTTTTGCATTTGCTGTACTTTATTTCACCTCCCCTCTCTGGTGGAGTATGAATTGCATTTGATGGTGGCTGAATGGTTCTGCTGCATTCTAGTGGAATGCTTTCTGTCATGAAATAATGAGAACACGGGATTGTTCTTGTTAACTAGAAAACTGTTCTCTCTACAGGAATAACATGCTATTCAGATAGTAAGTGTCAGCTTTCATTATTCAAGTTTATTAGCAATTCTTTAGGTAGAAATTACCTTCAGGATCCAAAATAGTGGTACTGTAAGCAACCTGTTTTCTTTTCAACCTTTCCTTTGGGCATTATTAATTAATAAATAAATTAATTTACATTTAATGGCTATCCACTGCAGTGGAGTCTGAGAAAATTAAACACTAAATTAAACAGACATCTAAAATCAAAATAACCCAATAAACCACAAAATCTACAGAATTCACAAAACAAAAGAACTCCTTGAACAAATAATAAATATCAACCCCAGGCCTGGGACCAAATCCAGATTTTCAAAGGTTGCAAGAACCTTATCATTGACCTTATCTTTGGAGAGAGGCAGTTTCCTGCCAAGATTACATTTAATAGAGGGAACCTAGAGCATATCCAGTCTGCTCAAATATACTGGCTGGGCAGAAACAATTGGAGACAATGAGTCCTTCAGATATCCAGATAACTGTTAAGTCGCGGGAAAGATCGACTCGAGACCAGTGTGACTTTCAGCTCTTTATTAGTCTCTTGCAAAACTGTTCTGCTGTGCCAGAAGAGTTTAGATTAGCTAGAAAGCAGGAAACCATTGAATTTCTTGCTTTCTAGCTAATCTTTAGAACTTCGGCTCTGCTTTTAAGCAGAGGCAAACCTCCTTAAGACTGAAGGTTCTATTATTCAGTGTAGACTCAGATAGCCAATGGCAGAAACATAGATCTCTGGGCTGAATCTGTGATTCTGTGAGCAACTCAATCTGCCTGCCCACTTTGCCTGATTTTGGGTAAAAGTTGCTCTTTTTTAATAAAAATTCAACATTTACATAAATATAATATTTACATACAAGCCATGCCCAGCCAGTCACATGACCACCAAGCCACACCCACAAATTAGGCGATGCCCAAGAATCGGTTGTTAAGAAATTTGAATCCCACCCTGCCTCTATGTGTTTGTATGTGTGTGAGAGAGAGAGAGGGAGGGAGGGAGGGAGGGAGAGAAGTCTCTCTCAGCAAGCCACCATCAGTCAAAATTCGTATTAGTGGTCCCCGGAATTTAAAATTATGAGTTTGGTGGTCCCTGACGTCCAAAAGTTTGGCGACCTCTGATCTACAGTTTATCCAGTTTCTGACAGGATGATCAGAGACTTGGGGAAATCGGAATGAATTGTACATAATGTACAAGTTTCAGGGAGGCTGTTAAATCTGATTCTATTACACTTATAATTAAACCTTAATGTTCTGTGGCTCTTCCTCTGTTATGGATAACTAATGAATTACTTCGACACTTAGAAAGTTCTTACCATTGTGTGTAAGTTCCAATACATTGCAGAATGTACATTCACTAATACAATTTTATCCGTGTTCATATTAATCACAGCCTGTAAACATGTCTGCCATTTTGGGGAAATCATTTTTGCATTTGCTGTACTTTATTTCACCTCCCCTCTCTGGTGGAGTATGAATTGCATTTGATGGTGGCTGAATGGTTCTGCTGCATTCCAGTGGAATGCTTTCTGTCATGAAATAATGAGAACACGGGATTGTTCTTGTTAACTAGAAAACTGTTCTCTTTACAGGAATAACATGCTATTCAGATAGTAAGTGTCAGCTTTCATTATTCAAGTTTATTAGCAATTCTTTAGCAGAAATTACCTTCAGGATCCAAAATAGTGGTACTGTAAGCAACCTGTTTTCTTTTCAACCTTTCCTTTGGGCATTATTAATTAATAAATAAATTAATTTACATTTAATGGCTACCCACTGCAGTGGAGTCTGAGAAAATTAAACACTAAATTAAACAGACATCTAAAATCAAAATAACCCAATAAACCACAAAATCTACAGAATTCACAAAACAAAAGAACTCCTTGAACAAATAATAAATATCAACCCCAGGCCTGGGACCAAATCCAGATTTTCAAAGCTTGCAAGAACCTTAGGAAGGAGAACATTGACCTTATCTTTGGAGAGAGGCAGTTCCAGATCATGGGGGGCTGCAACAAGATTACATTTAATAGAGGGAACCTAGAGCATATCCAGTCTGCTCAAATATACTGGCTGGGCAGAAACAATTGGAGACAATGAGTCCTTCAGATATCCAGATAACTGTTAAGTCGCGGGAAAGATCGACTCGAGACCAGTGTGACTTTCAGCTCTTTTATTAGTCTCTTGCAAAACTGAAAAAGCCGGAGCCGTGGCAGCCTCTTTTATAGCGGCTGCTCGCGGCTTCGCAGCCAATGACGGCTCCTTGAATTCTCCCGCCGTCAGGCGGACCAATCAAAAGATAGTATTACAAGTATTCAAATGTACAGGACGGACCAATCAGAGGTTGTGTTGACGGACCAATCAAAGGGCAGTATTGACGGACCAATCTCAAGGCAGTATTTCAAGTATGCAAATACATAACAATAACCATATAGGGCAGTGGTCCCCAACCTCCAGTCCATGGACTGGCACTGGTCCACAGCATGCCAGAAACCGGGCCATGCAAACAAGTGAAGACCCATCCACATGATGCAGGCAGCATGCAAAACCACATCCCCTTCACTGAAAAACCCCTCCCAACAAATCAGTCCCTGGTACCCAAAAGGTTAAGGGCCACTGATAAAGGGCTTTAGAAGTAACAACCAGCATCTTGAATTGCACTCAGAAGCAATAGCAGTCAGTGTCAGTCAGTGCAGCTCGCATAGCAATGGTAACACATGGATACATTGAAAGGCCACTGTTCCTGTTCATGCAGCTGAATTTTGAACCAACTTTAGCTTCTGGGCGGTCCAAGGCAGCCAAGAGCATATTGCAATGTTGTCTGGGGCTGATTTCTATTCTAACATAGTCAGTTTTTTGGAATTCATAGAATCACATGTGGATGGATCTTGAAGGTCTTCTAGTCCAAACCCTTGTCTAAAGTAGGAGTCCTTATACCATTGTGGACAAATGCTTGTAAAGCTGCCAGCTGGCCAGATCCTCAACAATCTGGCACCTTTGCAATAAAGTCATAGGAAGTTTTGTCACGAGACAATTTTTTCTAATCTTAAACATAGAGCATTGCCAGCAAGGCACTTTATGTTGTACAAAGATTTGTCATTGGGTGTCCTTGTACAACATTTTTATAAGAAAGTACACTTGCCAAGTCTACAATAGCCAAACCTGGTAACAAATGATTAAAGGAGTGGAAGAACAGACTCTTGTATTTTTAGTACAGTATCTTCTTTTTTGAAATCTTGGAAATTATTCACACAAAGACTCGCCAACTGGCATTCCTTCTCATTTTTCTCAGATGATCTCTTTGCCACTGAGCATGCCAGCCCAAAATCATTTTTTTAAAAAATAAGAGATTTTACTTTTAAATTGGACTAGGATTCTCTCTGTTGTTTCAGTATAATTTCTTTATAGATTATTTGGACCATTTGGAGGCAATACGTTGCGGTTTCTTCCCCCCTTATTCTTGCTACCTCCAATTTAAAAGAAGCATAGGGGATATGATTTTTTAAAAAACAATATGGTGGTGACATTCTTGAAGCTTTTGGATGAAAATCTGTCATTTTCTCTGTTACTTTCTCTGGTATTTTAATCCCATGGTGCTAAAATCTGAAGCAATTATAGACACAGTGCAAGGAGTCTAGGGCAACTTGCCATAGTCAACTCACCACAGCCAACTTGCCACGACCAACTCGCCATGGGACAGACAACCTTCCACAGGACAAGAGTTACACTAATATCAAAGAAATTGTGAAATAGAAACATTAAAGAAAGGATGCCAAAGGATGGGCAAAGTAAAATGTGAATAACAAAGATTAAAATATTTCTAATTATTTTGAATGAATGAATGAATGAATGGCCAAGTGTGATTAGACACGCAAGGAATATGTCTTGGTGTATATGCTCTCAGTGTACATAAAAAGAAAAGATACATTCATCAAGAATCATAAAGTACAACACTTAATATAGTCATAGGGTACAAATAAGCAATCAAATCATACTAGAAAACAGTTAATATAAATCATAAGGATACAAGCAACAAGTTACAGTAATACAGCCACAAGTGGGAGGGGATGGGTGATAGGAGTGATGAGAAGATTAATAGTGATAATAATGCAGACTTAGTAAATAGTTGGACAGTGTTGTGGGAATTATTTGTTTAGCAGAGTGATGGTGTTTGGGAAAAAACTGTTCTTGTGTCTAGTTCTGGTGTGCAGTGCTCTATAGCATTGTTTTGAGGGTAGGAGTTGAAACACTTTATGTCCAGAATGTGAGGGATTAGGGTTAAGGTTTTAAATAATTAAATTAATTAAATTGAATTATTGAATTGTCCTGTGTAGAATGGTCCCACAGCGTTGGCCATGTGAGTTATCCTGCAGCAAGTTGGTCATGGCAAGTTGGCCATGGTGAGTGTTCCCATTCCCTAATGCAACATCTCACCCAAGCATATAATCCAAGTTTTTATTTTGTTTTTGGAAAAAAACCACGAAACTCTGAAGTGGTCAGTTTGAATTATATTTTTTAATGTATCTCAAGGTACAAATTTGAATCAAACCATGGCGCCTTAAAAAAAAAGTCTCAAATCTCTCATTTGCATCTTGCTCAGCTTTCTCTTCATGCAAGGCTCATTATTTTTATTATTTATTTATTTATTTTATTTCTCAAGCAAGTATTAGATAACAGATATAAGTATGAACATGGTTATGAACACATGAAATGGATACAAATAAAAAGAAACAATAGGACAGGGACGGCAGGCATGCCCCCACAGACCTCTTAGGAAAGGGTGAGTAGACAGTCTAAGGTTAAAGTTTTAGGGGTTTGGGGAAGAAACCACAGAGTCAGGTAGAGTATTCCAGACATTGACCACTCTGTTGCTGAAGTCGTATTTCCTGCAATCAAGTTTGGTGCGGTTTACCTTGAGTTTGTATCTATTGTGTGCTCTTGTATTGTTGTGGTTGAAGCTGAAGTATTCATTGACAGGTAGGACATTGCAGTAGATAATTTAATGTACTACACTTAGATCGGACAAAAGCCGTCATAGTTCTAGGTTGTCTAAGTCTAAAATTTCAAGTCTGGTGGTATAAGGTATTCTGCTATGAGTAGAGGAGTGGAGAACTCTTCTTGTGAAATATCTCTGGATTTTCTCAACTGTGTTAATATCCAATATGTAATGCGTGTTCCAGAGGGATGAGCAGTATTCAAGTATTGGTCTGGCAAATGTTTTGTATGCTCTAGTTAGTAGTGCGATATTACTGGAGAAAAAGCTATGCAGGATTAGGTTAACAACTCTTAATGCCTTTTTAGCTATGTAGTTACAGTGGGGTCTAGCACTTAGATCATTAGAGAGTTATTTTCTGAAACCAAGTTGTTTATTAGAGAGAAGGTTGTTTGTCTCTTAAGTGGAGGATAATGGATTGGTTAATAATTGATTCCATGACTTTACAGGTGACGCAACATAAAGAGATTGGTTTGTAATTTTCAACTACGCTGAGGTCTCCCTTTTTGAAGATGGAGATGACTGTGGCTAGTGACCATAGGTTGGGCAAGGAGCTGGTCCTGAAAGATTTTTCTGAGATTATGCTTAGAGGTTCTGCTATAGCAGTGGATAGCTTTTTTAACAAGTAGGCACATATTCCGTCAGGTCCAATAGATAGAGATGGTTTTAGATTTCGTAGTGCTTTTTCAACATTATGTTCTGTAAAACCAATATGTATTAGATCATTGTAGTTGTCTGTGGTTCGACTAGGAAATATTGGGCATGATCCATTGCTGTTTACAAAGACTGAGCCAAAGATGTGTTAATGGCTTCACTGTTACTGACTTTACTGTTAGATCCTTTTAGGGGTGGGATGGACTTCGAGTCTTTTGAGTTTGTTGTTTGTAGAAAATTGTAGAAAGCGCGGGTGGAATTTGTGAAGAGAAGGTTTTCCTGTTGTTTAATGTGACAATTGGTGCATTCAATCTTTATCTGGTGGCATAAATTTTTGTATCACCTTTTAAAGTTGGCAACGTGACCAGATTTGTTTTTCTGCCAAAGGGATTTCTCTTTGGATTGGAGCTTCCTAATTGTTATGGGTAATTTGTTTTTTTCTGGTTTGGGGAGTTGTTATTGGTATATATAGTTTGATGACTCTTTACTCTTCAAGTAAAAAGATGTTGTAATGGTCTCCGACAGTATTGCATCCAGTGAATAGAATTTGACAATCAAGAGATGAGAGATCGTTGTCTATAAGATCATAGTTGCCTGTTTTAAAGTTATAATTGGGGATCCCATCATTATGATTTTTGTGAGGATGTATGTTGAGACAAAAGTCAATCATGCTGTGGTCACTCTTGGAAAAGGGTTCTTTTATTTGTATTCTGTAAATTGAATTAAAACTGTTGCAGAAGATGAGATCGAGGCAGTTGTTAAGTCTAGTGTTGTTGGTTACTAGTTGTTCCTGTCCCAGATTTATTACAGCATTGTAGAAAGTTGCCTGTATGGGTTCAGTTGTACATTCATTTAGGGTCCAATTAATAAGAGGTAGATTGAAGTCACCAAGAAAGATAAAAGCATGTGTGCAGGTGGTTGCCCATGTTAGTAGTGAATTTAACTTGTTTACAGTTTTGATATCATAATCAGGGGCTCTGTAACATAGTAAGAATCGAAATATGATATTTAAGGACAGCTCACAGACGATGGTCTCAGGAAGAGCAAGCTCCTGGGTAACTTGGATGTTTTTTAGATGTAGGAACTTTTTATAGAAGATAGCAACACCACCTCCTCTACGGATTTCATGATCTGATCGGTAAACATGATAGTCAGCAAGGCATTCGATAAAGTAGACCACAACCTACTTCTTAGTAAGCTAGAAAAAAGTGGAATAGATAGCACCACCACTAGATGGATTGACAACTGGTTGGCAAACTGTACTCAACGAGTAGTCCTTAATGGGTCTAAGTCTACACGGAGGGAAGTAAGCAATGGGGTGCCACAAGGTTCCGTCTTAGGCCCAGTACTCTTCAATATCTTCATTAACGACTTAGATGAGGGAATAGAAGGGGAACTTACCAAATTTGCAGATGATACTAAACTGGCAGGAATAGCTAACACCCAAGAAGATAGGCTCAAGATCCAGATGGATCTTGACAGACTAGAACACTGGGCCATATCTAATAAAATGAAATTCAATATAGAGAAAAGTAAAGTCCTACACTTAGGCAAGAAAAACCAAAAGTACACATATAGACTGGGTGAAACCAGGCTCAATAGCAGTAACTGTGAGAGGGATCTTGGAGTCTTAGTGGACAACCAGCTAAATATGAGCCAGCAGTGTGCAGCAGCTGCACAAAAAGCTAATGCAATCCTAACTTGTATTAACAGAGGGACACAGTCAAGATCAAGGGAAGTACTAATACCACTCTATAAAGCCTCTATATACCACTCTATAAGACCACATCTAGAGTACTGCATCCAGTTTTGTTCACCACATTATAAAAAAGATGTTGAGGCTCTAGAAAAAGTACAGAGAAGAGCAACCAGGATGATTAGGAGACTGGAGGCTAAAATATACAACGATAACGGTTGCAGGAAGTGGGCTTGGCCAGTCTAGTAAAGAGAAGGACCAGGGGAGACATTATAGTGGTCTTCCAATATTTGAGGGGCTGCCACAGGGAGGAAGGGGTCAAGCTATTTTCTAAAGCTCCTGTAGGCCAGACAAGGAATAATGGATGGAAACTGAACAAGAAGAGATTTAACCTGGAAACAAGGAGAAACTTTCTGACAGTGAGAACAACCAACCAATGGAACAGCTTGCCCTTGGAAGTTGTGGGAGTGCCATCACTTGAGACTTTCAAGAGATTGGACTGCCATTTGTCAGAAATGGTGTAGGGTCTCCCACTTGGGTGGGGGTTGGACTAGATGACCTACAGGGTCCCTTCCAACTCTGATTATCTGTATTATCTGTATTAGTCTCTTACTGTGGTAATGGAGTCAGGGAGGGATGCATTGAGCTATGTTTCACAGACAAATATGATGTCAAATTTAGCCGTATTTAGTAAGAGGAGAAATTAAGGTATTTTATTTATGAGGCTTCTTGCGTTGAGCAGCTTGCATATAAGGTCAGTTGTAGTTGGAATTGAGGTAGTTAGGCATGGGCAGGCCTAGTTTAGGGTGATGGTGGATTGGATGATATAGGGTTGGATGCTGAGTTGTGGGTTGTGTGACTTACTTTTGATACAATCAGCACGGTAGTCAATGTATAAATCCTTCTCTCCATTGTCTAGACATTTTTTGAGTTCTGTGCGGACTTCACGGGAGTGGATTCTTTGCAGTATGGTTAAGTCTGGTCATGAGTGAAGTTTGTTATGGATGAGATTGGTTTTAGCAATGGCGTTTATTGTATGAATGAATATACATTTGCTGGACTCATTTTTGCAAACAACTCTACAAAATCTTGGGGCCACCAAGCCGTCATTGTATTTGAACTCAGGGCCAACTATGGTTATTTCAATGATATCTTCAGGGGAGATGCCTGATGTAATTGGAGTTGCTTGTGATGTTGCGAACTTTGGTGATATCTAATTCATTGGTGTCTTCAAGACCAAATAAAATGGCATTTGGACATTTCTGATCATGTTCCATGATGTCTCTGATGAGTAAGAGGATATCATTTGTGGGGTTGGTGTTATTTGATGGGATAGTGATTATTTGTGGTTGTAGTTTGGTGGTTATTTTTGGTTGTAGTTGTGATTGTAGTTGAGGTAGTAGTCGTGGTAGTGGCTGTTGGGTTGAGATTTGATTTTGAGCTGACAGGTAGTCACTTATCAGTGCTGTTTTTATTTTCAAGAGAGATTAGACTTGTCTATAGTTGTTTCAAAACGTGTTACTAATTGTTCTTCTATTGAGTGAAGGGATGATTCTATGTTTTCAACTCTATCAGACAGGGTACTTAATTTGTTTAGCTTAGGTAAACATGATGGACATAGATGAGGAAATGTATCTGATATTTTTAGGAGATCGGCTAAGTTTTTGGTTAAGTTTAAACAGGTGAAGTGGGCTTGATTGTCACATAGGTGGCATTTAATGTTATTTTCACTTTCATTGATGGTTTCAAAACGTTTGAAGCATGTGCAGGAGACTGGGAGGTCATTGGTAGAGATATTATTCTTTTGCTGATGTTTGGTAGTGGAGGGTTTGGAGTTTTTGGCTGGCATGGTCAATGACAATAGTACATTAACAATTACAGTAGCTAATTAATATGGTAGGTAGACAGTTACTTAATGAATGTTAATTAATAAATGTTAATTGATAAGTAAGAGAACAAATCAATAGTAAAGTTACTTATTACTAAAAATCAATCAATCAACTAGATAATCAATGATACAGTATTAAATCACTATCAATCAATAAATCAGTAATTAGTGATCATTTAACAATTCATTATTATACCAATCTATTAAATGATAAATCAATTATTTTAGACAAAGCATCATCTATCAATAATAGATCTTGAAGCAATGAAATAATGGAGGTAGTGAAGTATTGGAGGTTGGTAGTAAAAAATTCCTTGGTTTTTCCTTAAAGCCACGTTGTTTGGGTTTTTTTGTTTTTTGTTTTATTTAAAGAAGAAGCGTTGCTTGAAGGAGCTTTGTTTGTGTTCCATGGAAGACGCTTTAATTAGTTACATTTCAATAGATCATGGAGATGTTCCAATCAGCTGCTTGAGAGATTTGAATGGAGAAGATTTGAATGAACTCTCCAATCATCTACTTGGGAGTTTTGAATGGGTAGGGTTTTAAATGGAGGTTGTCCAATTAGCTGAATGGGGATATAAATGGAGGCTGTCCAATCAGCTGGGTGATTTAAATGGAGACTGCTTAGGAGATTATTCCTCTCAGGTAGGGTCTATCTATTCTCTGTGAGTCTCCGCAGTTCTCTGCAATTCTCGGCCATTCAGATTCACACTATCCTGCTCTCCTCCAATCCCGGCTCTTTTTTTGGCCTTTTATAATCACACGCTCTGCCAGTTCTGGCTCTTTCACTGCCACTCAGAATCACACTTTCCACCAGTCCCAGTTCATTCCATGTTGCTCAGAATGGCTCACTCTCAGAATCACTCTCTCTGTAAGTGTCAGAATCACACTCTCATCCAGTCCCAGCTCTTTAGCACTATCTGCTATCCGCCAGTCCCGGTTCTTTAAAAGTCTCACCCATTCGGAATGGCGTCCTATGGAATGGAGTCTTGGCCTCTCCAGTCAGAATGGTGTCCTGGCCTCTCCATGCTCTCTCGGAATTACTGGCCAATTCTCTGCTTTCAGAACCTTCTGAAACCTTCTGATAGTCCTGGTTGAGAATGGTCAACAGATAGGACTGCAATTCCAGCAGACTAAAGTTGGATGGTTTGGCACAAGAGACAATTATTAGTAGTTGCTGGCACACTCATACTTTAATATTCTGTGCTTAGTGGGTATTGTTCATCTGGTCCTTTAAACATTAAAATTACTAATACTTTCAATAAAAAGTATGTTGATTTTTTATGGTTGTAGATGTTTCTTTTATTTCAGATATTCAAGTTTAAATTGCCTAAATTATTTTTCACAGGTGTTTCTGACAGCAAGCTACATTAAATAAAAGCTCAAAGCCATCTCTGTTTCCCAAAGGGAACAATAAAATAAGCAATTGGGAAAAATATTCCCTGATAAATGCAGCAAAATTATTCTGTGTGTCACTGTGACTGTTTGAGCTGTTGTCAGACCATGGGAACCTACTAAGAAACAGAGAGACTTCCAAAGGAAAGCATTATATTTCTTTCTCATCAGGCCTGTGAATCACAATACACCAACATGAATATCAAGTGAATATGTTTCCAGAACAAGTATTAAAAATGCTAATTCTATATACTGCCCCATTTTATTACTTCATTGTGAGCAACAAAACCTTGCATGGAGCACTCGGGGTATTCCATGTAAATTAAGATTTGACAGACCATCCAATAAAGAAAGAAGAGAAAGCTATGAACCAACTTTGGATACCATTCCAAATCTAAAATCATGATGCTTTGCTCTCTAATCTTCAGTTCATAGAAAGAAAATCTCCTCATCTTCTACTATAAAAACAATATAAGAAAAATCATTAATAGAAAGCATTTCATAAGAAAAGCAATCATAAGAAAATAATCATAAGATGCTTATTTTTTCTTTCTACAATGTGCAATATCCAAAACTTCTTTGTAGAAACTAAAAACCTCAGCAAAAGATAATGAGATAGAAAACCTACACATCAAAGCAAATACAACAAGGGTGACTCAGTACAGCATCTAGTATCTGGTCATTAACAGAAAATATGGCAGAGTGTAAGGACTAGTCTTAAGCAGAGGAACAATTGACTGGCAATAGTGTCTTTATTTATTCGGGCATTTGCATCAAATCATGAAGATTTGTATAAGGAATAATGTTGTACCTCCAATAAAAAGGATACACATGAAAATGTTAGAGTTGCAAAAATCCTGGGACGGAAGGAAGGAGGGAGGGAGGGAAGGAAAGGAAGGAAGGAAGGAAGAATTTGTTAGTTCTTTAAATAATACTTCTAGGGTTATTGGATCTGTATTGCAAAATTCTAAGTTGAAGAAATATATTTATAATTATTCATATTTATACATATAAATTTAATATTAAATATTAACAAAACTCATTTTCATCCAGTCCTAATTAAGAAGCCTTTAAACACCCTCAAAATAGCAAGGCATTATTTTTACTTTGATCAAATAAATCAATTGTATATTTTTCTGCAATAGTATTCTCTCTATCTTTATCAAGCCCTCTTCATACTGCCAACATAGCAACTCCAGAAAACACTTCTTATAAATTCAATATTAGGAAATAATCCAAATCAATCATCTGGTTTATTGTTTTTATTTCTTTTAAAATGCTTAGGTCATTGTCTTTCATTTGTAAATCCATAATTTCCATCTTTTTGTAAGCTGTAAATTTTAATTCCGCCTGTATATCAGTTTCAGTTTTATTCAATGGAGCTTTATCCTCTGCAGTTACACCAATATCTGCTAGTAAAGAGTTAAATAGTTTAAAAACTTAATGTTGCCATAACTTATATGTTTCTTTTAAACTATCCATGTGATGCCCTCTAATGTCAAATTTTCAAAGTTTTTTTTAATCAATTCAGAATATAAACAGAGGTTATCAACATGGGAAAGAATAATTTCAATCAACATCAAAATCAGAAATCAAATCGATCTGAGTACTTAATCTGTGTGAAGCTTTCCAAAGCCAACAATAATCAACCTCTTGCTTGTATATTAAAAAAAATACAAATCCTAAAGCTTAAACTGCTTTATTTTAAAAAACATAGTCCAAAATGATTAAGAGATGAGCCAGTTAAACCTGTGTCAATGTAGGTGACACTAAGTGTACAAGCACAATGGAATCCTATAACTCCCATTTTATCAGATACAAAAGCATTTTCTACAGTCTTCTCACACACACAAAAAAGCAGCTATTTAGAACATGTGTGGATAATCTGATGATCTCTCCTCAACTTCAGGGAGATTTCAGTTGCCCAGTTCCTGTAATTGGGTGCCATTTCAGACACATGTCCCAACTTTTAGACTAGAGGAACGTCAGCTCACTAGAAGTGTATCCTGAGACGATATTCCTGACTTTTCTTCTTCCTTTGTCTGGACAAGCAGATTGTTGGCCAGATTAGGCACAGCAGAAAAGTGTTTCTAGCTGAGTTCTAATGCCGGATAAATTTTAAAAGTCAGTTTACATGAATTGGACTGAAACTCCTGGGTAATAAGCCTTCAAATAAGCCTGTCAGTAACAGAGTGCATTCTGTACACTTAGAATATTCCAGGCTTAGTATCCTGAATTTCTACTTAAAGGATCAAAAAGTGGTTTCAGGGAAATCATTTGTTTACTTTCCAAAGAAGTGCTGTCAGTCAATAAAGGCATGATGTTCTAACTCAAGGTGTTTGTTTAGTATTAAAATTAGTCATAATAGCATTTGAAGAAAATAGGTAATTTCCAGTCCTATTCTTTCACAGCTTCTGAATTTATGGAATCTAAGAAAGCAGACTGTGGAGAGAATAAGCTTAGCTAGGCTATGGCTCATAACAGAGGAACCGGGGACGTTATCAACAAGTTTTTAATTACAGAATCAGATTGTTTTGTTTTGGTGTATATTTCCTATCTTGGTTTCTTTGTTTTTCTCCTGGCCTGAAGAGCTAAACCCTAACAGTGGCCATAATCTTCCTTTCTTATATATAATGAAACAAATTCTTTAAAAAATGGAGTATTAAAAGTTTAAATGTTTTATGATCAGAAAAAAAATTAAGAGGACACATATCAGTTTTGATATTTGGCAAACTACAGCTCTTGGGATCTTGTCACTCACTACCTTTGATGTGTTTCATTCACACCATTGCCAGGTTGCTATGGTTACTTTTAACTCTCCTTTGCCAATGAGAGCAACTCCTGCTTCTTCTGGAGATTCAAGACTAGCTGAGCTCCATGGGTGGCAGCAAAGTTGAAAAGATGCAGCAATGGGGAGAGTTGAGCCAAACATCAGCAGATCTATTAAAAACCACTTCCCTTTCACACCTACTTGCCTCTGGGAAAGTAACACTATTTTGTTTATTTTACTTTAAAGGTATAAGGCAAAGCTATCCTTCATAGGCCTATTTCTTTAAAAATACAAGCATCCTCAACCAAGATTCCTGCAATCACTGACCATTTGGTGTGCCACAAGGCTTAAAGCTCCTTACACCTTAGAAATGTGTTTTAGTAGGACAAATTAGTTCAGAGAAAGCAGAAACCAATTTTGTACTCCATTTCCTAGCTCAAAACTGAAAAGCATATCCTCCCCACACCCTTACATTCCTTTTCTATATTCACAAGACAAAAACAGGGCTTTTTCGCTTACATAGCAAAAAACTGATTTTCAAAGCAGGTTGGTCTACCATCCTTGTCTGCCCCCTTCCCCTGGCAAAACACAAAAAATCGGCATCTTCTGAATCTCAATTTTCTCCAAACTCTTGAATGCTTTACCCAAAAATATGACCTCTATCAGCTGCAATTCCCAGAGGTACAATATGTGACAAGGATTATTCAGCATAGATGAATTCAGCATTTTGAAGTATATTTCACTTTCTATTTTGTCCATATTCTTTTAATAAGTATATTCTCTCAATTGAGGTTTAAGGGATGAGGAGTGAATTGCAGACAATCACAACAGAGATCTGTCCCTGCCTAGTTTAGTGTCTCTGATTCACAAGTGCTACACTTATCTCTTTGTGTTTAAGGGGAAATAACAGGGTATCAAACTGTCATGCTCATGGTAATTGCTATGAGTAAGTTTCTGGCTAGTAAAGATCTCTTTCAAGAAGAAATTCTTTTGGGGCTCTGGATGTTTCTTCTCTGGTCAGTGTTATTTACAGGAAATGTATCAGATAACAGATAATCAGAGTTGGAAGGGACCTTATAGGTCATCTAATCCAACCCCCCTGGCCAAGTGGGAGACCCTACACCATTTCTGACAAATGGCAGTCCAATCTCTTCTTGAAAATCTCAAGTGATGGCGCTCCCACAACTTCTGAGGGCAAGGTGTTCCATTAGTTGATTGTTCTCACTGTCAAAAAATGTCTCCTTATTTCCAGGTTGAATCTCCCCTTGTTCAGTTTCCATCCATTATTCCTTGTCTGGCCTACAGGCACTTTAGAAAATAGCTTGACCCCTTCCTCTCTGTGGCAGCCCCTCAAATATTGGAAGACTATTGGAAGACTGTTATCATGTTTTCCCTGGCCCTTCTCTTCACTAGACTAGCTATGCCAGTTCCTGTAACCGTTCTTCATATGTTTTAGTCTCCAGTCCCCTAATCATGCTGGTTGCTCTTCTCTGTACTTTTTCTAGAGTCTCAACATCTTTTTTATAATCTAGTGACCAAAACTGGACGCAGTACTCTAGGTATGGTCTTACTAAAGCTTTATAGAGTGGTATTAGTATCTCGCTTGATCTCGAATGTATCCCTCTGTTAATGCAACTTAGGATTGCATTAACTTTTTTGGCTGCTGCTGCACACTGCTGGCTCATATTTAGCTGGTTGTCCACTAAGACTCAAGATCCCTCTCACAGTTACTGCTATTGAGCCTGGTTTCACCCAGTCTATATGTCTACTTTTGGTTTTTCTTGCCTAAGTGTAGGACTTTACTTTTCTCTACATTGAATTTCATTTTGTTAGATATGGCCCAGTGTTCTAGTCTGGCAAGATCCATCTGGATCTTGAGCCTGTGATAGAAATGTACTCATCTTTTTTTTAAAAAAAAAATTTTAAGCAACTATATGTGCCTGTTTGAAGTACTATGCATAATGTGAATCTCAATTCTACAGTATATAAATGATAAATACTAAGACAGTGGAATAAAAATAATAGCACGGGGGTGAACCAATTTATTTTCCAATAAACAAAGTAAAATGGAATATATGGCGTAGTGTAGAGTCATCCAGAGTTTTACAACCCAATCTGAACCCATTTGCTTTAAAAAATGCTGTATTTTCTCTCACACATGCACAGCCATGCCTTCCAAACTACCCATTCCAAATTACTTCAGAGCACTCACAGCCTTCATAAAGAAGTCAACTGTGGCTTTGTGGGTATGGCAGGGGAAGGATATTGTAAACTCTCCATTCCTGGGGGAAGATTACTACAAAATCCCACGCCCGCCCTACCCCACTAACCTGCTTTCTAGCTCCGTTCTCCTGTGCAGAGCAACAAAAGAAGACCCAGCTGATCAGCTGGGACTCAGGAGGCAGAGAATAGCTTGGGACGGGGGCGGGGTTGGGACAGATATGGTATTTGCCAGTTCTCCAAACTACTGAAAATTTCTACTAATGGTTCTCCTGAACTGGTCAGAACCTGCTGAATACCATCTCTGAAGCCAGTGCTTTCTCAGAGTGATTGTCCTGAGTATGTGGATAATTATAATCTCTTCTAGATTATATCAGCCTGCCCCATTGGTTCTGTGACAGAAAACATACTGACAGTACCACAAGCTAGGGACCTGCTTTTGATTGTCCTAGGTGACAATGGCTTCTTTACTGTGGCACCCACCTTATGGTGATTAATTGTCTCTAATTTTTTGGATGTTCTACCCAAAGTAAGGGATGATTAGCTTTTGACATTCAGAAGGCCCTCAACCACAAGACTTGCTTAGTTCGCTCCATCGCTGAGCTGGTAAGCCTTATCCTCTCTTCACTTAGGGCTTGTATCTCTATTTTTTATAATGTTTACCTTTCAAAGTTTGTGTGTGTGTGTGTGTGTGTGTGTGTGTGTGTACTCTTCTTCATACATTATTTCATCTGTTTGAAGTACATCACCTAGAGTTGACTTTGGGGAAATGGGCAGCTGACTCCATTACCACTAAATCTGATGCCCCCCCCCCGCGGCCCCCCCCCGGGGGGGGCCCCCCCCCCCCCCCCCCCCGGCCCCCCCCCCCCCCCCCCCCCCCCCCCCCCGGCCCCCCCCCCGGGGCCCCCCCCCCCCCCCCCCCCCCCCCCCCCCCCCCCCCCCCCCCCCCCCGGGGGGGGCCCCCCCCCCCCCCCCCCCCCCCCCCCCGGGCCCGGGGGGGGCGGGGGGGGCCCCCCCCCCGGGGGGGGGGGGGCCCCCCCCCCCCCCCCGGGGCGGGGGGGCCCCCCCGGGCCCCCCCGCCCCCCCCCCCCCCCCCGCCCCCCGGGCCCCGGCCCCCCCCCCCCCCCCCCCCCCCCCCCCCCGCCCCGGGCCCCCCCCCCGGGCCCCCCCCCCCCCACGGGCGGGGCCCCCCGGGGGCGGCCCGGGGGGCCCCCCCCCCCCCCGGCGGGGGGGCCCCCCCCCCCCCGGCCCCCCCCCCCCCGGGGGGGCCCCCCCCCCCCGCCGGGGGGGGGGCCCCCCGCCCCGGGCCCGCCCCGGCCGGCCCCGGGGGGGGGGCGCCCCCCCCCGCCGGCCCCCCCCCCCCCCCCCCCCCCCCCCCCGGAGGGGGCCCCCACCCCCCCCCCCCAGCCGCCACAAGGACCGGACCCCCCGACGGGCGGGAGAGGCCGGGCCCCCGGGGGGGGGGGGGGCGGGGGGGGGGGCCCCCCCGGCCCCCCCCCCCCCCCCCCCGCCCCGCGCCCCCCCCCCCCCCGGGGGGGGGGGGGGGGGGCGGGGGGGCCCCCCCCCCCCCGCCCCGCCCCCGCCCTTTTTTTTTTTTTCCACCCACCCCCCCCCCCCCCCCCCCCCAACCCTTTCCATCCCCGAAAACCAAAAAAATTAATAAATGCATAAAATAATTCTGAAGACTATAGTGGTTTATTACAATAAGATCCAAGCGAAACAAGTCAAGGAGACTTGTTCTTAAAAAAAAAGAAGAACTTCTACATCTGGGGGGGGGGGGGGGGGGGGGGGGGGGGGGGGGGGCCGGGGGGGGGGGGGGGGGGGGGGGGGGGGGGGGGGGGGGGGGGGGGGGGGGGGGCGGGGGGGGGGGGGGGGGGGCCGGGGCGGGGGGGGGGGCAAGAGGGGGAAAGGAAAAAAAAAAAAAGGGGGGAAAAAAAGGAGAAAAGAAAAGGGGAGGGGGTGGGGGTTGGGGGGGGGGTTTTTTTTTTTTGTAAGGATATAATATTAGGAAGGGGGGGGGGGGGGGGGGCGGGGGGGGGGGGGAAAAAAAGGGGGGGGGGGGGGGGGGGGGGGGGGGAAAAGGGGGGGGGGGGGGGGGGAGGGGGGGGGGAAAAGGGGGGGGGGGGGGGGGGGGGGGGGGGAGGGGGGAGGGGGGGGGGGGGGAAGGGGGGGGGGGAGGTTGTTAAAAAAAAGGGAAGAAGGGGGAAAGGAAAGAAAGAAAGAAAAAAAAAAAAAAAAAAAATAATTTTGAAGATTGTATTGGTTTATTAAAATAAGATTATGAAAAAAGGGGGGGGGGGGGGGGGGCCGGGGGAGGGGGGCCCCCCGGGAGGGGGGAAAGGGGGGGGGGGGGAAAAAAAGAAGAGGGGGGGAAAAAAAGAAACGAAAGGGGGGGGAAAGGACGGGGGGGGGAAAGGGAAAAGGGGGCCCAACCAAAAGAACGGGAGCCGACAGGGGGGGGGGGGGGGGGGGGGAGGAGAGGGGGCGGGGGGGCCTATGCTGTTGAAAAAAAAAAAAAAAAGGGAAAAAAAAAAAAAAAAAAAAAAAAAAAAAAAAAAAAAAAAAAATTTTGAAGATTGGTGGTTTTATTATAATAAAATAAAGAAAAAAGAGGGGAGTTAAAATCCAGCCTACTTTTGAAAGCTCACTCAAAATCATTCCCTCTTCTTCATTGGTCAGGAAAGGCAGAAATTCCTATCTGTCCAGTGAAGCTTGTAAAGAATGGAGAGAGCTATTAAGGATAAAAAGTAGTCTAATACCCCCCCTGAGAGCAGGAGCAGCAAGGATGGAATGATGGGGGAGGAAAAGCAAAAACAAATAGAGGTACTAATCACACACATTCTCTCTCTCTCTCTCTCTCTCTCTCTCTCTCTCTCTCTCTCTCCCTCCCTCCCTCCCTCTCTCTCTCTCTCTCAGACACACACACACACACACCTGCATTTTAATCTTTCTCACGGGACGACATGAGCTTTAATATGAAACATTACACAGCTGCTTTGCTATACAAGATTAACTTTGTGTAAAAGCATATTCTCCCGCCAGATTTCAGAAACATTGCACTCCAGGCAATAAAGAAGTATTGGTATAGAATACAGAATTGGGCTCAGAAATGTATTTAAGTGTTATTCCAGTTACTCATCCGCGGCTGGCTTCCGAGAGGAATCTTCCTGCAACATTACCGAAGCTTTATAATGAGCAACTTTTAGCTGCAGCAATAATGCAGAAATTTACAGTTCCCCCATTGGGTAGATCCACTGGATCCTACTGCAGATCCAGAATTCAGAACCTTGAGACTAAAATGTAGGGTTTCTATTTTTTTTCCTGATCCTATATTTCTAATATCTGGACAAAACTCTATTCTGTGTATTTTTGTACTAAATGACTGCATTACTCCTCCAAAAGAAGTCCCCCCCCCCACTTTAATGCTTCAGCTTTCCATGGCAAACGATAAAGTGCTAACAACCAGATGGCTGTAAGGAATATAAATCTCTTTTTAAAAATCATTCAGTCAGAACTGGAGAAGCTTCTTGGATGAGAAGTGAAACACCTTCAAGGAAGAAACAAAAAAAGTCCAGTTGCCTTTTGAAAAGCACCTTTGGGACAGCCATAACTGGGTGACTGAGAATCTCCATAGACATTTAGCAAACAATAAAATACCCCAGATTTCCATGGCTCTCTGGACACTGGATGGGGGTGAGAAGCAATGGATGAGAGATGTGTTCTGGTCAGAAAAATATGCTAGAAGATAATAGAATAGATAATATTTTTCAAGCATTTACACAACGCAAAGCCTGGAGAGTTCCATAAATCTCTTTTTTACTCCTACTTTCCCAAGTTTAAATATATCCAATAAATTTCATATAGAAATATAAGTACAATTATTGACAATTCATTATATTTATAGACAATTTTCTTCCCTTTTGGTTATTTTTAAAGTAGGTAAGAAGGAAGAATTGGCATCGAGATGATTTTAGACCTCCTTCTGGATTGATTTGTTTTCAAAACATTGAGCTACTTTTATCAGCAAAACGTCTGAGGCACATCAGAAAAAAAAAGCAGTCAAACAGATAAATCAATATAAAACTAAAAACTCATCCCTGCAGCATCTGCTTTATCGTACTTATCAGAAAATATTTTCAGATCAGCTTGCATCTTTATTTTCTCCCAGAGAAGCAGAGAAAACAAATGACAGTGATGTTATTGTGGAAAAATAGACAAGGATAAAGGATTAATGGGTCCCAAAAGTGCTTTTTCAAGAGGCCACAGGAAAAAAAAAATCTGAAGAAGCTTCTTGCATGAGAAGCAAAATGTCTTCAAAGAAAAACCCAGAAAGTCCAGTTGCCTCTTGAAAAAGCATCTCTGGGACAACCATGACCTGGATGTCTGAGACTCTCCATACAGATTAAAGGGTCCATCTCCCTTTCCCAAATTATGGTTTGCTCCAGCTAATTCCATGTTTAGAAATGTATCTTGGAAAAAGCAATTCTGAATTATATCAGCATGCAATGTTTGCCTGTAAGCAAAGTCATCTTACAGTCAGATAATGTAATTCCCTTGACCTGCTTGATTTAGTCCCACAAGGATGGATTCATCTGTTAGGAGATGTTTGAGTTGACAATACTGCAGTACTTGGCTAGCACCCTGTATAATAAACATGGCCTTTTTTCATCTTGAATATGATAAATTGAATTAATAATGCTAATGGCTAAACTGTAAGGCGATGAAGAAGTTTTCTGTATTCTTGTAGTGTCTTTTTTCTTTAAAAAAAAAAAAATCACACTGTTATCTCAATTTTTTGCCAAGCTGCAGTTCCTAAGAAGTTGTCTGCTATCATGACTCTGTTGTCTGGAATTAAGGGTTTTTTTTCCCCCATTTTGAAGAGCCAAAGAAGCATTTGACCTGACTGACCGTAACGCTGAAAGCAAAATACTTGGACAGAGAAGCTGGCTTGAACTGTTCAAGCTGATTTAGATTGTGCATATTTAATCTCATCTTTAATAAAAAAAATTGCTGTACACTAGGATGTGCTTAACTAAATAACTGTAAAACAATATTGAAATTCATACCACTCACATGACCTGAAGGCTTCCAAAATTCTGTTCAATAACTGTAGCCTTTGAAATGAATCTGGCTAAATGTTGCCGCAATGAATGGCTGCATAAATCTATTTTGCTAAACACTACAAGGAGCTGCAAATGTAAATGAGACGACTGATAATGGGGAGGATATGTTGTGTAACTTCCAGGCTCATGTTGCTAATTTGGAAAATAGAACACTAATTGCTGGGGGCAAAACTGCATAACTAGAAATAATCCTTGTAGACAAAAGGCCACAAGGGCAGAGTTTCCCAAACTATAGGTCAGGACATTCGTGCTGAGTTCCTGGGAAGACCAAAAGAACGACCAACAAAGATAGGTTTGAAGGCCTTTGAAGAACTGGATAAGTTTAGCTTAAAGAAGAGAAGGCTAAGGAAAAACATGATAACACTGTTTATATATTTGGAGAGGAATCACAGGGGAGATGTTGTAAATATATTTCCCATAGTTCTTGAAGGTTGGACAAGAGCCACCAGGTGAAAATAGCAATAGCACTTAGATTCATATATCATTCCATAATATTTTATAACACTCTCTGGGCACTTTACAATGTCAGCATATTGGCCCCCAACAATGTAGGATACTCATTTTACTGACCTTGGAAGCATGGAAGGCTGAGTCAACCTTGAGAACCTGAGGATCAAACTCCAGGCTGTGGGTAGAGTTTGCCTGCAGTACTGCATTCTAGCCACTGTGCCACCAGGGCTCTTTTACAGAGGGAGATTCAAAGGTGAAATAAAAAGGAATTTTTAAGTGAAAGTATTAAATGGTGGAACAACATGCCTTCTTAGAGATCACTGAAGATTTTCAAACAAATAGATTGGATAACCATTTGGTTAGGATGATCTGAGGAATCCTGCACTGGTTTAGACTAGAGATTCTTTAAGTCCCTTCCAACCCAATGATCCCATTATTCATTGAAGGGGGCATCAGCAACTTAGAGCAGCTCAAAACATTGGAGGAAAAAAACCTGATTAAGATAAAGACAAAGTGGGAGCAATACGTCATGGTAGGATCTGCTCCCCACTTTGTCTGAGCAAGCCTAAAGATGACAATTGTGTTTGAGAACTAGTGTATTATATAGATTAAAATTTAATTATTAAAACTAAGTAGCATATTTATTTATTTATGCAAACATTTATATGCTTCCCTGCTTCAAAAAGCTCCAGGCAGTTTACAAGAGAATTAAAATCAATAAAAAGATGTAAAACAAAACAAAGCCCTAAGCCAAAGCAACATGAATTTATTTTTTGACCAACCCTAAACTCCCCCCGCCCAGAACATAAGATAATAATATTCATTATGTTGTGTTCTGGAGGTGGGTGGACATTCGAACAAAACCATTCATCGTTTTAGAGAGCTGCAATACTGAAAATTTTGGAGAATTCTCCTCCTACCTAGGGAGAAAGCAAATACCTTTGTTCAGGGAAAACAAGAAATGTTATCTGCTTAGTCCTATGGAAGAAAAAAACTCCAGTATGCAATCTAAACTACTGCTATAAAACTTTCTCCTGAATTGTAATAACTATTATAGCTATTGTTTTACAAAATGGCAGGAGGGTAACACAATTGCTATGACAAAATTAAAAGTGAAAGCAAAAACTTCTTGAGAAACTATTCCCGTACTACCAGAAGGATCAGTTTAGGGACTTGTGGGGGGGACCCTGGGTTATGGTTATTAAGAGTTGACAGTCACTTGACAGCATATAAATCAATCAAAAATTTCCCATACTAGGAAAAATAGAAGATGCTGTTTGAAACACGCAAGCAAAAATAGGCAGAGACTATGCTAAGACCTTGGAATGGCTGTTATATCCATCACCTGCTAGACCAGCAAGGAGTGAGAATGAAACCATAACCCAGAAGTATCAAAATTAAATATTAAAATTATGGATATATTTGTAGCCTCACCATTGATCCTGCTCTTACCACTGTGTCTTTTTTGTAAGATAAGTCATTAAACATTTTCTCTGCTTCCCAGGTAGGCAAAGCTGGCCTTGCTTGAAGACAGCTGAAATTATTTAAATTAAAAACAAAGTTAATGGGGCAGATGAAGCCTTCTCACAAAGAACCACACAACAATATAATGCATTTTAGCTCATTTCTGGAAGACAAATAAAAGGATTAAGCTACAGAAAAGAAATGTTGATATCTGGTATGTGTCAACATTTGAATCAACCCTGCCCCCCCAAAGGGGCAAAGGAACTCTTAAGCAATACCATCTCTTTTAGTTGTTATATATGTAAGATAAAGAGACACAATACACACACACACACATTATAGATATATAGATATAATTATGTGTTATATTTTTCTTCTGTTGAGTATTTAGGTTTCTGTGTCTTTCTGTGAAAGATTTCCTTATTTTATTTTTCAGCTACTGAGTATATAATTTGTTCCTTGCCTGGCACATGCTGTTGCTCCTTGGTGTATCCTGCCTGTTGTGCATTCTACTGATGGGTTCCCCCATCTGTGCTAGTGTTTCACATAATTCATTTTAAAATGTACAAGCTGCCCTGTTGGATGAGTCTAAAGGTCTCCCCAATCTAACACTCTTCTAGCCAATGATAGCCAGATGCTCCCAGGGAACTCACAATCAGCATATAATGAAGATGACTTTTCCTTCTTTTGTCTCCAGCATTTGAAAAATAGTTGCACTGCCTCTGCAGAGAGTTTTACTCTAAGCTGGCAGGGTTCCCCATAGACATCTATAGTAAGGGCTTGTGACAGTTGCAATATGCAATGTGTTGTTCTGCATTGAGCAACAGATAAGCTTGGATATAGTGATCCTCAAGTAGACAATGGTGATGGCATCTTCCAGGATACACATTGACTGACAAAGGAGCCCCAGAACAGCTGAGGCACTGGGCAAGCATGACACACATATGGCATACATATGGTCCTCTTCAGGATCAGTTTGCATGAATTCTATAATGCAGTATTTCATATTGTTGTGTCCCCCAGCTTCCTGATAATGATCACAAGTAAGGCTGTAAAGGAAACAGTTTGATATGATTAGTCTTATTTATATAATCTGAATCTACTACTGAGATTCATTGGTTTTTTGGGGGAGGTCTTTAAAGCTATTTCTCATTTGTGGTATCTATTTTATTCATTTTCTGCTGCTACACACACAATCTCTCTTGTCAATGCAGAGAACGGTCCATAAACATATCTTAGGAGTGAAAAATTGCTCTGTTTTTTATAGGCACTTGATCTTGAGGCCAAACAAAGAGCTATAGAGGAGACATTACAGTCTCCAAATCCAGAAGCAAGCTATAATTCCTTATAAATACATTTCTTCTGGGACAAATAGAATATGGGCAAACCAGTTTTGTAAAACACAATAATTGGTATTTGGAGGACTCTAGCTATCACCAGATAATGTATGCTCTGGCCAATCATCTCGAAGAGGAGAGTATATGCCCAAGGAAGCAGGGGAAATTCTCATTCTCTTCTACTACTCAAACCAAGCTTCCAAGTCTCATCATTTCATCTGCAATTGTCGCTCAGTCTCAGATCAGTTATGTTCAAATATTGTCTTACAAAATCCAAAATATTTTGACTCAAGCATCAATAATAGAATTTGCTAGACCAATACTTGAATACAGCTCATCAGTCTGGAACCCACATTACGTATCTGATATTAATACAGTTGAGAAAGTCCAGAAATATTTCACAAGAAGAGTTCTCCACTCCTCTACTCATTGCAGAATACCTTATGTCACCAGACTTGAAATTCTAGACCTAGAAAACCTAGAACTACACTGCCTTTGGTCCAATCTAAGTATAGTATATAAAATCATACATTGCAATGTCCTACCTGTCAATGAATACTTCAGCTTCAACCATAACAATACAAGAGCACACAATAGATACAAACTCAAGGTTAACCGCACCAAACTTGATTTCAGGAAATACGACTTCAGCAACAATGTTTGGAATACTCTACCTGACTCTGTGGTTTCTTCCCAAACCCCAAAAACTTTAACCTTAGACTGTCTACAATTGACCTCACCCCTTTCCTAAGAGGTCTGTAGGGGGCATGCATAAGTGCATCAAGGTGCCTACCGTCCTTGTCCTATTGTTTCTTTTTATTTTTCTCATATGTATCCATTTCATGTATTCATAACTATGTTTATACTTATACCTATCATCTTGTAAACAATTGACAAATGAAATAAATAAAATAAAAATAAATAAATAAACTTAAGGTGAAGTACAGTTCTAAGTCATGATTTGACAGAGAATGACAATGCTAGGCCAAAATTTATCAATTTCTAAAGGCATATAAAAACAACTTGAACCATTTCTGAGATATTGTACTGTCCACCCATCGCAATTTATATAACATTAAAAAGAGTGAGAGAGACTGATGAACAAACTGTACCCTTCATTTGTAATGCAATGTTAGTTTCTCCAGGTTCTGGGGTGTTTACATTCTCCCTATGGCTGTCTGCCTCCTTAGTCCATTCCTGTACCATGTGGTAAGCCTGCCTCAGGCCAGGAGGTCACTATGCCACCTGCTAGCCTGAGCTGACATGCAGCCTTGCACAAACACATATGGAAGAAATTATGGAGATGTTGGGGCTGGGAATTGAAGCAGGAGCCCCTTAGGACCACTGCATCAATCCTTCCAGCTGAGCAGAAGATTCCAATGAGTTGTTTGCTGCAATAGCAATTCAATGTGCAGTACAAACAAGGATTGGTGATTCATTGCTTCCTCTTAGCTAATAGGTAACTGCTTTATGGGGATAAGAATTTGAGAAAAGGTCAGGGATTTGGGTCCAGAAAAGAATTGCCTTCACAACTGTTTTAATGGAGACGTCAGCAGTTTTCAAAAAGTCTATTGCGCTCCTTAATTCAGTAGGTGTGGCTTCAGAAAGTTTGTGAAGAAAGAGGCCCAATGGTGTAAATGATATTTAATTTCTTCTGATTGTATGCAGCCTTGGATTGCAGACAAGGAATTGTTATGCCATTGCAAATTTCTTTGACATCTAGGCAGGATAGAATTTTTCAATAGAATATATTAATTCAGAGTTCTCAACATAAGCACTTAAATATGTAGTAAACTCTTCTTTAGCTGAAACTAGCCTTCAGCTATTGCCCTCCAGATGTGTTAGATAATAATTCCCATCATTTATGGCTAGAAACAATGTGAATTGCATCCAATCCATCTGGATGGCACCAGGTTGGGGAACACAAATTTCTTCACTAGTGAGAAAGAATCCAAAGAATTAGTGGCATTGGCAATAAACTGTAGTGCTTATTCCATGTTTTGGGATAAATTCAAGCCATTTAGTAGTGGACTATGCCAAGACCATGCTCAAATTTGATTATGTTTTTGCACTCTGTACAATAATTAACATTTATTTTTCATTCCTCCAAAATGTTGTGTATGTGTGTCCAATTTGGGCCATTCTATAAATATGTTACAGCTGTGCTATTGAACAATCTTTTCCATATATGTATATAATGTTTGAAAATCTACATTTAAGAAAGAAGTTTAATGGAAAAGTCTCCATGCAATCATTGTCACTCAAAGAGTGCACTTTTGAGCTCTAGAAAAGAATTGGACCTCTAGAAAAAATTGGATAGAATGGCGAGATATAATTCAAAAGGAATCTGAGATGACTTGGAACAATCTAAGTATCAAAAGTCAACAGCCCAACCATTTCATTATCCGTTGCAAAAGGTGTGACACCCACGTATGTATTAATTTACTGGTGTGAGATCTAATTCATGTAGTAGATTAGTTATTCATTTCAATCATATCTAGCACAGAAGTTATCCCAATTAAATGAGACACCTGCAATTGCAGTAGAATTCTAATCAGCAAGTCACATCCATCCAAAACTGACACTCCAATTATCCTTTGAACTTCACAGCTGGAATAATGAGAAACTAAAAAGAAATTAAAACTGACACATTTGTCCATTCTTAATAGTGCTGGCTTTTGGTATTAACTCCACTATTGCAAGAATCAGTTGCTTCCAAACCTTGCATTGAACCATTGTTTGTTGAATAAACCATCATTAATTGAGCCATAACCATAAACAAAGAATGGATCATTTGAAATCTTGTATTGCTAGTGTCAGTATATTCATTTATATACTATATACTGTGCTTTTTTTTTTAAAAAAAAAGGTAAAGCTTCATTTACTCTCAAGTTGAGCAGCCTAGATATTTGAAAAATAAATAAATAAAACCTTTGTGTGGCCCTCAGAACCACCTCTGATCAAAGCTGTCCAAAAGGAGTGGTATCTTTTCATTTTGAACACAACAACAAATCTACAGCGTAATCCCTAAAAATAATTTCTAAAACAAAACCAAAAAAAAGGCACCCAAACATCACCACAAATAAAATAAGACAAAATTTTTTTTTGAATTCTATTCAGTTCTTAGTATCTCATCAATCGTAGCCACTGATCACCTACAAAATTTGAATTGGGTCTCCAGTCATAAATTTGTAACCCGATTGTTAAGTGAATCTGGCTTCCCCATAGGCTTTGCTTGTCAGAAGTTCATAAAATGGGATCACATGACCCTGGGAACCTTCAACTGTCATAATTAGAATTAGAAGAACTTTATTGTCATTGTACAAGTACAACGAAACTGTGGATGCACCCCAGCAACTGTTTGCAATACAATAAAACCAAACCACTTAAAAATGAAGATAAGAAAGATAGAGTACCCACGTCTCCATTTGCAATTAGAGAGTACAATATCTACGAATATACACAAAATGTACACCCAACACTGATTGTAACGCTTAGCCGAGTATAATACACAAGAGATGGATTGTACTGTAATATGTTATTATACATCTGAATGTATAATATTGAGTATTGAGGGGGTATTGAGATTTCACATCTTTTCACATCTTAATAAGGTAGTAACTTCGTGTTTATTTGCATTTCGGATGGCCCAGGGAAAGAAACTATTTGTTAGACTAGTGGTGTGGGATTTTTTTGACCTAAAATGCCATCCAGACGGCAGCAGGTCAAAAAGATAATTGCCAGGGTGTGAGGGGTCTTCTATGATGGCCTTGATTCTGCTTTGGCAGCGGGACCTGGCTAAGTCTTCCAGGGAGCACAGAGGGCAACCAATGATCTTTTGAGCTGTGTTTATCACCCTCTGTACAGTTTTCCTGTTCTCAACTGTGGAGCCTGCATACCACACACCCAGACAAAATGTCAGAGTGCTCTCCACAGAGGCTTTATAGAAAGCCAGCAACAGCTTCTTATACAGATTGTTCTTCCTGAGAACCCACAGGAAGTGCAGCCTTCTTCACTATGGCCTTGGTGTTAGGGAACCAGGAGATATCAGCTGAAATATGGATGCCAAGGAATCTGATCGTAGGGACAGTTTCCACTCATTCTCCATTGATGATGAGTGGGGCGTGATCCTGTCCATGTTTCCTGAAGTCCATAATCAGTTCTTTGGTTTTATGGACATTCAGTGACAGATTGTTCTGTGAATACCAACCAGATAGACAGGTTCTCTACTTCTGCCCTATTTGCCATCTCATCCTCTCTGGAGATGAGACCAATCACGGTCGTGTCGTCCACAAACTTTATGATGGTGTTTGTTGCGTGGCTTGGTGAGCAGTCAAAGGTGTACAAGGCATATAGCAGGGGGCTCAAGATACAACCCTGGGGGGAACCAGTACTGAGTATAATAGTGGAAGAAAGGTGGGGGCCAAGCCTAACAGACTGTGGTCTGTTTGTCAAAAAGTTCTTAATCCAGGAGCACGTGGGGGTGGGGTCCTGCAGATTATACAGTTTGGTTACTAGTATATCTGGGATGATAGTGTTAAACGCAGAGCTGTAGTCCACAAAGAGCATCCTCACATAGCTCTGTTTGTTCTCCAGATGACTCAGCGCTCTATGAAGTGTGTTGGCCACAGCATCCTCTGTAGATTAGTTTGCTCTATAAGCAAACTGATGTTGATTAAAAGAGGGCGGGAGGCAGTCTCTGATGTGCTGTGAAACTAGTCGCTCAAAAACCTTCATAATGGAGCTTGTTATCGCTATGGGCCTATAGTCATTGAGAGTGTTTATATTTGTTTTTTTGGGAACGGGGATGATGGTTGCAGCCTTCAGGCATTGTGGGATGATGGCATGTGTTAAAGATAGATTGAACAGTTCTGTAAGTATTTTTGCCAACTGGTCAGCACACGCTTTAACTACTGCACCAGGAATGCCATCAGGCCCAGCAGCTTTCCTGGGATTTGCTGCTCTCAGTGTTTTTCTCACCACATGCACCTGAACAGAAAGAGGTGCAGCGTCGTGGTCCTCGTGAGGCAGTATGTCCAGGTTCTTGGTGGTCTCAAAGCATGCAAAAAAGCTGTTTAGCTCCTCTGCCAGAGTGCTACTACTCTCACTGTTTGTTGGGCCCTGGTCTTTATAGTTGGTCAGGGCCTATATCCCCCTCCACATCTGCCGTGGGTCACTGTCAGTCAAGTAAATAGGAACGTTTCCAAGCATCTGAATATAAATCACATGATCACGAAGATGCTGCAAAGGTCATAACTGTGAAAAAGTTCATAAGTCACTTTTTGCAATGCCGTTGTAACTTTGAATGGTCACTAAGCAAACTGTTATAAGTCTAGGACTACCTGTAGTTTAAAAAAAATTAAAGAATGAAAGTTTTGGATTATCAAAGTGTCCCTGTTTCCATTGCCCTCATTATCTTCACACAACTTATTTAATAATGCCGCAATTACTATTTAGTTTGGCAAGGTTGGGTATAACAATTGCAGTGATTTTGATTCAGTAAGAATTCTTTTTTATGCATGAATATATTTTGCAATCTACTGTGAAATCTAGTTGAGCCATATTATCTTCTACTAGCTGCTTATGGAACAGTAGTTCCCAACTTTTCTGGCTCCAAGGACCAGCAGCAGTGGCAGCAACAGTGTTGGCGAGGGGGGCTTAGAGGGAATGGTTTCACATGCGGAATCTAGCTCCTGCGCATGCACAAATGAAGTTTTGCATGCTCGTCCACCACTTCCACGGCCTAGCTTCTAATGAGCCATGGACTGGTACCGGTCTGTGGCCCAGAGATTGGGGACCCCTGTTACAGAGAATGATCAAGTAAAGTTGCAATGATAAAATATATATATTTTAATCTATGTGTAGGAAATGTAGCTTATTTATTTATTTACTTATTTTTATTGATATGTTTTTATAGCCATCCATCTCATAAAAGTAACTTTGGATAGCTTCTAAATGTTAAAAGACAGAGACAACACCCTGTATAGCCCCCTGGCACCCTAGGATAAACAAAACCCTCACTCAACAACAAAACTACATCAATAGCAGCAGAGTTCATCTACTCCCCTGAACCAATGCCTGGGGAAATAGCTGGCTCTTCAATGTCTTGCCAAAGGCTAACAGGGTTAGAAACAAGCCAAGTGTTTTGGACTGTTTCCACAGGGCAATTGCTGTGACTGAAAAGGCACTACTCCGGGATCTAACAAGATGGCTTGGTTTGACAGAAGGGACCTGTAAGGTTTACACATAAGATACTCACCTTGGAATACTCACCTCTAATGATCTAAGTGCTAGAGCCCACTGCAACTACATAGCCAAAAAGGCATTAAGAGTTGTTAACCTAATCCTACGTAGCTTTTTCTCTGGTAATACCACACTACTAACCAGAGCATACAAAACATTTGCTAGACCAATACTCGAATACAGTTCATCAGTCTGGAACCCACACTACGTATCTGATATTAGCACAATTGAGAAAGTCCAGAAATATTTCACAAGAAGAGTTCTCCACTCCTCTACTCGTTGTAGAATACCTTATGCCACCAGACTTGAAATTCTAGAACTAGAAAACCTTGAATTACGCCGTCTTCGGTCTGACTTAAGCATGGTATATAAAATCATACATTGCAATGTCCTACCTGTCAATGAATACTTCAGCTTCAACCATAACAACACAAGAGCACACAATAGATACAAACTCAAAGTAAACCGCACCAAACTTGATTGCAGGAAATACGACTTCAGCAATAGAGTGGTCAATGTCTGGAATACTCTACCCGACTCTGTAGTTTCTTCCCCAAAAACTTTAACCTTAGACTGTCTACTATTGACCTCACCCCTTTCCTAAGAGGCCTGTAGGGGGCGTGCATAAGCGCACCAACGTGCCTACCGTCCCTGTCCTATTGTTTCTCTTATTCTTTTATTTTTCTTATATGTACCCATTTCATGTATTCACAACTATGTATACATTTATACTTATTATCTTGTAAACAATTGGCAAATCAAATAAATAAATAAATAAAATAAATAAGATAGGCTTAGGCAAATTCTAAGAAACAATGTGTCTGATGCAGCCCTATTCTATAGTGTCTACTGGTAGTGGCTCTGCTGGAACCAGTGGGTGATCACACAACAACTTCATATAGAACTTCATAAAAACAGGAATGTGAAAAGACAGTCAAACCTGGGTCTGGAAACTTGTAAAAATACGATATCAATATAATTTCTTCTTGAACTGGACACTCTAAGCAGCAAAGTCAAAACTCTTGGATTAAAAATTAAAGAAAACCTGTACTTACAGACTAAACAATGGTGCCACATATATTCTTGCTACTTGAGAAGTCTTGCTGTATTTAGAATGCTAATGTTTGCATACTAAATTTCCTAGTGCAGAGATGCTTAGCTAAGGCTGAGGAGGCCAAAGAAAAGTCTAATATTCTGATTCTAATTCATATAGCAGGTACTATTGTTTTCCTGTCTATCAAGGTTAGCACTTTCTAGTTTACTAAGATATGGGAATGATTATTGACAAATCTCAACCTTTCTCTTTCAGGGGAGTTTACAGTTACTGAGAAATTATTGGTTGGCTGGCTTCCTTGAACATAGACAAGATATTATTACATTGATTAAGTTCCTTTAGCAGCAACTTTGATAGTTTTTTCCATTTACATTCCGGCATTTGAGATTGGATACTTTCATTTTCTGTTGACTAAAGTTTATCTCATCATTATTATACATTGATGTCAACGGCAACTCAAAAAAACCTATGTTAGCAAAACAAGCTTTTCACCCTTCCTCTCTCCCTTGTGCTTGTTTTCTCCAACTACCAAAGTGACTTTTCCTGGTAAAAATTAGACACTTTTTTCAAGGGTGGGAGAAATGGTCATGTAGACAGAGAACACAATACACAACATAAGATTTATTGGCAAGTGCTATACAGCTTTTGCATAAATTATGCACATTCATGACAGGCAGACTGCATCTATAGAATATACGTAACTTTCATTTCTTTCTAGTGCCAAAAATGGAACTGAAGAACAAACTATATTTGGTTTGCTCTAAAGATTATACATTTTTCTTAAATTCAAGAAGAGTTGGATACTTATTGAAGCTTTTTTTTATAATGCAAAACATTCAAATGAAGTTATCTGGAAAAGAGAAGAAATTAATTGCTTCCAAGTTCTCTTCTTGTTACTACTTTCATTTTCTGATCTCTGATCATTTCCACACTACTTGGAAGGCAGGGCTGCTTAGTGTTATATGGTTCATTTACCCATCAGAAAAAAGTAAGAGTTTATACTAGTTATACTAATACTAAGGTCACAACTTTCTTTGCAACAAAATCCAAGGATAACCTGAGTAACACTTTACCATTCAATATTTCAACTTTTCCCAATCATGCCAAAATTCTATTACCAAACAGAAATATTGTACCATTAACAAGCACGAGGGTTAATGCACTTGTGGTTGCAATTCCAGGGCCAACATTATTATTAATAACAAATTTTATCTTCCAAATTCACAAGAACATTCTGAATCAGAAGGCAAGAGATCCCACAAATAAACGATGCCATGAATAGGATTAAATACAAGTGTGCATGATATATTTCATACATAGACTATCGTGATAGGATTGTCACACCACAGACAAATAAATTATACAATGCTTGTACTGAATAGTGCCTTCACATTGAATAGTTTATGCTGCCCAACCCAAACCATTGTTTGTAAGTTTAAGTAAATTAATAATTTCCTATATCTGCAATTACAGCTAGATATTTCCTAAAAATGTAAAGGAACATATATTTGCTGGGAACATGCCATATTTCTGAGAAAAAAATCCCTAGTTCCAAATTTATTTGTTTGTTTGTTTAGCTTATGGCATATCACACATGGATTAGCAATGTAAATTAAATTTCAACTAGATTAGTAGAATCCAATAAAATATCAATGTCACAAAGATCTATGTTCAAATATTAGTGTTTAGGCCATCTAACCATTGAAGCACAGCATTATTTATATTTTTAAAAAATCAGATAGTGGGCCCTCATTTACAGTTTGATGTTGTATACCCCAGTCACAGTGAGGGGAGGATACTATGCTCCATTTATATGGTAGTTCAAAGCCTGGCACCTTTTTTGTAGGAAATTTGGATAAATATCCAAAATTTGGAACATATGTGAACTCATTATACTTGCAGGAAGAATTTTGCTTGTTAATGCCATGCACACCTCAGAATAATTCTTATAGCAGAACATTCATACTATACAGACAGGATCCTGACAAACCATTGGGCTTACAGCTGGGAAATAGGGAAATAATTGGATTGATCAATGCTACCAAAAACAAAACAGTGGATGATGCAGTATTACTACTTTCCTGTCCTGGGCAATGAAAGAGCAAGAAACAAGATGGAATGGATGCAACGGAGAGCATTTTGCAGCATGAGGCATTCCGCTTGCATTTCAGACAACAATATCTAGGCCCTCCAGGGAATGTCCTTACTGCAGCATTTTAAAAACTTATGCTTAATAGCTGAATGTTGCCAGCAACCATTGTTCTTTGCTCAGTCACACATAAAGCCTATATGATGCTGTCCTAGTATAGCTGGATTAGCTCACTACTTTGGCATAATGAATTGACTTGACCTGCAGCTAATTCTCCTCTGCTCATAAATTGTTTATTGTTGCTCCTAACTATAATTAGGAGAGGCTACAAATATTAATCTCTTTCAAAGTTTGTTGCACTATCACAGACTCTGAAGTAGGACTAGCATTTAACATTTCGGGGAGACTAAGAATTACTGCAGGCAAAGTAGTGATGTAAAACAAATAAGCTATATTGTACATATGGGCAATACCAGAATTTTAAGAGTTCTTTTTCCTATTTAGGGGAAAGCTGGAAAGTCTTTCATTTTTTTTAAAAAAAAGGACATAGTAGGCATATTTGAGGACTTGTAGTTTTAATCTTATAGATATTACACCAAAAACATTTCCCAATTATCAGAAAAGTTATTCAAGAAGTATAAACTGTGTGTGACCTCAAGATTGGTCTCTATGTCTGTTTGGGGTTTGGGGTTTCAGTTCATGGTGGGATTATGGATACAAATAAATGAATAGATCTTATTGGCTGTGGTGAGTTACAGAATGATGGACTAAAAAGAACTTAGGTTTGATCCATCTGTCTTCTGTATCCTGGAAGAAATATTGAAATTTTCACTAATTCAAACAAATTCAAAACAGATGCATTTATAGCAGGTTGTTTGAATTTCAGTTTGGCAATATTAGCCATACTGAATACATCAAATGGTCCTTTGGAAACTGGTGTCATCAGGGAAAAGAAGGATGAACACCATGAACATCCCCACTGTATGAATCAAGTAATTCCTCTGAATATTACTTCCTTTTTGTCTCCAGGCTATGTTAATTTATGTATAGGTAGTCCTCGACTTATTATCACAATTGAGCCCAACATTTCTATTGTGCTGAGTGAGACATTTGTAAAGTGAATTTTGCCCCATTTTACTTTTCTTGCCACAGTTTGTTAAGTGAATCCTTGCGGCTGTTAAGTTAATTACATGTTAAGTGAATCTGGCTTCCTTATTGACTTTGCTTTGCAAAAGGTGATCTCATGACCTGTAACCGTCATAAATATGAACCAGTTGCCAAGCATGTGAATTTTGATCACATGACCATGAGGAGGCCACAAGGGTCATAAGTATGAAAAATGGTCATAAGTCTCTTTTTAAAATACCATCGTAACTTTGAATAGTCACTAAACGAAGTGTTGTAAGTTGAGAACTCCCTGTATTATCACTTTATTTTATACTATTTCATATTTTTCTACACTGTTCTTTCGATGTTGGCTTTTTAAAAGAACCCACTATTATTTTTCTTTGCAGGAAACTTTCTTGCTTTAGGTAGTGAATCATAAACATATGTTCTTGTACTAGCTTTTAAGACAGTTTCTCAGAAGTTTCTTCGGCAACAGACAGAAATCCACGATCGTGCATGGCTTCTGTCTGGGCTCACTGCTGGAGCGCCCTGAGCCGGCTGGTTTTGGGGCTAAGCTACCCCATAGAGGTGGTGAAGAGGGGGAAGACCGCCAGCAGGGTCGAGGAGAGCCGCATCTCTCCTCCTCAGCTGGCCATTACTCCCTTTCCCGAAGGCGGTTGCAGCGGTGGTCAGAAATGGCCACCACAAAGAAGAACTCAACCGGAAAAGAATGTGCAGGAGGAAGATAAGAAATGAAAGTTTTGGCTGGCCGGGTTAAATTGTAAAAGCAACAACTAAGGTACCCTGGAATTTAAACTTACAAAAAATAACATCGCTCCCAAAGAAGAGTCGGAAGCAGCAAAGGAAAGTGAAAAGGGAAAGGTTTGGCTTTTTTTTCTTTCTCTCTCCTTCCCTATACTGACAACTAAGAGACAAAGAGAAATCGGAAAAATCCGCTTTGACATCAATAGGCAATTAAGCTGAAAATAAAACAAAATGCCAAAGGGATAATAAAGATTTCTGGACATTAAAAATTTTCTTTTTCATAAGCAGAAAGGGAGAGAAAAAGAATAAGGGCAGGATCTGGAAGAGGGAGGAGACTGCCTGGAATTAAAAAGAATCTACAGTAAAACTTCAACAGGACTTCTAAAAGATACATTTTAACTGAAACTTTTTGCAACTAAATAGTAACCCCAGGAAGAGAAAGTGAAAAAAAAGAGCAAAAAAGAAACAGCTTGTATGTATTTGGATTATTTGGTGATCTTTGGATTCTTGGTCATTATATTTGAATGACTAAAATCAATTGGGTGGTTGTTTAAAAATGTATACAATGGCACCACTTCTGGATGAATTGAAAATGGAACTTAAAAAGTACAAAGAAGATGCACAAGAAGGGAAGGGTTCTTTTGGCTTCGTTTTTCAATTCTTAGAAATGGAGATTTGGAACTATGAGAAACAACAAGAAACGACTGCAAAACAAGAAGACTGGGACAAAGAAGAAGCCATCTTTAATGAACAAGTAATTTTATGTGGGAAGAAAAAAGGAAAGGGGGGAAAGAGAATGGAGAATTTAAGACTTAAAAAAACAACCAAAGAAAAGAAAAATAATTCAAAAAATAAGTATAATACTGGAAAGCAACAGAAAAGGGGAATACAGAAGAGAGAAATAGAGGTAGAGAGACAAGGGGGTAAAAAGGGGAGAGAGAAGAAGAGAGGGAAGAAGGAAAGGAAAAGAAGTTACAAAGGACCAGAGCAAGATATAGAGAAACAGGATCTATTTATAGATAATGGGTGAAAATCTAACTGAAAAAGGGATTCTGTAAAGGTACATAAGATTGTATTGTTATATTAGTAATAGAAATAACTTTAGAAAATTGGAAACAATGTATGATTAAAATGAGGGATAAAATAGTTAGTGTAATTTAGTGAAATGTTTGTGAATAAAATAAGTGAAATAAAATAAATGAGAAAATTGAATTAGGAAGGAACAGGAACATTTTAATTAGTTAATGTTTTATAAAATATAAGTGAAGGGGGGGATTAACTATGGAAAGCTTATAATTGTTCCCATAGAAGTATGATATTTTATTGAAAAGTAATGTTAAAGATGTTAAGACTTTAATGAATATTAATATTAATGATAGAATTGAATTGGAATGGAATGTTGTTTTAATTATATACATTTATAATTTTTCTTTTTTAAGAATACAGTGTGTATTTTAAGAATGTACCAAGCAGAATCCAAATGGAAGTTATGTATTATATTGAACGTTACAACTTTAGGGAAAAGATATAAAGGCGTCATACTCCAATCAGTAACTACAGGAGAAATTTTGTTTAATGAGAAAAGATAATAGATAATTGAAACAGGACAGACAAAAAATATAAATACAATGATTTGAATTGAGATGAGATAATTAAAATAAAACTGAGAAAATTAAAAGAGGGGAGAAGCTATGCAGAAAATGTAAAATAGTAATAAGATATGGAATAGAATATAAAAATGAGCATGAACCAGAATTTGTGTCTGTAGGAAGAAATGTAACCCGGGATTATGCTACTTTCAAAAAAGATGTTTTATTTGTATTTTTTTTTTTATCTTTGTGAAAACTCAAATAAAATTTACAAAAAAAAAAAAAAAGACAGTTTCTCAAGTAATTTAATGGAGCTACCTGTTAGGTTTATTGTGAAACAATATCAGATACTTTATCTTCAAAATATTACTCTATTGAAGTGTTTCAAGTGTTCTCCTAGGGCAAATGCTTGTATCAGCAGCTGTTTGCTTAGCTTACAATAATTCTGACTTTTTTTTTAAACACTACCAGAAGAGCAACAATGCTTCTTTTCTATTTAATTATCCCCTTTATGATACTTGGTTTATCATACATCAATCCAAAGCAGCACTATTATGCTTGGGCCATCTGCTCTTTCAGAAAAAAATATCTAATATTTTCGTATTCTCTTCAGTTTGTTCTGCAGCTGGTGTTCACCTCATATATATTTAGCATCTGTGTATATTTCAAAATTAACGTACTTGTATCATCTCATCAACAAAAACATGCTAAATAAACAAGGGCAGAAGTAGACAGTCAAAGTAGCCACATGCCTTAACTCAGTCTTAAGAATATATTTAATGAACTCATGACTCTAAAATAAAGCATATTGAACATTGGAAAGTTCATACAAACAATTGCATGTGAGGGGCGTGGAACAAAAGATGACACAATAGGAGCCAATGAAAGGAAATGGAAAATAGAATTCCTGCATGATTAACACACTTAAGGGCTGCTTTCTCTATGTGGTACTTGCCAGATGTGTTGAGATGGCATTCCCTCTGAAAAATAAAGCTCCCACACATCTGGACAGCATCAATTTGAGACAGTTACTCTAAAATGTATTGAGCGTGGCTTTACCAAGCAATGTTTTCAGGTACAGAGGACACAGAGGGACAGAGATGCTTGATGTCATTATAACTGTCATCATTATCCAGAATGAATCAGTGGTGGGATTCAAAAAAAATTATTACCATTTCTGTTGCTGTGGCTTGGTGGACATGACTTGGTGGGCATGGCAGGGGAAGGGTACTGTAAAATCTCCATTCCCTCCCCACACCTGGGGGAAGGTTACTGCAAAATCCCCATTCCTTCCCCACCCCACTAACCTGCTTTCAGCTTCGTTCTCCTGTGCAGGGCAACAAAAGAAGACCTAGCTGATCAGCTGGGACTCAGGAGGCAGAGAATAGATGGGGACAGGGCCAGTCAGAGGTGGTATTTGCTAGTTCTCCAAACTATTCAAAATGTCCACTACCGGTTCTCCAGAACTGGTTAGAACTTGTTGAATACCACCTCTGGAATGAATGCATAGTAGCAATATCATATATGACTTAGTTAAAGGGCTAGAAGGAATGCTCATCAAATTTGAAGATGACACAAAGGGCCTCTGGGCGGTGGACAATGCCAAAAATAGGTGAACATTGCCTTCAATATGCCTCCCACCCTTAACCCTTAATAGGTTTTCTTGGGAAATAGATGTTAAATCTCCAATTTAGTTAAAAGAGTCAAGCTGTGGGAGGAGACTTTAAAACTTGAGTTATCCTCATTCAGTAGGGTGGTAAAATACAATGATCTTATATGCATACACAAATGTATTTTTGTGTCCTAACGTCAGCATTCCTGAGAAGCCTAAAGGAAGAATGGGACATTTCTATTGTCTCATAATTTCATTTCATCTTCCACAAGAAGAGTGGAAGAGTGGTTCATTGTATATTTGGATGTTAAATCATTTCAATGGAGATCTACTGTTTTATTTTTTATGAATCATCAAGGGAGAAGGTAAAACAGCAACAGAAGAGAGAATGATTCTAGATTTAAACTTTTGTATTGAGGAATGTATGCATTTGATTTATAAAAACTAAGAAAAAAAGAATCAATGGCAAAACAAGTACAGAAGGGAAAGACAAATTATTTAGTTACATAATATACCATCATGTTGAGCAATCTTTTTGACCCAATGCCTGCTAGAAGAATCAGGTATTTAAGGCCTTTGTAAATGACAGATCTCTGGGGGAACACAGGCTCTCATAATTTTCATAGGTCTCAAAATGAACAGCCTGACATGTTTTCAACCTCAATCTTTTGGGGGAACATCCAGACAAGTTAAACAATAGCCATGATACAGTAGTCAAAGTGCCATAACAAACTTACAGCACAGCCTCATCTCTGTTGGGCCCAGCCAACCTCTCAACCCAGTGCTTGGGGAAGAGCCCACAGAATCATGGCCATCCATACCCAAAAATAGCTGGAAATGAGAGATGAGAATTTTCAAAGGCTTCTTCATCTGGAAATATTAAAAAAGAAAAGAAAGAGGGGAAAATATGGCTGATGTTCAAGTCAAGCCCTCATTCTGTAACATGTTTAGATTAAATGAGGGAGACCTGCCAGCTGGGTCCTATCAGGTGTAGAAGTGGTGTTAAATTTGCAACTGTGGACTCTGCCAAAGGTTGCTGGAATGAAAAAAGAAGCAAATAATTGTTGGTTCCACATTTTTAGAAACATCAACACCAGCTGTTAAGTCAAACCTATTTCCACCCTTAGGCTAAATGTATAAGTCTCTTGATAGGAGGAAAACAGAAAAGAGACAAAGCTAGACAAACTTTATATTAACAAATCTGGAAATAATTTTAAACATTTCTCTAGGTGAAGAGAGTCTAGGAAAGCAAAATCATTAGAATTACCTGAAGGCAGGGGGCAAGTACCCTCAGAAAGACATTCCAGTTTAGTGGTATAAATCCTTTTCCTCCAGTCCTGACAGGAAATCCCTTGTGATACCACAACAGGCTACTTTCCAACTACTTCTACAGTGTTAAGTAAATGAAATCTTGGTATCAGGCTTCAAGAAATATATTCTGAAACATGCAAAAGAATGAATTGCCAAAGTAAAGAAAAAGTAATGTTGGAAAAGGCAGTAGGCTTCAAAACTATGTTTACCCCATTGCCTATTTCTCGGTTGCTAATCTAAGGTAAACGGCAGACAGAAGTAATTTTGGTGAGATCAACTAAAGGATTAAGGAAGCCCATAAACCATTCTAAAGAGCTAAGAAAATTATTACGGTCTGCTACTCTTGGGCTGAATCAGATAATCTTCTTGGCTTCAAAAGTATTGCAATAATATATGTAATATAAAAGTGAATCCTGACTTACTCAGTCTGAGGAATCTACATTGCATTTAGCTTATTAGTTTAAAAACAATAATAATACTGTCAGCATGCACAATAAAAAGGATATTTACTTGTAGTTATTACAAATTCATACAATTTATTATTTGAGGTCTAAAAATTATGGAGAATTCTTGGGATTGGTAGCTTTCTGATTGGCAGTGTAATAATCTAGTACAGGAAATTGTGCAAACTATTATAGTGGATTTAGGTTCAGGGCCAATCCCTGTTACTATATTTACTCTATTTATGCTTTTAAAAAAGTAAGCATAAAAATCTGTAAAGCTGCAATAGTTTAATAAATGAAAACTTCAGCAATATTTCTCTGGAGGACACTGTATGAGACAGAAAGCCTTCCACCTCCTCAGTGATTTCTTCCTGTTATTATATTTAGAATAAACTGGAAAGACAAGTGGAATCACTATCTGCAAATCTTTACACTATAGAATGAGTCACTCAACTTTATGAAGACTTAATGATTGTTTTGTCTGCTCAGAATTATAGGATTGAATAGGTTGTATATACCTAGTTTGCTGGCTGGGGAATTCTGGGAGTTGAAGTCCCTCCATCTTAACGTTGCCAAGGTTGAGAAACAGTGCTATAAAACAACATAAATGATATGAGAAATAGACCTGCTGATTTCTCTTCTTCTTCAACACTTGGCCAGTAATTCTGACTCTCTTTTTATCTGCACAATGGTTTCTGGAAAACAGCATGGCATTATGCCAAAGCCTAGGAAGCAGCACTGTCTGAAAGAAAATGATTACAACAAGCCAAAAGCAATGCACAGCTAGCCAAGTAATGACTGTCTCTGGCTGTGTGTGTTAGTGAGGGATACCATGACCCCTTTAAACCTGTGTGCATAAATCAGAAAATTATTTATGGTTAGATGGTTGTCAGTTCTAGTTTATAACCAGGACATTTGATTAATTGGAAATTCGGCCATATAATGCTACATTGACTATTTAATAGCCACTAGCTTTCTTACTTGTGATGAGTAGGTACTGTCTCTGGCTAACCAGCCCAAAACACTGAGGGGAGAATAGATTCTTTATTGCTTTCAGTTTATAATATTTACAGAACTAAAAATACTTATGAACCAATTAATGTTACTTATTTTCAAGAGAAATACACAGCTTTCATAGACTATTTTACTTACAGATCATATATTTTCCTCAGACTCCCTATTGTTTTTACCACATTATATCTGGAGGGAATAAAAGGCTCTATTAATGGAAATTAATATCTGTTTGGTTGACACTATCACATGACAAAACTTGTCAATGAACAATCCTATAAAGAGCAGAAGTAGGAGCACATTTAATATAGTTTCTAAACATCTTTTAAACCCAGCATGAATTTAGAGAAACCCAGGACAAGTTCTTTAACAGAACATGTGGAAGGAAGAGGTTCACCATAGTGCAGTACGAAATAATTGCATGGATTGGTCATTTTCATTTATGGCTATAAAGCTACAATAATTTCCCAATAATTAGTATTTGGGGTTTCCCTGAGGCTCCCATTTACTGTACTTTGGATTTTAATGAACAAAACACAATGGGGAAAAATCAATGTGACATCTTGGCTTGCAAGCTGACATATCTATCTATCCATTTACCCATCCATCCATTCACAGAGCAAAGTCAGCCAGAGGTTGCCCTATAAAATTGCTTCTCTGAGCAGAACCTCAAATCACTGCTAGTGACATGACTACGCTGTCTGTCCATTCAGCTGCCCATATACACAATGCATTGTTCTCAGGACTCCTTCTGGAGGATTTGCATAGGGTAGCTGGTGCCATTGCAGCTGCTGATACCAGAGCCCATGCGGATCCGATCTACCAGATACAATAGCTAGGTCTTCTGCTCTATTTATTTTACTTGCCCTGAGCTAGCACATGTATTGAGTCTGTTTTTCAGGAATGTAGAATGTATATGTGGATAGGTGAGTTTTTCCTGGTGTGATGTGTTTTGTCGATGTTTAATTGTTACCTTTATCTATTCAACATCCAGAATTTTAGTTCAAGTGGGAAGCCATGTAAATCTAAACAAATAAACAACTCTGCAATGTCAACCTAGAAAATGGCTTGTTGTTATAATACTGGGTTACAATGTAACATTTACAATATAAGTTCTATGTGGCATTAAAGCATAGACAAAACAAAAAAAAATCAGAAAATGTTGCTGACTTACTGGTAGCTGAGTATCCCAAATTCCTGCTTTTATTGCTGGCTACCATGATTCCCTGAAAAGACTGGATCCTATATTAATTTTTGCTCCAAAATATGCATTAGGGCTTATTTTCTGGTTAGGTGTGTTTTGGGGGGGGGGAATACTAAATGCAATCTTAACTGGGGCTTATTTTGGGGGTAGGGCTTATATTATGAGCATGCCAAAATCATGCTAGGGCTAATTTTCTGGTTGGATCTTATTTTCAGGGAAACACAGTATTATGATTGGACAAACATATACTGTATTTTGTACCAACATGGTGCTAAACAAACTTAAGCTTAACTCCAGAGGCATGAAGTTTCCCAGGCAAGTAAGAAAGCAGGGAGAAAGCCCATGTTGTTACATCACAATACATCAGTCTCACAAGAATTGATAATTGGAACCAAGGATCTTGAAGAGTTGAAATCCTTCAAGTGGGAAGATTTGTAGGCCTGGGGAGAGGACAATGGATAACTAAAACCAAAAGTAAGATAGGAAGCTGATTGTCATATATTGTACCATGAAAAAGGGTGTGGCTTCATTCCTATGTAAAATATTCTATGCAAGGTCTAGTGACTGCTAGTCACAAGAGAGAAAGCTGGATCCTGATTACACCCTTGTGATAGGCAAGTACAGGAAGAAGTTTTAGAAAAATATAATGTATTACTTATATTTTAAGATGGCAACTGTAAACATAATCCAAGATTTGGCAAAGAATCCATGCAAAAAGATAGGAGAGAGCAAATCTAGAGTTCTAAGCATGATATACACAGAAGTTGTTCTCAGTGTTTTCTCCCAGGAGTGAGGCCAATAAATTGGCCAGACTGAGCCTCCACCCAATATGTAGCTGAGGCATGTTACTCATTAGAGTCTGTTCTTTCCTTGGCTTGTTTTATGGCAAATCTCAACCTGCAAAGCTCAGCTCCTTACTGTCGGATCTTTATCATACCCCTGCTTAGGACTGGATGGATGAATTTCAAAGTTGAATGGGTACAAGCAAGAAGTCTTGGGGGTTTTCTGGATATGCTTCAGCCAAATTGGAATCATTGGAATCACTGGCTCCACCACTTCTGGAATCTGTCATGTCAAGACTATTGTCCCTAGATGCCCCTGCCAATACTTCCTTCCTAGTGTTTTTTCATTAGCAGCCTGTCTAGAGCAAAAGCCTTCTTCCTTGCCTCTGGTGAAATTGAGTTTTCCTCACTCCAACCGTCCATTTTTAAGTACATGTAATCCTTGTTGTGTGGCAATGTGAGTTTTAGACCCTTAGGCACAAAACCAACTGAATGATCTTCTGCTCATCATTCTGTTTCAGTCCTAGGAAGAAGACAATGGCAAAGCACTTCTGAAAAACCTTGTCAGGGAAACTTCAGGGACTTGTCCAGACAGTCTCCAAGAACTGGACATGATTGAAGGGAAGAAAAAAAAAAGATCTAATTTACACCCACCCTTTTCATAAAACCTCTCCATATCTTTCCATTTTTGCAAAGAACTTTTGCTTCCATTTCTCTACCTTTATGGATGTTTCCTTCCATCCATCACTTCATGCATTTCTATTTGCCTCTTATGGAGGAAGTAATCTATTACTTCTAACTATAATCTTTTCACTTTTCCCCTTTGCCTTAACCCACTCATTCTTCTTCAGCTGATTTGTTTAGCTATTCATTTTTAGTTCATTATCTCTGTGTATGATCAAGCCAGTTTGATACACTTCACTCATATATTTGCCATTTATTTTTGTACTTAATTTGCATTCTTAAGTATCCCATTCCCACTTTTCGTGATTTTTTTTCTGATATACCGAATGATCATTTTCTTATTAAATGATAATGATGCTCTTATACATAACTAGTTTTATTTCTTTACACAAACATTTCTTCCTTTTGTTAGACTACATACTACTACATTAGATTTCTACTAGCATTTCTCCATCTGTTATCCCATCTTTAATAAACATTCTGCCAAGCCTCTCCAAATTCATCCACTTTCTCTAGTTTTCTAGTTGAAAATTGTTTTGTACAAATCGCATAAGGATTTGTCCAATGACTAAGGATGATAGCATTTTGCAACATATCAGGCTCTCTGGAAAGATCTTCCCATGAGTTCTTGTTCTGATATGAAATAGGAGAGAAAGATGCAAAGGAAACTAGGACCTCTCTTACTTTTATAAGTGTAAAGAAAAACAACCTAACTTTTCCTCACATGCCTAGAAAACTCGAGTCTCTTCAATATCTGGCCTAGATAGCGGAGGCACTCTGGAAAAATCTCCACTGGTTGAGCTAAATCAAAAGGCAGGCTTCCATAGGCTGCCATTCCTCTAGATGTCCATTTCATAAATCAATTCTCAGCACAGTCCAGTAATCAGAATGATCTCATAGCATTATAAAGGTGTCCATTCCATGCGAGAACATTTAGAAAGCTCTTAGGCCCAATGTCTGTGGAACAAGGTATTCTGCATCCCAGTCAGTATTGATACAATCTGAAAATGACAAGACTTGGAGATTCAGCTCTGTCTAATTTCTTTCAGCAGCACTTGTAAATGGTGCTATTAATAGAAAATTACCTTCTTTGGTCTTTCAGAGACCACTTCCTTCTATTCTTCTACTGTTTAAAATCAAGGCACAGAAGCCTGAGTTGAGGCAAGTCTCTTTTGCTCCCTCCCTCCCTCCCTCCCACATTTGCTGTTATCTTTCTGTCCACTGAATGTCCTGCCAGGACTTAAAGTTGAGGAGGGAGGGGGAGAATCCGGAAACCTCTTTGTGTCTTTGTGATTGCTGAAATGTTCAAAACTATTAAACAAATGTAAACATACACACAATGGAATGTAAAGGACTGGCTTCCTTCAGAGAAGGAGAAACTGTCCACATGGCAGACAAAGAGGCTGATATTAGGGATTGCCTGGTCCAGAGCAGGGTGGTGTCTTAATCTTTCAATGCTACAGGATATTAGGACTATAATCACTGATCCCCCAACCATTTCCTCACCCACCCTCATGTCTGGACTGATGTGGAGAATAAAGTTAGGCCTTTATATATATTCTGCTAAGCCCAAATTTCTAGGTTCTACTATATCACATGACCAAAAATGGACACCTAACATCAAAAACATCATCAAAAAAGCACAACAAAGAATGTTCTTTCTGCGCCAACTCAGAAAGCTCAAACTGCCCAAGGAGCTTCTGATACAGTTCTAACAAAGGAATTATTGAGTCTGTCATCTGCACCTCTATAACTGTCTGGTTTGGTTCTGCAACCCAACAGGAAAGACACAGACTTCAGAGGATAATTAGGACTGCAGAAAAACATTTACTACCCACCTGCCTTCAATTGAGGACCTGTATACTGCACTGAGTCAAAAAGAGGGCTGTGAAAATATTTACAGACCCCTCACATCCCGGACATAAACTGTTTCAACTCCTTCCCTCAAAATGACGCTATAGAGCACTGCACACCATAACAACTAGACACAAGAACAGTTTTTTTCCCGAAAGCCATCACTCTGCTAAACAAATAATTCCCTCAATACTATTCAACTATTTACAAAGTGTACACTACTATTACTGTTAATCTTCTCATCACTCCTTATCACCCATCCCCTCCCACTTGTGACTGTATGATTGTAACTTTGTCGCTTGTATCCTTACGATTTATCTTGACTGTTTCCTAGTATGATTTGGTTGTTGACTGTACCCTATGACTATCATTAAGTGTTGTACGTTATGATTCTTGATTCTTAACAAATGTACCTTTTCTTTATGTATACTGAGAGTATTTACACCAAGACAAATTCCTTGTGTGTCCAATCACACTTGGCCAATAAAGTATTCTATTCTATTCTGTTCTGTTCTGTTCTGTTCTGTTCTGTTCTGTTCTGTTCTGTTCTATTCTATTCTATTCTATTCTATTCTATTCAATGGTATTGTATAAACCACACTTTCTGAACACAGAGTTTGATGCCAAACCTGAAACACCCAACACTATTTTTTTCAATTCTCATTTCTTGATCGAAAAAAAAAACCCAAATCTTTGCACAAAGCATTTCTTAAGTAACCAGTCTTTCTATCTGATTTAGAAGGGATGGCATGTTATCTTCACTTTGCATAAGAGGCTGTTCTGTTTTTCTTTTTTGTTATTTGCATAACAAGGGCAGCCTGAGAAAAATTAATTGGCGGTACTATGATGATGAGAGCAAGGGTATATATATATATATATATATATATATATATATATATATATATATATATATATATATATATATATATATATAATATATAAATAGCAATATGACTGAAAGCTGAAGAAATAAATGAGGTGATGCTAAACATTTTAGAGACATGCTATAGCAGTAAAATATATTGTTGTTTATGACAACTCATGTCATACTAAAAATTCCTATTTACCAAGACAATTCTTGTCTTCTGCCTTGAAATAATCACAGTGCAAAGCTAATTTTTCTAGCTTTCGGTCATTCTTTTACTGATGCTAGAATTACAAGCATCCAACTTCCAACAAATGTACTTATAAGGCCAAAGACAGCGAGCACACTCCAGCATATATTTTTTTCTAAGAAGGCCCCATAATCCAGCAGAATGTATAAAAGCATGCCAAATGGGATGACGCATTTCACTGTGGCTGTTTCTGTTAAGAGATTCAAGGAGTTGGTTGCTCCAATTTCTTTTTACAGGAAAATGTATGATTTATTATATGACTGGGTGCTTTTTAGAAGTTGGCATTAGGCCCCTTCTTTTTACCAAAACCCAGCATGATGTTGACAGATCGGTGATGGTATTGCATGCGCTTCTTGTCCTATCCAATTTTCTTCTTCTTTTCTTGCATAGCAACTTTTGGGATCTGGTACAATCACCAATTTGTCAACATATAATAAATTGTACATTTTCCTGTAAAAAAGAAAAAAGAAATTAGAGCACCCAGTTTCTCAGCTCAAAACTGTGGTGGTCAGTTTCCAAAGCATTATTTTATCTAAAGCTCCATCATATGCAACAGTTGGTTGTGCTTCTGTTGAATTATAAGTTTTCTATTATAAATGATATAAATTAGGCTTTCTGCTTGCCTGAAAGTGTGTGAATAAACTAAACTAAAAATGGAAAGAACGAGGTCAGAGCAGAGTATTCAGCAGGTTCTGACCAGTTCTGGAGAACTGATAGCGGAAATTTTGAGTAGTTCGGAGAACTGACAAATACCACTTTTGACTGTCCCGGCCCCCATTTATTCTCTTCCTCCCAAGTCCCAGCTGATCGGCTGGGTCTTCTTTTGTTGCCCTGCATAGGAGAACGCAACTGGAAAGCAGGTGGGGTGGGGAGGGAATGGAGATCTTTCCCCTGCCATGCCCACCAAGCCACTCCCACCAAGCCACACCCATGGTAGTAAAAATTTTTGAATCCCACCACCGAATTAGGTGCATATTAGCCCTTTTTCCTAATCCACATGTGCAGCCTTAATAGGCAAGATCCATAAGGAGATTTTCAACATGCTCATTTGACATAAGTAGAAATCTCAGTGCAACAATTTTCTCCTTGTGCTTATTTATTTATTTGTTGAATTTAGATGCTGCCCATCACAGAGTGACTGTGTAGTGAACAATTAAAAAAAAAACATAAAACGCCCCAAAACCATATAAAATACATTTAAAAAGAGCCAGACAAAGCAAGAATAAATTAAGATAAAAAAAATAAAGGATGGGAGGGCCATCAAGGCATCAACCAACCCTTGGGCTACATGCTGCACAGTGAACTCTAGGTGAGTTGCCAGAGCCTGGTTTTTAGAGTCCTTCAAAAGGCCAGGAGAGTGGAGGCCTGCCTCCCCCCTGGAGAGAAGATTTTCCAGAGGTGGGGACAATTGCATTGAACCCCACCAGTTGAAATTCCTTAATTGATGGGTTCATAACATACCTTCCCCACCTGACCGGCAGGGAATTTGTTTGATCTTTCCTGCTATTGTGACATCCATATATCTTTCCCTTAGGAACTCAAAGAGGGTGCCCTCTTATCCTATCTTCAAACAACAGCCTGGTGAAATAGTTTGTACTACAAGATCATGTTTGGTCCCACATGCTTGAGGGGAGCTATGGACTGGCGTCCCTCTGCTTTCACTTCAACTATTACATCACACTGGGTTTTAAATAAACCAGGCAAAGTAGTTGTTAACTAACATTCTAAATGCTAATAAAAAAGGGAGATCATTGTAGATTTTGGAAAGAGCCAGCATAGTCATATTCCAGTCAGTATCAAGGATGCAGCTGTAGAAGTGTTCAACAGTATTAAGTATCTGGGGGTGCAGATAACTAACAACCTGAGCTGGTCTTTCCATACGTCATCCTTAGTGAAGCGCGCAAACCAGCATCTGTATTTTCTGCATTGGATGAGGAAAGCACATCTTTCTCCTTCTGTCCTGGCCACATTTTACAGAGAGATAATTGAGAGTGTTTTAAGAAACTGCATCACTGTTTGGTTTGGTGGCTGTAGTGCCTCTGAGAGAAAGTCCACTCAGAGAATGGTAAGGACAGCCAAGAACATTATAGGAAGCTTGTTTTATGTTATTCAGGATACTGCTTGTAAGTGCTACGTGCTTAGAGCTCAAAGCATTTTTAAAGACCCCACACACCCATTTTACGGTGTGTTTCTGTTGCTCCCCCCTGGGAAGAGGTTTTGAAGTATTTCTAGCAGGACTATCAGATTCTGTAACAGCTTTGTTTCCTATGCCATCCGTCTGGTAAACTTGCAAGATTTGTTTGCTCACCATGTACATGTATACATCTGAACTAGACTGTGTTCCTTCCCTGTGTCCTATAATATATGTGGGTATACACATAATTTTGTATTTATTTATTCTGTCATGTTTATGTAGTGTATATTGGAGGTGGTGACCCTTTGAGAGCTGTATGCAGTGAAATTTTATTTCAATGTATGCCGATTAGTGTACATTCAAAGTGACAAAGTTATTCTAAGTTGTGCAGCTCTTTTCTTAGATATGGGGATGAGATGTGGGGATGGAAATGGCATATGGACTTTGCTATTTTTCATTCAAATGAATGCTCATACTATCTAAACTCCTTTGCATTTTTGAAGTGTTGTTCCATGTTCATATTCAACCATCATTAAGTACACAAATTTTATTTATTTGCGGATACACATTGATGATCCAAATTCTGTCAAGGACTGAGTACTCATCTCTAATGATCTAAGTGCTAGAGCCCACTGTAACCACATAGCCAAAAAGGCATTAAGAGTTGTTAACCTAATCCTACGTAGCTTTTTCTCTGGTAATATCACACTACTAACTAAAGCATACAAAACATTTGCTAGACCAATACTTGAATACAGCTTATCAATCTGGAACCCGCATTGCATATCTGATATTAATACAGTTGAGAAAGTCCAGAAATATTTCACAAGAAGAGTTCTCCACTCCTCTACTTGTTGCAGAATACCTTATGCCACCAGACTTGAAATTCTAGACCTAGACAACCTAGAACTATGCCACCTTTGGTCCAATCTAAGTATAGTACATAAAATTATACATTGCAATGTCCTACCTGTCAATGAATACTTCAGCTTCAACCACAACAATACAAGAGCACACAATAGATACAAACTCAAGGTAAACCGCACCAAATTTGATTGCAGGAAATACGACTTCAGCAACAGAGTGGTCAATGTCTGGAATACTCTACCTGACTCTGTGGTTTCTTCCCCCAAAACTTCAACCTTAGACTGTCTACTATTGACCTCACCCCTTTCCTAAGAGGGGGGCATGCATAAGCGCACCAACATTCCTACTGTCCCTGTCCTATTGTTGTTGTTTTTTCTTATATGTATCCATTTCATGTATTCATAACTATGTTTATACTTATACCTGTTATCTTATAATCGCTTGACAAAATAAATAAATAAAAATAAAAATGAATAAATATCTTGTTATTTCTCTCCCCCCCTCCCCCCATAACTTTCATGGTATGGCAACGGCAGCTAATGAAGCCCGTTCTCCTATAAACTTTTCTCTGTTGTAAGACATTTTTAAAATCCTGAAAAAACATCCCTTCCCCCCCACCTCATTTTGGAGTTGAAAAGGCAACAATCGTGGCCAAAGAAAACGTATAAAACATTTCCATTTTGGAGATTATTTGTTTCTTCTTTGAGTATCAGATATCAGATGTCAGCAGCTAATTGCAGGGAAGGATTATTGCTTGCAGATTTTCTGGCTGCCCCGATTGAGAATCACAAAAAAGTTTTGGATTTTCTGTTGAGAAAAACCTAAAAAAAAATCATAGTTTATTTTATTTATTTATTTATTTATTTTGTCAAAAGCTTACAATACAATAGAAATAAGAATAAACATAAGTTTAAATATAAAAAACAGGAACTAATAATTGGGGACAATAGGACAGGGACAGTAGGCACGATTGTGAGTTGTTAAAGAGCACTTAGGCCCTGAATCCAAGCTCCTATTCAGGGCAGGAACCCAACTCTGAAGCATCCCAGACAGATGGATCCTTGTCTTTAATCAAATGCATCCCAATGAATGTGTTAAGTTCTCTGGATAACTGGTTCTACTGATGAACTATTTGGTTTTCTTCTTCTATCTTTTAGAACACTAGCCATCCACATTAATTATGTGTCATTTACAAATCTGATTACCGCTTCCTCTCCATATTCATCCAAGGGCCAAGGACCAAATATTGTGGTATAATGTAGTCAAGCTGTCTCTGATGAAGCACTAGTGATGAGAACAATTTGACTATGACGTTTTGAACCAGACATGTATCCACATTGCAATGCCACAATTCAGCCACATTTAACTAATTTACTAATCAAAACGTCATGATTTATATTGTCAAACCAAAAAGTCTGAAGTAATTGTGCAATCTATTAAGGAAGTTGCCCAATCAAAAATATGAGATAAGGTTAGTCTGGCAAGAATTCTTCATGACAAATCAGCATTTATTTCTATTAATCATCACATTGTTTTCAAGCTCCATCTCTTTAGAATCTGCATTGAGATCTGTATTGCTTTCAGTCCTTTTCTACCATTGTTCTTGCTCAGTTATCTGGTTTTTCATTAGTTCCTTGGGATTTCTCAAAGATGATGCATAAAGCTACGGCCAAACCATCAGCAAGTTCCCTTAATGCTCTTGGATAAAATTCAATTGTCCGTAAGCATTTACATTCATTCGAACTAGACCATGCTTTTATCAGTCTCAAGCTTGAGTTCTTGTTTTTCATAGTTGCCTGGTGAAATAAATATTTTTGTTACATTTGACTAGCTGTGCATTTTGTTTGTTATCCATCAACATTTTGCTGTCTTCACTGAGCTTCTTACAAGGTCAAACCAAAGTACCAAGTGAGGCTGCATTCAATCAGCAAATATTGCAAAATTGCAACAGAATTATGAAACTGTACACAATACACTCAATCACATCAAATCCTCAAAAAGCTGCATTTAGTTGTTTGTTAAACAGGGAGGGGCTGTATGCAACTTAGCATTTTATATCAGCCTGGCATACAAATGTGTTTTATAGTCACTGTGAAATATAGAGAAAGGGTACTAGTGAGTATCAGATCCAGCCAAAGTCTTAATACAGAACAGATTGTCTTTTTTCTAGAATGGAGCAAACAAATCTATTCTGGTTTGGGCCTTCACAAAAATCTAAACCTTATCTACTTTCTTATGAGCCCTGTGCACTGCAAAGGGCTCCAAGCTGTTCAAAAGTGATTGATATTTATTTAAATACAATGGTGTGAAAAAAAAGGAGTAGAAATAACAAACTGAGCCACATTGGAATATCTCCCAGGTAACATTTGGGGGATCTGATTAATTATGTGCTATCAAACTGTTTTTGACTCCTAGTGATCATATACAGGTAGTCCCTGACCCATTTAGTGACCATTTGAAGTTGGCAATGGCACTGGAAAAAAGGACTTATGACCATTTTTCACACTTACAATCATTGCAAAATTCCCATAAAGCATGGGGTGGATATTCTATACCCATCCATTGAGCCAATGGAAGTGGGTTGCAAAAGCTGGATGATATCAAAGTGAGAGGGGCTGTATGTAACAAAAACAATCACACTCTTAGCTTCCATCTAGTGGTGACTCATATTTTTGTTGTTCAGGAAGGGTAGTCATGACAATACAGTTTCACCTGTCTGCCAAGTAGGTTGTATGGCTGGAGTGGATTTGGATTTTATGAACAAAAATGGCATGTGATGAAGAAATTATGTTTTCCTAGAAATGAAGAATTATTTTGTGTATTGCAACCTGTTTCATCAGCACTATCTTTCTTCAACCTATGTAGTTGGCATAATTAGCTGACAACGCAGCACAGGTATCTTGATATTTGATGGACTGATATTTTCTGGAATGGTGGGTTCAGAGATCCGTTTTGCAAGGATTCTTTTCTGCAAGTAATACTGACTATGGCTTAGCCATTGAAAACATTAGAGCAGTTTTTGGTTCATTAGCAGATAGACATAAAAATAATATTTCCTTCCTTCCTTTTTCACATTCCATGCCAAAATGCTGCGAACACACAATCAGTCATTATTTTGTTGAGCTATATTTTGTCAAAAGATGTTGATGACTCTATGTTAAAACAATCCAACTTGATCTATTTTCCACCTAATTTCTATTTCCCAATTTATGAAAAGTGCAAAGAGGCTAACCAACAGGGGTGTCCACAGGATATGGTAGAGCTCAACCCTACAAGGTAGACCAAATCAAGAAATGGACACTGCATATACCTAAATCTACTTTTATTAGAATGGCTAATGTAAAGCCGGAATTGCTTCCCCATCTCCCTCTTTATCTCCATGAGTGGTAAAAGGGAGCATGTTGTAGGCATTTTAGTCAATCTCTTTCTTTGTATGAGCTTGATCTTCCATCTTTCCATCAAGGCCATCTTCTATACTTGGCGTATTTATGTCAGATATATTTATATTTAATCCTCAATCGACCACATTTTGCATAGCATAAGATTTACTTCAATGGGGAGTCATGTTCTGAAGTTAAGTAATCTTCTTTTGCCTGAAATTAAGGGAAGTTCCTTAATTTCCCAGGACTTTTCTAGATGCTCCACCTCTATGGTTGTTTCCATTTTCATGGCAGAACAAAAAATAAACAGAAACAAGTTGAAGGTTATTAAGATACCCCACCCCTTTGCAGAAACTCTTTCTATGATCATATAAATTTGGATCATCTGCAACTCTGGCTGGGGGAGAGAGAGAAAAAAGGGGGGAAATGGGACAGAAAGAGATAGTCTTCCAAACTCCTTTCCAACAGTCTGTAAATATGGCAGCTCATCAGAAATCCATCTGCCTCCGATCATGTCCTTACAGCACACAATGGAGAATTTACTGACTGGGAGAAGGGATAGCTGGGTTGTTTGTGTCATGGGAACAGAACTCATGATGAATGTGTGTGAAATTTCCTTTTTCATCTGGTTTCAATCCAGTTTTGAGTCTGTGTGAGGGAATGGAGTTGGTGAGATTTGCTAAATTTGATTACTGCTGCTTAGGAAAACAGGAATGTTACTCTTGCTTGTGGCCACTGCTTTATTTCCAATGGGGACACTCTGATTACTTAAGAGCACAAAACATGCATGTCTGAAGAGTGAGTATATGTAGAAGTAAAATGGTGGTTCCACATGCAATTTGTATGTATATCACTTAGAAAAATCCATCCATATCTTCAGGTCAAGGTCCTGTTCTATTTTTGCTCAAATGATGCAGATCTCCTGGCCTTTATCCCCAAAGCTAGTATTTTCCTTCTTTCCTCTTTTTTTTTCCAAACTAGATTTTAAATTATTTGACTTGTGCATTCCCCATTGACTTGTGCATCAACACCAAACTTGACTTGGCTTTTAATCTATCTATTCTTCTTCCCTGACTACTGAAATGAAATGCCAATCCTTGTAAGATGTAGATTAGTTCAATGAACAAAGTCATCTTAATGCTTCATAAACATGAACAACAGATGGCTAGACATACACTTTTTCCTATGTACACTTAACTGGGGAATCTAGTGTGTCTTAGTTCTATATTAATTTCCTATATCTATATATATATAAAAGTGAAATACCACTCACACATCATCACAAAACCTCCAGAACCGTAAAGCCTACAAATTTGAAATTTGGCACATATGTTCCAGGTGCTCACTAAGAAAGGGTTTTTTGAAATGACCATCAGAGCATTAATATTTTGTATATTATTATTAACACACTCTGATGCTAAGGAGTTCTACTCCCCCTCTCTACCTGAAAAGACATCTGTTCCAAATGCAAAACAGAAGCAGAGGAGAGGAGTTTCAGTTTTAATTTCACAGCAGAAACCAGCTTTAGTACAGAACAGTTGAGCTAAGCCACGCCCAGGCTCCTTGCTATCTCCTTCTTGCTCACACAGCAAATACTGTTTCAGTTTCCAAACAGCCCTCAACTCTCTCACACACTGACAGGACGCTAGCCAGATGAATACTGGTAGACAGATGGATGCTGGTAAGCAGAGGCACAAATTTTCCCTTATTTTCCTCCCCAAAAACTAAGCCCGATCACATAATTTCGTAGTGAAGCACGGGTATAGAGCAAGCTAAATATATTTAATATTTTCTATATTAAAGTATAACAAAAGGTATACATCTCTAAAAGAGAATGTCAATGTTATGGAGAATAAGATGATTGTAGCTATTAGTCATGACGCTATTGTCACTATTGATAGATAAGGAAGATAGGAAGGATTTCTCAACAATTTCAGGAAAAAATCAGGAGAAGGTGCTATTATTCTCATATCTTGGTTGAGAGTATCTCATAGGCAACTTACTGGTCATTGAGGAAACAGAAGAACAAACTAACAGGATTTTGTTGTCTATCGAACACAGCTTTTCTTAAGACCTTACTTCCACATTGCAAAAGGCTAAAGGTTAAGCAAATTAAGAATGGATTGATTTGTTTCAAGTCCAAAAAGCATTTTTTATTACTGGATCATTATCCTTAGTTTTCACTCCAAATCATTCCTTAAACACTGTAATTACTACATTACCTCGAATGCGAGTCTTTTGAGAATAAAAAAAAACATGTGTTTTTTGTTACAATTCTAGTTGCAAGCCAGGCTATAAGCTGAAATAAATCAAAGAAAACAATAAAGCAAAGAACAAACAGAATGGTGGGGCTACACTGTTTATTTTTTTAATATTTTAATGGTATGTAAAAAGGAAACTCTCCGCCAAAGGCTAATGTACTAAATCAAATGAACGTTATATATCTCTTCATATAATATTATTCAGTTAAATTATTAATATCTAACTTGGTTTTCTTAACAATGAAAAAGCCGAAACTAAGTCTATGAACTGGTATCCATCCTAATTGCTAAAGAGTTCTCCTGGTGAACCTCCCAAGAGTGAAATTCCTGTTCAAATGTTGAATGAGAGAAGAGTTCCTTGGCCATTATATAATTGATGAAGAACAGATTTTTCAATTTAGAATTAGCAGGTCTTTGTGTGCTATATATGTATCGTTTTATGTAAAGATTTTTTTATATATAGGGACATTTGAAAATACTTAACATTCTAGCACATGTTTAGGTATCCAAAGTTTTTTTTTAAAAAAAAAAAAACCTGAAGATTCCACACTTTTTGGGCAAATGGTGCCTGTATTCCAAATCCTCATTTAATAAACCAATCATCCTCACCAGTTAGACCAGACCAAGAATTAATTCCACAGGAAGACTAAAACTGTTTTTATTGATATTGGCTCAGCGGCTAAGACGCTGAGCTTGTCAATCAGAAAGGTCGGCAGTTCGGCAGCTCGAATCCATAGCAGTGCGTAACGGAGTGAGCTCCTGTTACTTGTTCCAGCTTCTGCCAACCTAGCAGTTCGAAAGCATGTAAAAATGCAAGTAGAAAACTAGGGGCTATGTTGGTAGGAAGGTAACAGCGTTCCGTGAACCTTCGACATTTGGTCATGCTGGCCACATGACCACAGAGATGTCTTTGGACAGTGCTGGCTCTTTGGCTTTGTAACAGAGATGAGCACCGCCCTCTAGAACCGGAAACAACTAGCACGTATGTGGGAGGGGAACATTTACCTTTGTGATAACAGAATTTTTCACATCTGATTGTGCTGTACCTCCTCTTGTTCCTCCTTAAGCCTATGCGAATTAGGGAGGTGTCTATCTGAGCTGTTTCCAAGTACTTTCTGCTTGTTTGGGATATAAGCTATGGTTTTCCCCTTATTGCTGTGGTAAAACATCTTGCCTATCTCTATCAAGGTGATCCCCCTTACTCTCTACAAAACTTCATCAATGGGTCTAATTAATTGATTGATCTAAGATATGGATGCCTCAGACTGCTTTCTCTATGGAGATTCTCAATCATCCAGGTCATGGTGTCCCCTAGGTGCTTTTTTTCAGGAGGCAACTTGACTTTCTTGTTTTTCTTTGAAGATATTTTGCTTCTCATCCAAGAATTGCACTCCAGGTTGAGATGCAGATAACACAAACTCATCCCCAACAGAGTCTGCACCTCAACAGTGAAGGGACACAGGGCAGAAAACATCCTGCAGCCAAGAAGCTCCACACACATTTGAACTACTCAGCTGACCCTAAGGACACAGATAAACCTTCAAGTTGCCTCAACAATCCTCTAAAACGATGCAAATGACCAGCTATCTGCAAGGAATATAAATTGTTCCATTCTCCACCATTCAGTCAGAGCTGAACAAGCTTCTTGGATGAGAAGCGAAATGTCTTCAAAGAAAAACAAGAAAATCCAGTTGCCTCCTGAAAAAAGCACCTTTGGCACAGACTGCTTTATTTCTCTGTCCTGGTTATGATTGTTTGCTAATTTCAAGCTTACATTCCCCCATAAAATTAATTTATCAGGATCATCAGGATCACAGCACAATTGGTATAGTACAATGGTAATACAGATATTCCTCAACTTTGTTTAGTGACTGTTTGAAGTTACGATGGCACTGAAAAAAGTGACTTTTGACCAGTACTCACATCTACAACTATTGCAGCTTCCCCATAGTCATGTGACTGTGATTCAGGTTTTGGGAAACTGACATGTATCTATAATAGTTGCAGTATCCCAGGGTCACATGATTACCATTTGCAACCTTCCCAGGGGGCTTCCAAATGAACAAAGTCAATAGGAATAACAATCACTTAACAACCATGTCATCTGCTTCATGACCATGGCAAAACTGTTATAAAATCAAGCACGGTTGTGTGATGACTCACTTAATAACCGTTTCACTTAGTAATGGAAGTTCTGATCCCAATTCTGGTTGAGATGGAGGACTATTTGTATATACTAGGGAGGAGTATGTATGTATGCATGTATGTATGTACATATATAAAAGAGAGAGGGAGAGGGGGAGAGGGGAGAGAGAGAGAGAGAAAGAGACACTTGGAGTTGTCATCTTTTGCCTAGTGAAGGGTGCCAACTATAAATTCCCCATATGAGAAGTATTATTTTATCCTTGCTTTAACTTGGTGTTTTCTAACTTCTAGATATGTAAACCTGAATTCCCAGAATTCTCAACAATAGTCATGCTGGCTGGGAAATACTGAGAGTTTGAGTCTGTACACTGGGAAGTTGCTCACCTTGGAAAACATTGATCTAACTCAGTGGTGTCAAACTCAATTTCATTGTGGGCCTCCTCAAGGTTGTGTTTGAATCAGGGCGATGGGTGAAGGTGGCCAGATTGGGCATGCCCAGAGCAGGTGTGGCCAGCTCAACATCACTCGGTCCTCCCATGCTCAGTTTTCAACCGCGATGGCCTCCCACAGCCCTCTGCCAGTGAAAGTGGAGCTCAGGGAGGCACACGCAGCCTGCCCAGGCTCTGTTTTCAGCCTCAATGGCCTCCTGCAACCTGTTGCCAGCAAAAAGGGAGCTCAAAGGGGCCATATGTGGTCCCCCTGAGTTCTGTTTTCACTAGCAGAGGGCTGCAGGAGGCCATGCCTAGCCTTCCCAGGTTCTGTTTTCATTGGCAGAGGCACTCCAGGAGGCCCCGTGAGCAGATCTAAGCATCCCATGGGCCGGATCCAGCTCATACACCCCTGGTCTAACTCATGGGGACAGAAACAAGCACAGGTAAATATGTAAAGTCATGAAAGTTACTGAGCAGGGCACCAACAATTTTCCCAATAAACATCTTTACTTTCAGAGAAATTTTATGTTTAAAGGGGTATAAATAAGTCAAAATAAGTATTTGGATTAGTATGACTCCCTTTTAAAGCCCTCGACTATGTACAGTTGGTATGCTCAAGGATATTGATTTTCACATGTCTCTGGCACAGATTGTCATTTAAATGTCTTTCCCTTCTGTCACACATACTAAGAAGGAATTAATGAAAATAATTATTATAAGCATCTGGAGATGCTTTAGGGGTTCCTCGACTGGCTTCTCACTTTCATGTGAAACAATTGTGTTGTTTTACCAAACAAAAGCCCTAGCAAACGTTATCAAACTCAAAAGACAGTTTCAAGCATCCTCCAGATGCCTTTTCTTTATGGCTTTTTCTCTCCCACTTACCCAATCATGATTGAAAGAATGTGGATATTATTAATTGACCTTCTCTGACCTCTCCAGCATTTCTCTGGAATTAAAGCTAAATCATTAAATATGAGGCAGAAAGTCAAACAAGAGAACTTAAGTCACTGCAGGAGGATTGTCTTACGGAGCCAGAAAGGAATGTTGGAGGAATAGCCCACTATAGAGTTGGACTATCATCTGGGCTTCAGAAATATAGTTGATCACTAGATGATAAGAAAGGGATGCAGAAAAATCTAGCACATTGTTGCCTTCTAGTGGAAGTCTGGATTTTTGTAGCCAAAGTATTATAAAGAAAAATAATAGGTAAAGATAAACTGATACTGCCCTGAGCTTAACTATAAGTTTCATATCGTTGTCCATCATTGTTAACTCCTATCTTGAAGTTGTAGTTCAACCCAGTGAGAAGGTTCCAGGCCTTACATACCACTTTGGGCACATTACACTGTTCCCATTTTTTGTTTCTTATCAATTTAAATTTATTAAATTTATATTGGAGAGATATTGCTGCAAAACCATGCAGTGAAATTATTCCTATATCAGGCCTAATATGACAACAATTTTCAATGGGATGTATACCCATTGTAATGGATTTGGAGAGATAATAGGAAAACATTAAAGCTTAAAATCCTAGCTATAAAAAGCAAATCTGTTCATACTTAGTGGGTGTAAAGGAGACAGCTAAGGATTCTGTTAATCATGATTTGGGTGTCTAATTTCCACCAATTTTTCCTCCCAAATAGATGCAAGTAACTTGCATTACACTGTTTCTGAAAGGAATGCACAGTATGCCACAGCCTGGCATATCCTGAAGTATTTTATATAATTTTATTGAACATTTTAATTAAAAAGATAAAATACAAACTAAAAAAAATAAATTAAAAGGAAAAATAGAAAGTGCAGAATAGAAAGAAAAAGTAAGAATGTAGTAAAATAAACAGAAATATATGAAGACATGATTCACCCCTTCATAACAACAAGCATAAACAATTTATACATTTATATTTTAAAAGCCTGTCAAGCAGAAATATGCATGTTTGTATATCCCACACAAAATGAAGTTCCAATGGATTAAAATAGGTTCTTGTGGCAATTACAGTAACAGCTATATGAAACATGTACCCTATGTTTCTGCATTTATAGAGATGCAGAGGACATAAAGGATCATCAAAAATTCTACATATTTTTAAATCCATAAAAAGATCCTCTTAGCCAGAATATTGCATGCACTGCCAAAAAGTGGCCTGGATTTTTTGAGATCCACACATCTCTGTTTATAGCTTCATGCTTGAATTAGGGTGCTGTGAATCCAATATATAGTATTTGAGTCACAACAGATTAACCACAAGCTTTTTGCATATGGCTGCTTGCGTGTTGAAAGGTCTTTGTTGCACAATGACTGGGAAATAATATGCCTGAACGGTTCATCATGAGTGTGAGTGTGTAAACATGCTAAATGCAATCCAAATGCTTCTGTCAAAATAGGTAGTTTATGCTTAAAACAAGCTACTGCTTACCCTCTGGGTAAAAACCTGATGGCTGTAACTGTTTGCCTCATCTGTCAGCGTTCCAGCAACCCTCCATTCCATCATAATTAGAGACGTAACCCAGCAAAATGGTGCTTGAGTTTGGATCTGTAATGACTGACAGCCTGTTTGCCTATTGTGGTCAGTTTATTTCTAGTGGGGTCACAAAGTACAACTAAAGATGATGCCCAGCAGGCATTGACTTTATGAAAAACCTATGCCTTTATTGGCTTTAAATCATAAGACGAGACAACAAATTAGTCAAATTATACATGAGGGAAGGCAAAAAAAAAACACCACCGTTGTGACAATGACAAATGCCATTGCAACTCCAGTCCCATTCATTGCCAATTAAGAAATGTAGCCCTGAGCAGAATGAAAGATTCCCATTCTCTGATTGACCTATATTTGAGCATCATGCATAAAGCAGCACCTAAAATAGTTTACAGAATTAAGGGTAAAGTATCTCTCAAATTCTTCTAGATGCTATGTAGACACGCCCACACTGCTTTCTCAGCAGCAACCCTGGTGATTTGCTATTGCCACCTTATATATTTTTTCGACTTCCCAATCTAGGCTAATGAAGTAAGGTTTCCTTGGGGAATCCCTTCCATTTATCAATCCAGTCTGACTCTGCTTTGTTCTCTTAAGATAAGATAAGATCCAATAGGCATGGTGACAAGTGACAAGAAACTAACATTTCCTTACCATCCTCTAGTGAAAGATACATTTCCAATAATTCCTTGTAGACCCAACAGCCAAAAAGTGAATGAAAAAAAAGGAAAATTACAAAAGAAAAAAGAAAAGAAAGAAAGAAAGAAAGAAAGAAAGAAAGAAAGAAAGAAAGAAAGAAAGAAAGAAAGAAAGAAAGAAAGAAAAAATTGGCAGTTCACTATGAATCTGTGTTTTAGCTTGGCAGCTTAAAGATGTGTGGACTTCAACTACCAACATTCTTCAGTCGGCATAGGATTTCAGGGAGTTGAAGCCCACCCATCTTAAAATCACCAAGTTTGGAAAACATTGCTATAAATTATGTTTGTTATACAGAAAATTAGTATGCAATTCCGACTGTACCATAGACATTGGCCCTGAGTATAGGGTTTGATTCTCTCTAGAGCTTTCTCATCCTCCTCCAATAGCATTTAACGCATTTTGTTTGCCAAATTTCCCCCTGCACTGGGAGCTACGTTGAATTCCCTCCTGCTTAGAACATCCAATAAGAAAGAAAGAATATCCAGCTTCTAGCTGTGCATTTTTTTCGATCTTTACCCGTATCATTAGGGAACAGCCTATGTACGTATAAACAGTACAATTCACATTCATTAAGAACTTTCAACAACATGAACCTATTGATTTCAGTGGCTATGAATCAGGGATGCAAGCTCTGTGTTAGCTGTGGTGACTCACACTATAGATTGAGCAGTCTCCTTAGAGGAGAAGCACGTTTCTAATAAACAGTATATATTACACCAAAGGAAAGTTCTCTCCTCTTGCAAATGTCCACAGTGTCTGCATAAAGACTTGTGTCATATTCAGCAGTTGGAATCTTGCTTCCTCTTTCAAAAAGTGGACCTCTTGGCTTCCAAGCTTCAGTTCATGGCTACTGAGTTGACAGGGTGATCAATTTCTAGTTTCACGCTGTCCAAGCTGCCAATTGATACTCTGGACTTCTTTGTAGCCTGGGTCTTCTTGTCTCCAGTTATGAGTAGCCTATCATATTCTCACTAAGTTCCTGACAACCTTCTTTTGTTCTTTCCCTCTTTGTTTCTTATGTCTTATCACAAGTTATGTGTGTGATCAAAATTTCCACTTCTTTCTCTAAAGTACTTTCCCTCCCTCCCACCTTATACCCATCTTTTACAACCTGACCTACTCAAGGGTAGTTAAACCACAACCTGCTGTTATCCGGTTTATGAAGAAGTGATTATCTCTTCCCCAAAACTTTTATACCTATTTATCTACCATTTCCAGGGACATCTTTTTCACATCCTGCTATTTAGCTCCAAAATGTTAAACTTTCCCCTCTTGCACCAACTTCAGTGCATCCATTGGGCTGCATATGTGTGTCTAATAAGGAAGGCATATGAACAGCTGTATATAATATTAAAATGGGAATGATTTTTCTAGCATCAAATTGGTTTGCTTTACAAAAAAGCAAAGTTCACTAAATCCCTGCTTATGTTTGAACATTCCAAATTTAGTCAAGCTAGAAACTCACTCCAAAAAATGCCAAATTATACAATGGTTTTGTAAATCCAAAAGATATACAGGCATTGTGAATCAGGAGATTTCCATGCAATCATATTTATGTCACCAGTATTACAAATAGATGTGCTTTTGGAATGCTTTCATATTTTTTTTGTTTCACACCAGCTACCTTCATAATTTAAATTCTCCCATGCCAGACCATCTTTCATAAACTGATCTGGCTTATGTTAATATAAATGCATGAACATATCTCATAGTTTTTAATCTACCAGTCTCAGTTTGCTGGGAGTTATTAGGCTGAACAAATGGTTAAGTATGAGAATTAATGATAGCACCAAGCTTCAAAGTGAGAGGGCAGCAATGTATGACTCAGTCTCCCTTCATTCTTTGTTGAGTTGGGATGAAAATGTCCTTTGAATGTAAGATTGTCCAATATGAGCATTTAAGGCTGCATCTACATCTGTAGGGAAATGAATTGTCTGTCATTCGTATAAATCTATTATTTGTTATGATCTCTTATATCTCTGGATACTGCCATATATGGCCTTAATTGACATCCTACTGAGAACCTAGCTCAGATAATGGCTGGTAGATTCCAGTCAAATTGATAGACTTGTCTGAATGGAGAAGAAGAACATGGAGAATGTAAATAAGCACCCATTTTCAGCAATGGACACTACAAGATCTAAATATAAGAGGAATTCACACCTCTTCTTCTAAAAGCATGGCACTGCATCAAAGCATAAGAGACTTGAGATTTATGGATATGAATTTTGAACTAACATGGCTGCCTACACTCAAGCTGTCAATGATCTTACGTGGCTATAATTCTCTGGAATATAATATAGAAGTACTTGTTGGTTGTGTGTATTCTTATATTTCTCTAAGCCCAACAGCAGGTCTGAGAAAGGACACAGAGTTTGAAAATCCAGGATGTCTCTACCTGGGCACTATGGAGGTTGGTTTGGCCAGCTTTTCAGTTAACTACCAGGTCTTTTCAGGTCCCTATGGGGAAGACACACAGGTCTCTTTCTGAACTTCATGTATAACTGAAGAACGGCTGAACAAATCCTATGCACAGATAGTCCTTGGGAGCACATTTGCAGGCAAAAAAACTGGGTAGACTTATTCTTCAAGTTTTCGAGGAAAAAGAAAAAGACTTTGGATGGTGAGACAGGCAGCTAAATAAACAAACAAATAAATAAATAAGTTTCTATAATCATTTTTCAATGGCAGTCTAAATAATTAGCACCATTAATGAAAAAAATCAATAACAATAGCACTTAGACTTATATACTGTTTCACAGTGCTTTACAGCTCTCTCTAAGTGGTTTACACAGTCAGCATATTGCCCTCCAACAATCTGGGTCCTTATTTTACCAACCTCAGAAGGATGGAAGGTTGAATCAATCTTGAGCCCCCTAGAATCGAACTCCTGGAGTGAGCAGTGAGTTAGCCTCACAGTACTGCCATTCCAACCATTGTGCCACTATGGGTCTTCAACAGGAAGACTTCTGTCACTAATGTTTTTCATTGGAATTAAACTGTAGGAAGCAAGGAAATTTGCAGATTTATGGATACATTATACATACAGTATAAAAATAAAAGTCTGGCATTCACACTCACGCTCTAGTTTTAACTTATGAGTACAAGATTTAAAATAAATACAGTAACACCACAGTCTGCCAATGAAAATTTATCCGAAATTTTCTTCACCACTAATCATTGTATCTTCCAATTAAATGACAACAGTTAAGGGAAAAAAATACAGGGAATATTCTCCATCCCACACTAGTCTGACTAATGATGCTCCCTGCAAAGGGATACATGTTGTCCAGGGGAGCACATAGGTCAGGAGGCAGATTTACCATTGTGACCTAGACAACCAGTTATGTTCAATCTATCCATAAGAAATACCTGAAAACCACCTGCTTCACCAGAAGTAAAAAATCTGAGAACATCATCTTATTGCTACCATTCATGAACAAGCCCTCTCTAAGGTTTCATTAGCACATTAGATATGTGCTATGCTATCTGCTCCAAAATCATAGAACTGCCTATGTGTACATTCAAAGACAATGAGGGAGAAATATAAATAAGTTTGTTACACTTATAGCAATTTTCCTATACAAAAATCTACACATAGTTTGCTTGGCTTTGTTCACTTCAATTTACCTTTGAACATCTAGAACATAATTATGGGAACTGTAGACAGAGTAACAGCACTGATAATTTGGAAAGCTGAAGTGGCCTCAAGAACTACCCTAAAATCTTCAGAACTAAAGACACATTGAACGATACTCATGGAAGTTCATGTGTGCCGTCTATAATTCTGGTTAAAAGCCATAGGCTGGGAATGAGGTAGGAGGAGAAAAGAGATTGAATTAGCTCCAGTTGCCAATAGAGAGGATGGCTGGCTGGCTGGAGTTTTAAGATAATTGGCTTGGCAAGCATATTAAGATGAGCTATTATGCCATTAAACAACAAGAGACCAGACAGGATGTTGTTTACAGAGAGCTACAGAACAAAAGGTTGCATTTGGCACCAGGAATGGCTAGAAACAAGGGACTGGAGACATGAGAAAAGAGTTGCTGTCCCAGGCTGCATTAGCCACTGCTGAAGAAGCAAAGGGGGAAACCTCCAGAGGCTTTATTAATCTTATTTTATATGAGATTTGCATTCTATGCAGGCATGTTCCATCTGAAGACAAATGAAAAGCAAGCATATTTGATTGATTAAATTCAACCCCAGCTAAATAGAAGGTGGGTTGCATAATTCTTAAAAGCTATCCTAGCTACCACAGCTGCAGTTGTGCTTGAGCTGTTGGGGGGGGGGGAAAGCACCCTCTTATTTAGGACTGAATTCATCATCACACTCGGAACTTTTAATGATTCTTTTCTATTGCAGTCCAAAACATTGCCCAATTTTGGCTACTTGTATAAATTAGCAAAGTCTTCAGATATAAAACAGGGAAGTCTTCAAAGAAGGAGAATTCAGTGTATAACTGTAGTTGATGGAATAAATCACAACACATTTAGCCTAGTTCCAGAAAACCTTTTCCAAAACTTGCCACCAAACTGAAAGTTTTAATGTACCAAGGTGGAAAAGTATTAAATCTATGGGAAGCAATCCCATTAATTGTAGTACTTTAATTTTAATTTTATTTAATCCAGCCTAACAATCGGAATTTTCCCTAGCAGTTTCCCCTTTTCTTTCTTACCTACTGTTACATTTGTACCAAAAGTGCTGATTGGTCAAGTTTCCAAAATAACTGGCTACAATAAAGATGATACTGCAGTTGAATAACACCCAGATTGTTAGTGGCTTCAGATTGTTCTATTCAGACCTTAGGCTGAGTAAAGTTTCCTGATGAATGTTTGAAGAAAAGTTTGTCCTTACAATATTTTAGTGAATTACATCCAAGGCTTAATTCACCCAGTGCCTGAGTTTTCATATTATGCTCTGTTGAGGTTTCTTTGATGAAGGTATCTGGCTCACAAAAGGACAAATACAGATTGAGTGAAGTGATGCTTAATCCTGAATGCAATGCTCAAATATACTGCAATGTTATTTCATACTCTTAATTATTTGGGAGGAGGGAAAGTCATGAAGGCCAGAAAGTGCCTTTGATGATGAGCTTTGCTGATAACAGACCATCTGGGCTCACTGTGAGAACAGGTGGCCAGGGAGAACCTTGCTGACCTTGCTCTAGGCACTTTGATCTCTCAGTCCATCCAGCATTGATAGATTAGCCAAGAGACCAAGGTTGTCTCCCTAGAGGCCGCCAATTAACCTCCAAGCGCTGCAGTGGCATTCTGCAAAGGTTAGAGATGTTTAAGGGCATAACAGACCTCAACCGGTTGGCTACAGAAGGTTGAGCCCTGAACATTTCAGAAGCACAATATTATTTGTGTATTTGGATTTTGAATGGGCGGGTTTTCTTAGCAGTAGGAACTGTCTCTTTGCTTTGTTGAATTGCATCAGAAAAACAGCAGGATAACTATAAATGTTTGGAGTTGTGTGTGTGAGAGTCACTCTAGAGAATTCCAAGTTAGCTTTAAAATCTAATTTCTCTTTACAATGTCCCATTTCATTGACCTTCACATAAACTCGGTTTATATAGTAATTATGCTTCCTTAGAAAAAACTAACCCCACAAGCTAAGCTCCACTGATTTTAGTGAAATAGCCATGGTTTTGTCACAGGAAAGAATGTTGATAGCTGTTCTCATTTATTGAAGAAACGTATACCCTGCTTTGCCCTTCCTCTCAAAGAAGTCATATAAAGTGGCTTACACAATACATATACATATAAAATAAAGTCAATGATCCAACATTATAATGAAGCAGCAGGGGGAAAGAAAACAAAGTTATAAAAGAGCAGGAAAAGCAGAAAGGATTTTTGAAACTAGGAATCAGGAAATTGCACAACAGAGTCAAATGTTTTCAATTGCAGCAAGAACCCGGGTAAAAACGGTGGGTTATTTATTCCAATTACCATATTTTACATAGCTCCTATGAATAATTGCTATTAACATACTTAATTTAAGTCTAATTATTGTGTATTATACATTATGCTTGAACCTAGTTGATTATAATCGGTAGAGAACATTTAGGCAAACTATTTCTATGACACCTAATTAACAGTACGTGTTGTGTAAGAGAATCTTTGAGCCAAAGTAGTTGCAACATTAAATGTGTGTAAACATATTTTTTTTCATCTCTGTTCTGTGCTAAAGTCCAGATGAAAATAGTCCCTTGACTGATACTACTGATAGTGCCAATACTATACAAGCATCCCTAATTGTAAAGGTGTATGGGTATATGTGTGTGTGTAAATAAGATACTTGATATAGTGGTGGTGTACAGAGAGTTGTGGTCTCTTTTTATGCATATTGTGCTTACAATCCATAGAATAGAATAGAATAGAATAGAATAGAATAGAATAGAATAGAATAGAATAGAATAGAATAGAATAGAATAGAATAGAATTCTTCATTGGCCAAGTGTGATTGGACACAAAAGAATGCATAAGCTCTCATTGAATATACATATAAGTGTATATTCAAGCAACAAGTGATAAATCATAACCATCATAAAATACATTCATTATAAATCATAAGATACACATTTAGTGATAATCATAGGATACTAAATAAGCAATCAACATAAATCATACTAAGATACTAAATAAAAATTAATATAAATCATAAGATACAAGCAACGAAGTTATTGTTATAAGAAGATAAGGAAATAGATAGTAGGAAAAATGACAAGGATAATAGTAATGCAGCCCTACTAATAGTTTAACAGTGTTGTGGGAATTAGTTGTTTAACAGAATGGTGGCACGGGGTGGGCAACTGTCCTTGCGTCTGGTTGTTTTGGCATGCAATGCCCTATAACGTTGTCTTGAGAGAAGTTGAAACAGTTTATATTTATGATGTGAGGGGGCTATAGATATTTTCACAGCCCTCTTTTTGGCTCCTGCAGTATTCAAGTCCTCAATGAAAAATAGGCTGGTAGCAATTGTTTTTTCTACAGTTTTAATTATCTGTTGAAGTCCGTGTCTGTCATGTTTGGTTGCAGTGCCAAACCAGACAGTTATAGAGGTGCAAATGACAAACTCAGTGTTTCCTTTGTAGAACTATATCAGCAGCTCTTTGGGCAGACTGAGCTTTCTGAGTTGGTGCAGGAAGAACATTCTTTGTTGTGTTTTTGTCGATGACATTTTTATATTAGGCGTCCATTTTAGGATGTGAGATAATATAGAACCTAGAAACTTGAAGGTCTCTACTGGTGATATTTTGTTGTCTAGTATTGAAAGAGGTAGTAGGAGGGCTTCTCCTAAAATCTACTATCATTGCTACAAGTTTTGAGTGTGTTTTGAGTGTGTTAAGATTGTTCCGGCTGCACCACAAGGCTAATTGTACAATTTCCTGTCTGTATGCAGATTCGTCATTTTGTCAAATGAGACCTATTACTGTTGTATCATCTGCAAACTTCAGTACCATAAAAAAGGGATCTTTTGAGATGCAGTCATTGGTATATAGAGAGAAGAGAAGTGGAGAGATCACACAGCCCTGGGAGGGGGGGCGGGCTGTGCTAATTGTACAGGTATATGATGTGATTTTGTCTAGCTTCACCTGCTGCTTCCTGTCTGTTAGAAAGCTTATGGTCCACTTACAAGTGTGGTCAGGCATGGCTAGCTGAATCAGTTTAGTTAGAAGAATAACTGGAATGATGGTATTGAATGCTGAGCTGAAGTCTACAAAAAGGACCCTTGCATAGGTCTTTGGAGATTCAAGATATTGTAGGATGTAGAGTAGAACCATATTAACAGCATCATCTGCCAATGCTCAGTAGGCAAAAGGACTATTTGAAGAATATGTGTGATATGCAAATGTTTATTGGTTCATGTAAATGTATATATTATTTAGTTTCATGTTTTACTCTGATTGCATAGAATTGCCTCATGCCAAATCAGATGACTGTTCCAGAGAAAGAGAGACAAGAAGGAGGAGGGAGTGGGGAGGCATCTATACTGTTTATATTGACTGGTAGCAGCAATCTCAGGTTACAGATTATAATCTTAACTGCTAAATTTGAGTTGCCATGCCAGGAAACTGTATCTGGGGCTAAGATAAATTATGCACAATTTAGAATCCATATAGAATCACATTTGCAGGATGAACAGAAAGACAGTCTTCTGAATGGAATCAATGAAATGAATGTACAACTGATCCCATACATGCAACCTTCTACAATGCTGTAAAAAATCTGGGACTGGAACAACTGGTAACCAACAATACTATGCTTAACAACTGTCTCGATCTCATCTTCTGCAATAGTTTGAATTCAATTTACGGAATACAAATTAAAGAACCCTTTTCCAACAGTGACCACAACATGATTGACTTTTGTCTCAACATACGTCCACACAAAAATCATCACAACGACAAAATTCCCAATTATAACTTCAAAGAAGGCAACTATGATCTTATAATCAATGATCTCTCTTCCCTTGATTGGCAATTTCTATTCACTGGATGCAATACTGTTGAAGACCATTACAACATATTCTTACTAGAAATCAAAAGAGCCATCAAACTATATGTACCAATAACAACTCCCAAAACCAGGAAAAACAGATTACCCATAATAATAAGGAAGCTTCAATCCAAAAAGAGATCAGTTTGGCAAAAAAACAAATCTGGTCACGTTGCCAACTTCAAAAGCTGATACAAAAATCTATGCCACCAGATAAAAACCAAATGCACTAATTATCACATTAAACAAGAGGAAAACCTTCTATGCACAAATTCCACCTGTGCTTTCTACAATTTTGTAAACAACAAACTAAAAGACTCAAGGTCCATCCCACCCCTAAAAGGACCTAATGGCAAAGACTGCAACGATGACACCATCAAAGTAAACCTCTTTAACACATTCTTTGGCTCAGTATTTGTAAACAGCAATGGATCAAGCCCAGTACTTCCTTGTCGAACCACAGAAAACTACAATGATCTAATACATATCGATTTTACAGAAGACATTCTTGAAAAAGCACTGCACAATCTAAAACCATCCCTATCTATAGAGGCTTAGGCCCTGCAAAGGTCTCATTGCTGTCATCTCTTTAAAATTGGAGGTCTCCCTATTGCTCCATTCCCCCCATTTTTTACATTATATGCCATTCTTTTTCTGGACTATTCCAGATCTAATGGCCCAATGTTGTAGGTTTTGGGGTTCTATATATGGAGGCATCTGTATATGTATTACCTTTGCCTGAGGTTTTACTATTGAATAAAATATATTTGGATAATATGTTTCAGTATTATTAAATAAATATTTAGCAAAAACATAACTCTTAGTCGAAGAAGTAATGCTTGCAGTGAACAGGTCAAACTGAAGAACATGAGCTAATTCATTGCTGACAAGTCATTTAAAAGTATTAATTTATCTTGCTTTTTCTGTATTTTTTTTGAATGGTAGGAAATTTGTCCAGAAACTTTATAATGATTGGATCATATAATTATGATCAAACAGAATGGCCACATATGTTTGTGCAGGTTGGCTAGTATATCCTGATATGGGAGCATTTATGTAGCTACTTTGACACATGAGATTTGGATAGATCCAAACAATGTTAATTACATGATATCCACAGATTAACTATTTCCTGCCAATATCATACAGGAGTATGACTATGCCCTACTTGATCGCTTCTAGAGAGAGAGAGAAATGTTTCTGTAGGCATATAAAGTGATACAGAACCCTATCCCATGCTAGAAACACAAAAAGTGCACTTCTTCAGAAAAATTGTTCAGAAAAATCAACAAAGTCTAAACTGGAAAAGGGAACTGAAGAAGAAATAATTAGATTAAGATTAAGAATAGAGATGAGTACCATCATTCTCCAGAGCTTCAGATTAAATTTGGAATTTCTACAAAAAAGGATAATCCAGAAAAATAGACATAGGAGACCTTTGCTTAAGAAAAAAAATTATTGCACAAATTCAGAAAATTTGAATTTAGTCATGAATCAAATTTCAGAGCTGGATAATTGTAATCCCATTCCTATCTCTGTGTGGAAATCTATGTACACTGGTAGGATTTTATGGTCTGCCTGGAATATCTGCTTGGCATTTTCTTATGGATATTCTTTTTACTTTTTGATCCTCATCATAGCATTTCCTGAAACCCCTTTTCTGCAAAACTGAATATATACATTTTAACTTTTAAAGTAAATTTTTACAACAAAAGAGAGAGGCAAAATTACAATCCCTCTTTAAAGTTAAAGAGGGATTGTAATTTTGCCTCTCTCTTTTGTTGTAAAAATTTATTTTTTATCCTTTTTGAGATTACTGTATTTTCCAAAGGAGAATTAACATCTTCTAATCCATGTTTACATGTTCTAGACCCCAAAATAAATTATTCCCTTTTCCCTCCCCCTTTATTTTTCAATCCCCAGGGATTCAGTGTCTGAGAGTCCTGTATAACTCTCACTCACTAAGAGGACAGGGAAGGTGCCAAGTGAAATAAGCGGTAAGAATGGGAGAATGGGAGGTAGGAATGGCAGAAGGAAACAATCAGCTGCTCCCTCAGAACAAGGGGTGGATAAGACCCAGAGGGATTGTGAAAAGCATTTTGAGGCATCTAGGTTCCATCCTAAAGACTCATATAGCTCTATTCCAAGGATAAAATAATAATTATCTCTGAATGGTAAAACTGCTCTTAAAACTTGCATTGTGCATGTTGGGTTGAAAGTATGAAGCTAAACATGCTTACTAGAAATGTGCTGAAGCCCAGTTTCCAGGGCAAAATGGAGTAATCTAGAACAGATTTTAAATTCCCATCAGAAAAGCACAAAAGTCAAAAGTTATTCCTGTTTTTATTTTGTGCTTCCACTAAGCCCCTGATTGGTTCCTCCAGGGTAGTATTGCAGCAGTCATGCAGGAAGAATGCTCCTTTTTTATTCTTCAGTGAAGAAACCTTGGGAATTCAGAGAGATCTTTAGTTCGGCTTAGTGCAGGGATGGGATAAGATGCAATTTCTCTGAAAGAAATGGACTTGCTTTAATCCACTAAACACCAACCTCACACCTCTTCTACCCATTACAAAGTTTCTTCTGTGTCAGCCAATCTGCACTTTATCCCAAGATTATGATGAAGAGGGTGGTGAATTAATAGCCACACCATCCATTGTTGGCCTACTAGGGGTTAACCACAAAAAATGTAATTTTCAGAACTCAGAGAGATTTGAAGAAGCTCAATTTACCAAAAAAAAAAAAAAATCATTTGTGCAGATGAGATAATATTAAATTTCCTAGCATGCTGAGGAAAGACGATGCTGATGAATAGAAAATGGAAGGTGTATAAAAAGAAAGAAAGCAGACCTGACAAACACAGAGGTGAGAACAGAACTGTTACAGAGGGATTCCATAGTCCAGGGAAGAAGGGACATATTACTGATGCTTATATAAGTTAGGTTCTCACAGATGGGATGCTAACTTGAAAACACACAATGAAAAAACAAGTCTCTCCATGTCTTCACTTCCCACCTATGAGAAATTCTTCTGAAATGTTATTATCCTTTGTGATAGAAAATATTTTTCCTCCAATAAGTGAAAACAGATGAAATGCCTCTTTGGCTTCCCATGGTTCAATTAAATCTTTCAGAAGATTTTGTGTTGCCTCTCAGGGGCCCTTTCAGATAAACTATTGGGACAGGCCAGGAGGCTGAGTATTGAAAAGTGGTACGTAACTGAAAAAGAATTGCACATTACATGCTCTTCCTCACCTCATAACAATAAAGGAAAGTCAACATTACCCAAAGAATGAGATGGAAAAGCAGAAGCTGCATCATAAAGGCAGATTTTAAGAAAAGGAGGATGGTGCTGGACACAGTATGAGATATTATAGCATAAAAATAATATTCAACGGCACCAATTTGTGGCCCTCAAAATTAATAAATGCTTCAAAGTATGATTATTGTATGAAAAATATTGTATATCTCGTGTTTCTAAGGGTAGCTCTTCTCTCTTAACCCTTCCCCCGCCCAATTAGGAAAGTAGGTGAATAGGAAGGGGAAGCAGGTAGAGAAATGGAACCAAAGATGGAAGGGGTGAACACCATAAAAAATCAACACTAATTTCATAAATAGCATTTTTAAAAAATGCGATTTAAAAAAAAATCCGAAAAACTCAACCCATCTGGGAAGAGATGAAAGATGCCTCTTTTTTAAAGTGAAAAATTGCATCGCTGAAAACCTGTGGTTTTACTCCTGGTTTCAATGTTGCTGGCTGGGGTGCTCCAGGGATGTAGCCTATAAACCACAGGTTCCCATCTTAATTGTTTGTAAATAAGGGGCCTCATCAAAGTGCCAACTATTTTTTACCAACTTTATTTATGAACTAGAGATATGTGTATATCAATTCTTTCAAAAGCTTATAGCCCAGCGTAAATTGATTCTTACTTCCATCGTTCAAGGGTGAAACACAGAAAATGCTTATAAATAAAACACAAAATGTACCTGTAATTAGCCACTAACATCATTTAACATGAGATACCACTTTCCTTACATACACACAGAGGAAAGGAGGGATCAAGAAAAAAAGAGATGGAAGAAGTTACGGGAAAGGTGATACGACTCTCCTATAAAGAAAGCATCACCATGTTTAAGTCAGTGCAATTTCAGAATAAATGCTTTCCATATTTGTCAGACAATGTTGCATATTTTTTACTCATATATTTCTGAACAGCAAACACTAGACTATAGAATAGTATAAAGTATAATATTATTCATTGCTAGTTTACTTTAAAATAATACAGCATTATTAGATCAGATGTATTATTTGGCAGCCAGCTATGAGAATTATGAAAAACCAGCATATTGTATTCCTTCAAAATGTGTGTGTGTGTATATAAATAAATAAATAAATAAATGTTTTCTTAAGTTTTCACGGGTATTTATATGTATGGTATTCAGCTTTGTTCGGGTATTTTCCCACATCATTATAGTTGTGCTTTTAAAGTTGTAGACTTCATCGAAACGTCACCAAGATACTTCCAATTTTACGCGGGAGAAAACCCGAATAACCAAAGATCCACATACAAATACCCGTGAAAACCTCAGAATATATATATATATGTTTTCTTAAGTTTTCGCGGGTATTTACATGATTGGTATTCAGCTTTGTTCGGGTATTTTCCCACGTCATTGTAGTTGTGCTTTTAAAGTTGTAGCAACGTTTCGGCAGAATCTCATCTGCCATCATCAGGCTTCTGTATAGTGTTCGTCTGTGAGTCAGACGGCTGTGAATATACACATACACACACACACACACATATATTCTCCTGATTTACATCAGCATTTTAAAAATATGTGCACTCTCCCTGCACCTTTTATCCCTGTTTTACCACTCTGTTTCTTTTAAACCTGTTCTCCAGATATGACCTTTATTTTTCATATCAAGTCAGCAGAACTTCCTTATCTCCAATTCTATCAGATATCTGATATCACTGTGAAAGAAAATGATGATTTAACACATGCATACAGGAAGAGCTGCTCTTCCATATTAATAACAGCATCCTCTCTGATTTTCATTTAGAGATGTCCTTTTCTAGCATTTCTGAGGGCAATGAACACCTTTTTCCTAGATCCTCAAAAACAGCAGCAGCAAGAATATGATATATTCTGAGAATCAGAAAAACAAGGACTTCAAAGGTATTATTATATTATTGATTAAATTTATTTGCCTGAACCAAACTGAGTTGCAGTTGAGACACCTTAATATTCATCTTTTTGCAGATGCCAAATAATAAAAAAAAACACCAAATAAAGTGAGCACCATGAATTTAATGAGCGTTTGTAGAATATTTAGAATATCAGAACAGGCTTCAACATTGTCTGAATAGGAAAAATCAAGAGCCAATTTGCAATGAGCTTTTCAGTCTGATTATGCATACAACCAGGCTAGCCCTTTTATATTGAGAAATCTTAAAGCCTTAATAATGAATAACTCTGAGTCTTTGTTATTTAACACTGACACTTTGAGCAGACTATAGTACTTCAATTGCTGTTGATTCATATCCCATCAGGAACCCACTGCAGCCAAAATCTTGCTCAGCAATAATGGAATCATAATATTAATGTAATTTCAATTAGTCTTGTACAATATAACATGCACAAATAGGCAATAATTATGGCAGTCATTGAACTGTCTACCTATTCTGCAATTATTGAATTTCCTTTCCCTGTGGGGTCCTTGCAGAAATCCTTTTCAAAACTATCTATGGAGATTCTCAGTCATCCATGTCATGGTGGTCCCAAAGGTTTTTCTTTGAAGATGTTTCACTTCTCATCCAAGAAGTTTCTTCAGCCCTGACTGGATGGTGGGGAATGGAAGGATATATACTCCTTGCAGACAGCTGGTCATTTGCATTCTTTTAGTGAATCGTTAAGATCACCTGGAGATTTATCTATGTCATCAGAGTCACCTGAGTGGTGCAAATGGGTGTGGAGTTTTCTTGGAACTGTTGAAAAGACTGTGTTGTAGATTGGAGATAGATGATGTTGAGAGACCATTGGTTTGGAAGAGGGGTCAAAGAAGCCATCTATGTCAAAATTGAACAGCCCTTTCTCAACAGAGGGGCAGGGTTACAACACCATCTATTTCTATCAAGTGACCCTGATGACACAGATAAATCTCCAGGTGACCTTAATGACTTGCTAAAATAATGCAAATGACCAGCTGTCTGCAAGGAGTATAAATCTTTACATTCCCCACCATCCAGTCAGAGCTGAAGCAGCTCCTTGGAGGAGAAGTGAAATGTGTTCAAAGAAAAACCAGAAAGTCTAGTTGTCTCTTGAAAAAGCACATTTGGGACCTTTTGAAAACTATTTAGGAGCTCTCATAAAACTTCTTTTGGCCATTCAAAAAGTGGTGGTTAAGGACAATCATAAAGACTATGAAATTTATCTTAGATAACTCTCATTTCATAAATCTTTGTCTTTTTGTATGCAAGCAAGCACAGTTTGAGACTAATCAATAGTCCACAGCCACCTGATTTTTTTTAAAAAAAATCTAAGAATTCATAACTGTAAGTCCAGATGCATGTGTGGAAATAAAAATGGATGGTCTATTTGCAATCTTCTCTTTGTTTTAACAAAAAGTATCTACTTTTTAACAGTTATCATAGTTATCCTGTATGCACTACAAAAAGTGTCCATGGGCACGATTTTAGGGATCAGGCATACAGGCAAATCTTACAAAGATACTGAAGAGTGGGTAGGTTAATAGGCCACATGAGGATTTGTTTACTTTAAAACTAACTAAACAAATTACCGTCTGAAGTACTGGGCTAAAGTGTATGACAAAATTCTCTGTTTTTTGTAGTTTAATATAGGAATGAAAATCTGAAAAGGCTAGTGTCACTGACTTTGACACTGATGTCACTAATCATGCCTTATATGACTTCTGGGAGGGATGGAGGGAAGAAGCTTTTTCAGTCATATAGGTCACTATTTTGGTCTGGAGTGAACAAGATAAACTGAGCTGCAGTAAATATTAATGCTAATTTTTGTGAGTTTGTTTTAATTAAAGGGATGTAAAAGCACCTGTAACAAATAAATAAGTAAATAAACTGAAAGTCTGCCTCTGCTAGCTGCAGGAAGGTGATTTGCTAATCCCCTAGGATCCTGCTACTGTGACAAGCTCGCCATCATCACAATCCAAGCTGAAATTGGGCTGTGTGAAAAAAGAGTTTTGTTCCCTTTCCACTATTCAGCATTTTCTGATGGGTTTCTCCGTGCCATTAAGGGTGATACAGTTCTCTCTTTATGGCTGTCAAGAGTCTCCCTCAAGCACTCTGTGCTCCACCAAGTGGAACATTCCCTTGAATCATCTTCAGGCTAAGGCTGCCAGCTGCAGGATCAGTGCCTGACAAGTATTTGGAATAGAGTTTGTGTGTGGTTCAGGCATTTTACAGAATTTGGATAGCTGAGAGGGCTAGAGTCATAAGGATTACGTGTAGGCTTCTATAAAATTTGGGGTGTGTTTTTTTTTAGCCACTTAAGTCCTTCTATATATAGTACCCACAAACCCTCAAAATTTTCTCCCTGAATCTTCTTTCCATAATATCATTTTTAAAATATGTATTTATTAGATATGAAATCAGAGTTTTCCAGATCTTCCTCTGGAGTCATCGAAAACTGATATTTATAATGCAAATATGGGGATGACACACAAATCTGCTGGTAAAGTGGGGGGGGGGCAGTTCCTGATCTGTGAAAAGGAAGGGCTGGCTGATCCTTTGGCTATGAGAAAATGATAGTTTCACAAAGGAGATAAACATACAGATTTAAGGGTTTCTGTTATACAGGAGTTAAACGGGAATGTTCAAACTCTTGCATCCTGCAGCTGGTATCCTTAACTTGAAAAGGATTCAAGGGGATGTTACACTTGGTGGAACACAGTGTTTGCGCATCCCAGAGTGAACCCACATATTTTCTGCAAAACTATTGTTGTACAAATTGGGATATCTCCAGGCTCAGCCTCTGGTAAGTTGGATCCAATTCTCACAAATGAGGCTTCTTCAAAAGACCTTCATGAGCCAGTGCTCATATTGTCCAACAACTTCTGGAGTCCTCGTTAGGTCTCATCCAAGGCAAAAACCAAAACCAAAACAAACACAGGCCCAGCAACAATATTTTACAGACTGTCCCAATCTTTCAGAGAGTACATGTGTTGCAGTGTTGCGCCTGATGCAAAATTCCACTCTCTGTGCTGAACCTCAAACATTTGGAAGGCTATTAATTTTAACCACACCCCAGATCCCACCCAATTAACCTCAAGGCTCAAGAAGGGCTGAGGTTATCACTGCATTTCCAAAGCTACTTGTAAAGATCAACAGCTTGCTATTTCCAGCTGCTCTTAAAAATGAAGGACAAGGCCATTTAAAAAGGAAAACAAAAAGAGGGATGAGTCAATGTTTCTCAGAATAGGAAAGAGTAGCTTGGAGGAAATGTCTTTAAATAAATGTTTATTTGGTAACAGTTAAAATAAGCAAACATGGCTAAGAAGAGACCATCCCTCAGGAAGGGTGGGAGAGGTATTTGGGAACTGATGAAGGAAAGGACTGGTCTGCTTCGGAAAAATTCCAAAACTTAGGAGAAGCTTCCTATTAAGGATTTTCCTGCTAAGTATGCTACTGTACAATATGGCCTTTCAGTTACAGAGTACCTATTATGTACAGTGGGTTGTCTACCTAGTTCTCACACAGTCACAGGAAGCCATAATAAGGTTGTTTCATTTTTCATTTTTCTCTCTTGCGTTGAGAGCAGCACATCCATTGCATGAAGCCAAAAACAGAATTTAAAGTTGGTGGAGTGATTTTTTTTTTTTCATCTTAATGTTTGACTCCAAGAAAGTTGTGACATCATTTTAATTCAATTTGCCCTTTTTCTAACGTTAGTGATTAACCCTCTCTACAAATATGCATATTCTAAAATGTTTGCTGCATTCTGCTGCCCACTTAGGCAAGGTAGTTTTGGGAAGCAGCTGTTTTTTCTAAGAACATTATCTTTGATCTGAAGAAATATTCACAAAAGCATTCTGGGGCATGGGGAATTACATTTACTATTATTGTTTTTAATGTAAAAAATTAGTTGGGGGTCTCTGCCAGTTTTTGCTTAATCTTTAAATGGTCCCAATTCTGAACTTTGAGCTCAGAGGCTTCTTCCAGAAGCTTCCTCAAATGATCATGTGAAATATGATACTGCTTCATTACATGGTCAATCCAATGATGGCTGGAGAAAATAGAGCCTTTCTCCTGTTAGATAAAATGCTTAACAGATTGGTATCAAGAACAAAATCTCCAAAATTAGAATTAGTGTCAACATTTCAGAGCAATGTGTTGCTCTTGTAGGTTTTTTTAAACAGAAGTTAGAATAGAATAGAATAGAATAGAATAGAATAGAATAGAATAGAATAGAATAGAATAGAATAGAATAGAATAGAATAGAATAGAATAGAATAGAATTCTTTATTGGCAAAGTGTGATTGGACACACAAGGAATTTGTCTTGGTGCATATACTCTCAGTCAAAGAAAAGATACATTCATCAAGAGTCAAGAATTATAAGGTACAACACTTAATAATAGTCATAAGGTACAACAAGCAATCAAATCATACTACGAAACAGTCAATAAAAATCGTTAGGATACAAGCAACAAAGTTACAGTCATACAATCATAAGTGGGAGGAGATGGGTGAAAGGAAGGATGGGAGGATTAATAGTAATAGTAATGCATACTTAGTAAATAGTTTGACAGTGTGGAGGGAATTATTTGTTTAGCAGAGTGATGGTGTTCGGGGGGGAAAACTGTTCTTGTGTTTAATTGTTCTGGGTTTCTTAGGATGGCTGCTATTTTTCTGTCTGTTTTGAAGGCAGTCTTGATGTGATGCCTGTGTAGTATCTTACTGATTTTGTCTGTAGTACCTCTTATGTATGACAGGACAGCTGTTCCTTAGGTCTGTTCATCTTCTAGGTCTCCATTATGTCTCAGTGTGTTTTTGTGGATCAAGCCAGTGATTTTGCTTTTGTGGAAGCCGTTGGCTGTCAGTACTTTAGTCAGGGTGCATAGTACTGGCAAAATCAGTAAGATACTACACAGGCATCACATCAAGACTGCCTTCAAAACAGACAGAAAAATAGCAGCCATCCTAAGAAACCCCAAAGATAAAATTGACCTGGAAAACCAAGACATATATGAAGTCCCCTGTGCATCATGCCCTGCCACATACATTGGACAGACCAATAGAAGAATAAGTACCCACCTAGATGAACACAAAAATGCAGTAAAAAAGCTGGAACACACTTCCTCACTAGTCCAACACATGAAAGCCACAGGTCATAGCATCGACTTCAATGGCACCAAAACCCTAGCCACTATAGAAAACCTTAGCTACAGAATTATCAGAGAAGCCATAGTGATTGAAAAAAGACCTGAAAACATGAATAGAAGAGATGACTCCACCAGACTGTCAATTATCTGGAAGCCTGCACTCTCAAACAAAAAAATCTCCACACCACAAGCCAGGCAAACACCTGGGCACAAACAGACTCCCCCTGATACCTCCAGATCAAACACACCCCAACCAGGCACCCAGATGAAACTTAGCTTCCTAATAAATGATAGCCGTCCGTTTACTCGGAGCCAAGCCACACTAAAAGCCTCCAATACAGGAAACACAATGTTGCCAGCCAATCAAGACAAAAAAAGCTACAATACAGACAGAAGATATTAGAAACACCAATCAAGCAGAACACAACAAACTCCAAGACCAATAAACACAGACCAAGACTCCCAACCAATCAGGATGAAGAAAAAAACCATTCTGGCACAGCAGTAGGCTAGCACCAAATTTAAAACAGAAACAGCTGTGAAAGTCTGACTCACAGACAAACACTATACAGAAGCCTGATGATGGCAGATGAGATTCTGCCGAAACGTTGCTACAACTTTAAAAGCACAACTATAATGACGTGGGAAAATACCTGAACAAAGCTGAATACCATACCATACATGTAAGTACCCACGAAAACTTAAGAAAACACACGTATGTATGTATGTATGTATGTATGTATGTATGTATGTATGTATGTATGTTGTGGCCCCGATTCCCGAGCCTATGCTGTCAGAGGAAGAAGACCTGGAAGATGATGAGAGGAACTGGGAATGCCTTCCTCCCCAGGACCTTCCTCTCTGGCAATGCCTTCCTCCCTGATAATGCCTCAGGTTTCATCAGACAACCAAGAGGAACAGCCTGAGATTAATCAGGAGGAAGGCATATCAGAGCAGCCCCTGACAGGGAGTAAAGAGGAAGAGTGTTGGCTTGATCCTAAGCAGTGTCGTAGGGAGAAACATGAGCAGCAACGTAGGAGGCGTGGGAGGGTCAGAGAGTGAGCTGAGTCATTGAGCCACACCCCACAGGGGATAAAAGTGGGTGTGTTTTCGGCTGGAACTTTGTACAGGACAAAGTTTAATCTTACTTCAGATTTTCTTCGTGAATGATTTTTGTGGACTGCCTTGTAATTTTCTGTGAGCAGATTTTTATTTGTTATCAGTTCGGACTTATATATATATGTGTAGGTCTAGGTGTGTTTGGGTCTTTTCCCGTGTAAGATTAAGAGTATCTTGGCGATGTTTCGGCGAGATCCCACTCGCCATCCTCAGGCTGGGGCTTTTGGCTTTGTGCCAGTGCAAGCAGTGCCAAAAGCACCAGCCTGAGGATGGTGAGTGGGACCTCGCCGAAACATCGCCAAGATACTCTTAATCTTACACGGGAAAAGACCCAAACACACCTAGACCTACATACCTGTACCCGTGAAAATCTACGAATATATATATACATATGTGTGTTTTCTTAAGTTTTTGCGGGTACTTACATGTATGGTATTCAGCTTTGTTCGGGTATTTTCCCATGTCATTATAGTTGTGCTTTTAAAGTTGTAGCAACGTTTCGGCAGAATCTCATCTGCCATCATCAGGCTTCTGTATTGTGTTCGTTCACAGACACACACACACATATATATATGCAGGTCTTGGCATGTTCGGGTCTTTTCCCTTGTAAGATTGAGAGCATCTTGGCAACGTTTTGATGAGGTCCCACTCTCCATCTTCAGGCTGGTGCTTTTGGCTTCGTGCCTGTGCGAGCAAAGCGTGATCGGAGCTGCCAACTCTCTATATATACTGGTGGGAAGGTTGGCTGTGTTGTCATTTTTTGATTGGTTGATGGAGTTGATGTTTGCAGATTGGCTGGCTTTTTCTTAAGAACATGTGTGGCTGAGGTATTGGCTGTGTGTCTACAAGCCTCCTGTGTTGTAATGACCTGGGTAATGGGCTGTGTGATGAGTTCTAAGTTCTGAGTTTTATTGTTTTGACATCCTGGGTCTTGTGCTGTAATCTCCTGGGTCGTAATGACCTGGGTCATGGGCTGTGTGATGACCTTCTGAGTTCTATTGTTGTGACATCCTGGGTCTTGTGCTGTAATCTCCTGGGTCGTAATGACCTGGGTCATGGGCTGTGTGATGACCTTCTGAGTTCTATTGTTGTGACATCCTGGGTCTTGTGCTGTAATCTCCTGGGTCGTTGGCTGTGTTGCAACATCCTGAGGTTTTGTGATGTAACCTCCTGAGTTCTATGATGTGATATCCTGAGCGGGTGGCTCTGATGTGACATTCCGGGTTTTGGTAGACACACAGCCAATACCTCAGCCAATACCAATACCTCGGCCAATACCAATACCTCAGCCAATACCAATACCTCGGCCAATACCAATACCTCAGCCAATACCAATACCTTGTAGTGATCTTTATGATCACAGAATGGAAAAGAGATCAAAACACAAACGACCCAGGAGATTACAATGCAGGACCCAGGATACTACAACAAAAGAACTCACAAGCCCATCACACAACCCATTACCCAAGCCATTAAAACACAAGAGGCTAATGAAAAAAAGATAACTACAAAACAAACAACCCAGGAGATTACAGCACAAGATCCAGGATATCTCCACAACAAAACTTGCAAGGCCATCACACAGCCCATTATACCAACATCAACTCCATCAACCAATCAAGAGGCAGCAGCACAGCCAACCAGCCCAGCACACCAGCCCCCACCACCAGTATTTATAAAGAGACGGCAGCTCCGATCACACACTGCTTGCACTGGCACGAAGCCGAAAGCACCAGCCTGAGGATGGCGAATGGGACCTCGCCGAAACGTTGCCAAGATGCTCTTAATCTTACATGGGAAAAGACCCAAACACACCTAGACCTACATACCTGTACCCGTGAAAATCTACGAATATATATATGTGTGTGTGTGTGTGTGTATGTGTGTGTGTGTGTGTGTATTCTTAAGTTTTCGCAGGTATTTATATGTATGGTATTCAGCTTTGTTCGGGTATATATATGTTTTCTTAAGTTTTCGTGGGTACTTACATGTATGGTATTCAGTTATGTTCAGGTATTTTCCCACATCATTATAGTTGTGCTTTTAAATATATATATATTTGTTGCAATATGTATATAAATATTGGAAGTTTGAATTCAGCAGGAACCCTTGTTAGAAGATAAAGTGCTGAGCATACATAGAATGCTAAAAGCACATTTGGTCATAAATGAGTAACATGTTTAATTTAAAAAGAAACCTTCATAATATTGTGGTCTTGACTGCAGAATAAAGGCTTAGCCCAGTTATCAGTGAATGCTAACAAACATTCATTATGTTTGAAGTAAAGGTTACATTTATTAAGAAATATATGAGATAAACAAGTCTTATGTCTAAGCTACATCTTTTGGAGAGGGAAGCAGAGGAGAGAAAGAGAGAGAGACAGGAAGGCTCCGTTTGCCTCATAAGCCAGAGGTTTGTGTAATTAACAACAGGTCATGTGAGAAAGGGAGAGGGGTAGCATGTAAAGACCTTTCCCCTTATCTATCTCTTGCCATTTGCTCTAGAGATCAAAACAGTTCATATGTGTGAAGAAGCCCAGAGCTGAAGAAGCTTCTTGGATAAGAAGTGAAATGTCTTCAAAGAAAAATCAGAAAGTCCGGTTGCCTCTTGAAAAAGCACTTTTGGGACAACCATGACCTGGATGACTGAGACTCTCCATAGACATGTCAAGTCTATGGTCATTTTTCTATGCTCTGCAGGCTATTGGTTGCTTATGTTTCAATTAAATCCAAAAGAAAAATGCTCATTGGTTCCTTCCACTCCACTCCTATCCCAGAAATAGTGCTACCACTGACACCTTCTTATCTCTCAGTGTTTATTTTCCTTCAGAAAGTGATAGGAATGATTCACTGAAAAGTTCTACCCACAAGTTTGTTGCAGAAATTTAAAGCATCATTTGAGTCCAGCAATATTTATAATGCTTTGGGGAGACACTGTGATAGTGACAGAAAAACAGATGACAGGAAAAAAAATGGGGATTCAATGCTGTCTTAACATAATTATAGCATAATGCTATCATTATTGGAAAATGGAGATAATTTATTTTGATAAAGCAGAAAAAAACTGAAACTGAATGTTTCCAGCTAGCAAAGAAAGATCTCTGCTAGTACCAGCTGTAAATTGGTGAGATCTGCAAAACAGAATCCTCAATCATTGCAAATAATTTGCTGGAATTGACAGGTCCATTGAGCAGCTTTGCTTTATATAACCATGAAACGCTTGGGAGCATTTTCAGAAAGAAACCTTTTTTCCTGACCCCATTACAAAAATCATTGTTTATGAATGAAGACTATGATAAGCCTGAAATATTTTGGAATATAACCCTTTGACATGGAATGTTCAGCTACTATGCAAGATACATTTAGAGAAAGAGAAATGAACAATTTGAAGAAAAGAACACCTTGCTGATGTAATACATAGGTATTATGCAGCGTAGACCTCTATTATGTGGCATAGAACCCATTGTTTGGGTGGAAAGAACAATAGATTAAAGTTAATATCAACATATTGTAGAAACTAATATTCTCTAGTCATTGGGGGAAAAAATGAAACTGAATGGGGTTTAGATATTACTGCAGGGCAATTTATCCAAAACATAAATTTGAAATATCTATGGAGATTCTCAACTGCTTTGGAGTTCAACTGCTTTGTCCTGAAGCTGCTTTTTAAAAGGCAACTAGCCTCCCTTAGTTTTTTTCCTTGATAATGTTTTGCTTCTCATCCAAGACGCTTCTTTAGCTGAAGAACTGTAAAAGTTCCTTGGATGAGAAGCAAAACGTTTTCAAGGGGGGAAAAAAACCAAAGAAGTCCAGTTGCCTTTTGAAAAGCACTTTTGGGATAAAGTCCAAATCAACCAGATCTAACAAAAGATGAAAAAGTTTTGGAAATGACTTTCAAAGCCCTGAAACTTAAATATTACCTGTATAATGCAAAGGGACTAAACAGTATTTCCAAGCTAGGAGAGATTTGCAAGGAAGAGTGAGAAGCATTTCAAAAGTAGAAACTAGCTGGCTATTGGAAATGTTTGGAAGCTATTACTTCTGCCAAATGAGGTGAGATGACTGAAAGGGTACCGTATTTGCCGGCGTATAAGACGACTTTTTGCCCTAAAAACATGCCTCCAACTGGGGGGTCATCTTATACGCCGGTCGCATCACGTGTGGCCAGTCAGGGCTCCTCCCTGCAACCGAAGCCCTGAGGAGACACTTGGCTTCAGACGCTCCCGTCTTCCTTTGCTTTCAAAGTAAAGCGATTTTACAAAGCCTCCCCTGCCCGAGAGGGCAGCCCACCGCATCAGAGCTAATTTCCTGGGGCTCTTCTCGTCCTTCCCGACCTTCCTACACTGCGCGCCTGGCCGCTGCACAGGTCCCACTCAGCCCAGCGACCTTTCCACCTCAAAGGCCAGGCGGGAGCTTGCTCCAGCGTGAAACAGCCACCATCCCAGCCCGACGCGGGAGAACGGGCGAGGTATGCGCCCGCCAGCCCGTCCTTCCTGCCTTTGGAGGCACCTGCACGGAGCGCCTCCGCTCAGTTTCCCCTACCGGCGGGTCCTCCTTTCATGCGGAGGGCTGCGGGGCGCTCGCCGAGAGATCTCTCCTCTCTCTCCCCGCAGGTCAACATCTGCGCTGCAGAGGAGAGGGCTGCAGCCGTTCCTCCTGCTTGCTGAGTGGTGGGGAAGCCGGCCCGCCCGATGCGATTTGCCAGGCGAGGGCAGGAGGAGGCACGCACACCGCGCTCACTTTCCCAGCTCTGCCCAACCCTTATGGCTCTGGCGCGCCCTGGCAGGATGAGCGGAGGGTCCAGCGGGAGGTGCTCGCTGCCCGCCAGGGCCGCGCCAGAGCCATAAGGGTTGGGCAGAGCTGGGAAAGTGAGCCGCGGGTGTGTGCGTGCCTCCTCCTGCCCCTCGTTGCCAAATCTCGCACGGGCGGGCCGCGGCTTCCCACCACTCAGCAAGCAGGAGGAACCGGCTGCAGCCCTCTCTCTGCAGCGCAGATGTTGACCTTGTGGGAGAGAGAGGAGAGATCCTCTCGGGCGAGCGCCTTCCCCGCAGCCCTCCGCACGAAAGGAGGACCCGCCGGTGGGAAACCGAGCCGCGGAGGCGCTCCGTGCAGGTGCCTCAAAGGCAGGAAGGACGGGCTGGCGGGCGCTAACCTTGCCCGTTCTCCCTGCGTCGGGCTAAGGGTGGTGGCTGTTTCCGCTGCGAGCGCTCCCGCCTGGCCTTTCTTTGAGGTGGAAAAGGTCGCTGGGCTGAAGGGACTGGCGCGTCAGAGGCGCGCAGTGTAGGGAGGTCGGGGAGGAATGGAAGAGGCACCGGAAATTAGCTTCCCACGTTATTGGGCTGCCCTCTCGGCAGGGAGGCTTTGTAAAATCGCTTTACCTTTGAAAGCAAAGGGAAGACGGGCGGCAGCAAGGGAGAAGGGAAAGCAACGGTGGAAGGTCTCCCGATATGAAGTTCCCCACCAACGCAGGCAGCACCATATCTGGGCATGCAACAAAAGTACTTCCTAAGAGGCCGGACTCCGCTGGCACCGCCTCCAAGTGGGGGGTCGTCTTATACGGCAAGTATATAACAAACTCTATATTTTGAGTGGAAATGTTGGGGTCGTCTTATACGCCCAGTCGTCTTATACGCCGGCAAATACGGTAATCCAAATTTCTGTGCCTGCCATATTCACTGATTTCTTATTTTGTAAACAATTGTACATTTCAACTGTTTTAGGATATTTTGGAAAAACTGTAGAAAAATGGCAAAGCACAGGTCAAGTTCCTGCAAGTATGGAGAGGAAAAGCCTTCTGGGAATTTGCTTAGAAATTTCCCCTTCCTGACAACTAGAAAGGAGAGGAAAATGAAGCAAGGCAAAAAAAAAAAAAAAATACCCAGCTCAATCAGCAAGTATTTATCCCCCAAGAATAAAAAAAATATTCTGGAATTACTGAGCTGGAAACCATAGTTCTAATAAAGTAGAAATTATTCCTCTGGGTGAGTCAGGCAGCTGCGTCATTATTGGACTGAGACCAAATCCTCAGAGAGACCATTATGCTATCAGCTGAGCAATTAGAAGGGCTTTGACTTGTAGTACATGTAGTAATCACCATGCTTAACTGGGTTTTGGTCACCTTGTTAGCTGTAACATGATCAATGGCTCTCTTAACAAATGCCTGCCACTTAGTTTTTTCGGGGGTACCATTTTAGTTTTTCAGTTCCTCTCTTAGGCCATGAAGGACACCTTCCCCTATTTAACTGATTAGGGTCTCTCTAGTATTCCTATGGGTGAGCAGTAATACAAAATATTTGGGCCTGCATAATACATCTGGACAAAGCTGGAATATTTCAGATCTGAGTACAGGAGCTAGGGTTTGTTAGTTTGTTGGCTTAAATTCTAGTAATGCTACTATAGGGCTTACACCAATGACTCCCAACCTTTTGGGCACCAGGGACCAATTCTGTGGAGAGAGGTTTTTCTGCAGACCAGAGGGAGCGTGTTTTTTGTTGTTGTTGTTGTTGTTGTTGTTGTTGTTTTGTGCCACCTACATCTTCGGATGGAGCTTCACTTGTTTGCATGGCCTGGTTTCTGGCATGCCACAGACCAGTGCTGGTCCATGGACCAAGGGCTGGGGACACCTGATGTACAATATTCTGGTCTCATAAATTTTTCCCCAACATATGACAAATCATGCTAGCAAATTGGGTAGCACACCCATGCTTGTGGGAACCAGGAAAAAATGAGGCTAAGGGTCAAAAGTGATCCTGAGTGATGGATGCCCACCCAACTGCAGCAGTATTGGATTTTTGACCAATTTATTGGTAAAACATAATGTTATCAAAAATAACGTTTCTGGGAAAAAATTCTATGAGGAAAAGCTGCTGAAGGTGGGCTAATGGTCAACATTGCAGAAATCTACTGCAACTACTTCCAGAAACTTATAAATTCAGGGAAACATAGGAAATGACATGCATGAGAGGAAAACAAGGAATTGCACAATAAGGTTTGAGACTTAGCATGAATGATTGGAAGTTTTAGTTCCTTTTGGTGTTTACAGTGGAAGGAAATAAATCAAAAGGATGGAGACATACTATCTTCTTTCTCCAACCATCTCTCCAACATTCTGATGTTAAACTAATGGAAATTCTCCCTGCTACATATTGTTTTGCTATATTGGGATGCACATGAGAGACAGATGTCAATATTTCAATAAATACATTTATGAAAGAAAAAATATGGCCCTGTACTTCTTTAAGACTTAAGAGGCTACTCCTTTGAGGTCCTTAGCTGCCACCTTCTTGAGTTTCAGGGATCTGCGTAAGCATTAGCTTTAGCAATAGCACTTAGACTTATATACCACTTCACAGTGCTTTACAGCTCTCTTTAAGCAGTTTACAGAGTCAGCATATTGCCCCCAACAATTTGGGTCCTCATTTTACCCACCTCAGAAGGATGGAAGGCTGAGTTAACATTGAGACAGTCAGGATCAAACCACCAAACTGCTGGCAGTCGGCAGTCAGCAGAATTAGTCCACAGTACTGCATTCTAACCACTGTGCTACTAAGGTCTTAATAAATAAATAATGTTATCACTTGGTCAAACTCACACACCCTCTTCTTAGTCAGCTGTAAATGTGGTCAATTTCATTTGCACACCTTATTCTGTGGAATCATTTATCAGTATTTTTAATGTAAAGACTATTGCATTTATTTTTCTATCAATTTTCCCTAACATCTTTTTTTAATTTATGCTATGTCAGTGCAAATGCTGAGCTTGGAACTTCAATGCAAAATGTGAAGAAATGTGGAATGCAATGGACAGCCTAATTGCAATTTGCATAATAACCCAGGAAGTGCAAATGAGGTTAAGTTCATTTAATAAGAACAAAGAAAATAGTCTAACATTCTTAGGGTGAAAGCACATAGTTTCTTTACAGTAAGAATACGGGGAGAGTGTTAAGCATTAGCAGTGCTATTGAAATGTAGTCACCCTGTGAGCCTGTGATCTAATAATAGAATGATGATATACACAGGATATATGATGCTCTGCTGTAAATTGTGATCACTTCCCCAATTTTTAAATTAGTTAAATTAGATTTTTAAATTAATTAAATGAAGATAGATTAAATTTATCTAAATCTTGGGATAGAATTGAGAAGAAAAAGCAAAGAGCAAAAACTAGTGTTTTATTAGGCCCTTATTAATCCAGGCTAATACAGTTCCAGTCCAATTAGTAAAAGTATAAGATGCATGAACCAGCATCAAAAACTATAGTCTAGTTGTCTGTAATGTGGTCAAGACCCTGTTTCCCCCCGGTATAGTCTGTGTGCTCTGAAGTCATTTCTTACTGCTCCATCACATATCTGTGTTCAGTCTTCTTGCCAGCTGGTTTGGTCCTCCCCTCCTGCCATTCAATATGGCAGCATTGCAGTAGCCTGCTCTTAGGAATTGTCCTATTTGGCTTGGCACAAGGACTCTGCTGGTATGCAAGTGGAGAGGAAAAAGAGTTGCAAATTCTTTGCAGCTGTTCAAACAACCCACTCACCTTCTTCTCCCCTTTCCATCCAAAGGGCCAGCTTACTCATGTAAAGCCAGCTGGCTGCTTGTTTTCCCCTGAGTATCAGTGGTGCAAACAGGGTGGGTTGTTTATCAGCCTCCTTTCCAATCTTTTTGTGTAAAACCTGGTTTTGAGAAGTGCAAAGTTCAAAAACAGCAAGAAGGCTGGGCTCTCTTTTAATAGGAATGTGAAAGGCAGGGGTGGGATTCAATTTTTTTAACAACCAGTTCTCTGGGCGTGGCTTAGGTGGTGGGTGTGGCTTGGTGGTCATATGACTGGGTAGTCATGGCTTGGTGGTCATGTTATTGGCTGGGTGTGGCCAACTCAGTATCACTCACATCAAGGCATGCATCTCCTCGCCTGGCCTCTCATGACTGTGGGGATGCTGCAACAGTTGTAAGTGTGAAAAATGGTCATAAGTCACTTTTTTCAGTGCCATTGTAACTTTGAATGGTCACTCCACACAAGCAAAGTACCACCAAAGGAGGGGGAAAAAACTCCAGAGAAGTTCCTGAGACAGGAAGTCTAGTCCTGCCAAGAATGTAATAAGGGTTAACAGAGAGGCAGTTTCTATAAGCAACACCAGAATGTTTCCTTCCTGCCTTTCTTACAGGATTAGGCCAGTAATTTCTTCTAACAACTGGTTCTCCAAACTGCTTAGAATGTTAACAACCAGTTCTAGCAAATAGGTGCGAACTGGTAGAATCCCACCCCTGGTGAAGGGCCATCAAGCCAGATTAGATCTTGATTTATTTTTTTCAGAAGCCTACTAATTAGCAGGCTGATTAAGTCTACAAGAGGCAAAGCATGATGCTTTGCATAACTAGGGCCAAAAAAAATCCCTAGTTTTAAATTTAGAAAGCAACTACATAGTGTTCCTAATGCTGACATGTGACTTCTCAGAAAGCCAGTATTCTCCCATCACTCTATCAACCCTCTTGTTCAGATCTTGGTTTTAAAATTTGTACTGTGGAGGTGCACTCCTTGCTGCTGTAAATTGTGTCAAGAGCCCTAGAGCAGGAAAGTAACAAATGAATTGTGAAAAGCAGAAAATGTCACTCCTGCAATTAGTATTTTCTTTTTTCTTTTTACTAAAAATGAATACTTTGGAAACAAGAACCCATACATGCACCTGAGCTTTTGCCAACTTTGATTCTAAATATCAATGACTTCATGCCTGGAAACCCAATTACAGATCCTCCTGGTGCACATAACATAGATTGAATTGTAGACCCAATCTACGGCTGGGACCATGCCAAATTATACTGTGGCTCCTTCAGCCATTATTATTTGTGCATCATGGTGTATGGCTTCCCATGTTACATGAGATCTATGGCTAGGCCACTTTATAATCTAGTCAACTGTGTACCACAGGGTTTGATCAAGGAATCTATTCAGCCAATTTTGCATTCTGGCTGGATAATTTGACAACCTGTGTTTGTCTGCTTCTCACTTGGCTTTGACATTAGAAATGATAGCAGGCACTTGAGAAAGCTCAAGGATTCCCAAAATGTTATCCATGTTTTTCAAGGAAACTGTTCCAAAAGTGCCTCAGTCACATATTGTGTTGTTCTTCTGCTCTTTCTCTACAGTAGGTCAGACAAAAAGACAGATAGACAGTGAGAAAATATGGGAAGGTTACAACTGGATAACAACATCTGGAATTGCCATAAAATTGTCCAAATCGGGCATGTCTGACAGCTCAGGGAGCAATTTTTCTCTTTCCCTTTCCAATAATTCCCTATTTTTCCTACAATTTGATTCCAGTAACACATTAAAAATCAATTATATAAAAATATATTTAAAAAGTGAGGCTTCTAATAGCAATCTGCATGCAGATACTTAACCATGTGATCTAGTTTCCTTCCCCCCAGTTGGAAACCAGTCTGTCTTCTTTAGACAGAAAGAAGCAATCTTCTGCAAGGAACCATTGGCCATTCTTGAAGAGCTGTTAGAAATATCACAGCTTCACCACTGTCTGGATATACCACCTCAGTTTCCTTCAGGCCTCTTATTCAGTGGATTTATAGAAGAAATCTGTTTAGTTTCCTACAACACATTGGTTTGATATACTTGGTGAAGAACTACTGTGTTAACTAAAGGTTATTTTCCCCCAAATTTAATTGCTACACTAAACCATAACAGAGCATCTAAAAAAAAAATACAAGAAAAAATTTGTGGACCAAAATATAATGATTAAACATTCTGTCAGCCTTCAAGATTTTCTCCCTTTGCTTTGCATCTTTCGGCTGTCATAAGTAATGGGGGGAGGAGGGGGGATATGGTTATGGAAAGTGAGTTGGAGGTGTTACAAAACAGAACTGTATAAGTTGGGGGGGGGGTTAGGTTCTTGCTTAGGCTTCTATCCTATGCTATGCGCAGCTGCAACTCTTTATCAAAATATGTCAAGGTCAACGGACAGAGGGCTCATCACCTGGATGATATACACAACTTTTAATAATGATATACACAACTTTTAATTGAATGAGCCAATTGAACTATTGGGGGTGGGAACGTTGCCATTACTTTGTATATGTGATTCACATGCCAATTTCTCAGATTCAGAATTCTTTTGTTGCTACCACTTGATTTCCAGTAAAAGATATCTTTTCTCTAACTAATGGAGTCTAAGTATTTCTTTCTTGGATTTTGAATGGAGCACCAGCTGACACATTCTGTCTTTTCTGCAGAAATGAAAGCCTGCCATCCTTTGGTTGTTCTAGCCCATAAGGTTTATTTTAGGGAGTTTCTGAAAAACAAACACACACAGAAAAGATCCTGCCCAAAAACAATGCATTAGTTCTATTTCTGTTGGGATTGCTCACATTATGCCAAGGACAACTCCAGTACAGTTGTCTTTCTTTAAGTGATGCTTTGGCAGACTGTATCTTTTCTATCCTGGGAGAAATAGAAATGTGGGTCCATCAAAAAGAAGCCTCATTGTCTCCACTTATAGTAATGGAGAGTTGATTGCCAAAAAAAATCACATCATACCTTACGAACATTGAGCTTTGGTCAACCCCTCTTGCATTTACAGCTATGAAATTAAGTGAAATGAATGGACCAAGTCTCAGAATGGTTTTGGGTTATGATACCTCAGCACAGCAACATTGTGTTATGTAAAGTGGTTTGTTATCAGCAGTGTTTGCTGTTCTGTTTACATATGATAATATTGTAAGCTGCTCCGCCAGACAATGGTTAGAATGATATGTAAGTTTAGTTTATAGTAAAAATATAGTGTATGTGTGTTTCTTTTAATGTGAAAAGAATAGTGTGAGACAAAGACTTTTGCCTAGTGCTGATTGACTGGCATCTATGACAGGTGAAACTGGATACTCTACTATTTTTTAAATAGATTTGCATCTTTAGAAAAAGAAGGGGGAGGAAATTTCAAGTGTGAATGATGAGGAACAAGTTATGAGGAGGAACTTAAAACACTTTTTTAGATAATGTACCAGAATCATGGTGGAAAGAAAGTGAAGCCGCTGTTCATAGTCCAAAAGCTGACAGTCCCATACATTGAACAAGCATAGCATGAAGACAGACATTATCCTGTAGAAGCAAAAACAATTTCAGCCAGAGTTCATTTTAAATTTGTAAACATGTAGGAGAAATGCTAAGCCTGGAAGCTTCAAGAATGGTTGTAAGGATCAGTGTGATCCTGCTACTGGGTTTAGAATAATAAGAGTATTATATTTGCACAAGGATGAAATGGCCTACATTAATCCCAGAAATTCATTTTTTCCAAAGACAAGAAAATCTTTCTAATCTGTCATCTCTCCTCTTCACCACTGCCAAACAAATCCATAAAATTTCTCCATCGGCTTTCTTGCTGCTTAAGAAGAGTCTGGCAAGGGAAATCACACAGAGTCATGTGGCAGGAAATGGTCCCTTAGTCAAGGTATTTACTGAATGATGCATTTATTGATCTTCTTAATGTTGAAATGGTTGACTATATAGATTCTCCAAATACAAGCACTGAAATAAGTGTATGTACTTGGAGATTAGAATGGCCCCAACCCTGTTGGCCTTTCATAACTTGGCAGTGTACCCAGGCCTGGGGCTTCAAATTCACTAAGGGGCCTGTTTCTTGGTTTTCCTATTAATTGCTTAATTGGTTAATTATCTCAGTTGCTGTATGCATTTATTTTTGAATGCTTTTATTGTTTTAATCATTTTAACTGTTTTATAGTTTTAGAACTGTAAGCTTCCCAGAGTCACTTGACCGAGATGGGCAGCTATATAAATTGAATAAAAAAATACACCCCACATTATTAGTGAGGGAATGTTATTCAAATTGTTGCCCATAGTGTTACAAGATTATGGGCAACTGTAATCTAGATATGGATTATCCTTCTCAGGAGCCATGGAGAATTCTGCCTCTTCTTCCAGAAATTAGACATGTGGTTTGAAATAGACCACATTCTTTGAGATTGGAACTATGTCTGGTGTTGGACATAGTCCGTCTTATGACTCCTATATCAAATTGTACGGTTAACTACTTCTGGAAGCCATGCTGGAGGTTGAAAAAAGGAATGAAGGGGAAGATATAAAGAATCAGGCTCTCTTTTCCCCCCACCTCTTTAAATATTTAGAGTTTGTTGAACATTTAAATATGGAAAGATAGCATAGAAAAGGGCAATGAGATGCGGCATTTCAACTCCATCTCTTCAGCATTTCTGCTCCATCTATATTTGCTCTGCTCTTTTGGTCTGCAGCGAGGAGAGGTTTAGGGACTTAAAGAGCTCCTTTAAGAATTGCAAAACAAAACAAAAACAAAATTTATGGGATAGTCTTATCAGTTTTTCTGCAGTCTTCCTGACAATGATACATTATGAAACCTGTGCACAAAATGCATTATTTTAAAATGTAGGATTGGTAAAAATGTCATATTTGAAAGTTCCTTGTAATTAATGTCAGTCCATTCAGAAGCCAGGATACATTTTCTGATTATGTTATGCCATATACTTCATAATTGACTTAACCTGTACCTCCATATTTCACTAAGTAGTGGGGTTTTTCTTAGCTTTTTTATCCTAGTTCTCCAAAAACATTCCCATCATTTGCTAAGAATTATAATCAGTGAGTGTTTTTGTATGACAGCCACCTCACTGACCTTGGCTGATCTTGTAAAAATTAAGTAGACTCTGCTTTTGTTAACACTTGGATGGAAAAACCACCAGAAATCCCATAGTGGTAGGCTAGACTGAAACATTAAATAAATAATGGGAAGCACATCAAGCAACTGGTTGTTACAATTTTTAATGACTGTGTTTATTTGTTGGATGAATAATTTTCCCTTTCCTTCTGTAGTTTGTAATGGAATGTATGTGGATGAGCCTGGGAAAAGAGATGCTTCCAAAAAAATGATCAGACAGGAGTGGCAGGAATTCCCAAATGGTTTAACAGTCAAAGAAAGAAACTTAGGAAGGACCTGCCCTAATGGATCAAGGATTTAAAAGTGGCAGTGGGAGATTTATACTTTTAGTCTTGCAAGAGTCTGTTAATGTAACTGGACAATAAAGTATACTTCATTAATCTAGTAGTCCTATTTATTGTGCGAGATGGGTTCTAGGCAGTATCCATAGCTCCCTTTTCTCTTCTTTTTCTTCACTACAACACAACCCTGCTGTCAGCGTTCCAGCAAAACCGGACCCCAAACAGCAACTCCGCGGCAGGCATTTTCTCAAAGTTTCTTTTTATTGGAAAAGTCATACTGGCACATCTGGGAAAACGCCAATCTGAGAGTTCCAGGTTTTCTCTCAGTAAATCAAAATCCAAAATCCCCTGCACCCATCAGTCCATCACATGGCCCAATCACCATCTGCCCCAACAAGAGACATCCCTTCAACCACTCCTCCTACCTTGACTGAATAGAAGAATGCTATTATGTCTAATTAGTAACACTCTAAAAATCCCCCCTCCCAATTTCCCAAGCACAGGAATGTGGTATCTTGGAAGTTTCTGGTGTTAATATGGTAGGTTAGATAGAGAGGATGTCTGGTCCAAAATCACCCAATGAGTTTCCATGTTTGAAGGTGGACCCACACTTACATCTTTTGTTCCAGTTTAGCACCTGAAACAATAATAGTGAAGTCCATGTAATGATGGAGCCCAAAATTTATGTTGCTAATTGAAAAAATTGTTAAGTGAGTTTTGCCCCATTTTATGACTTTCCTTGCCACATTTGTTAAATGAATCACTGCATTTGTCAAATTAGTAAACTGGTTGTTAAGTGGATCTGGCTTCCCCATTGACTTTGCTCGTCAGAAGGTCGCAAAAGGGGATTGCGTGACTCTGGGACACTGCAACCGTCATAAATGTGAGTCAGTTGTCAAACATCTGAATGTAAATCATGTGACCATGGAGATGCTACATCATTCATAAGTGTGATAAACAGTCATGTCAGTGTTTTTTCAGTGCCATTGCAACTTTGAACAGTCATGAACTGTTGTAACTTGAGGACTATCTCTATGTCCATTAAAAAAAACAAGTAAAGTCTGAAGTAGCCACCTGACAAATTAGTCACATGGAAAAGATTTCAGTGGTGCAGTGGTTAGAGTGCAGTACTGCAAACTACTTCTGCTGACAGCCAGCTGCTTGCAATTTGGCAGACCGAATCCCACCAGGCTCAAGGTTGACTCAGCCTTCCATCCTTCTGAGATGGATAAAATGAGGACCCAAACTCTTGGGGGAAATATGCTCTATAAACTGCTTAGAGAGGGCTCTAAAGCACTATAAAGTGGTATATAAATCTAAATGCTATTGCTATTGCTATTGCTATCTCTTTGCAGCACTGACGATGCCGTTGTTGGATACCTCCTGACGAGAGGAAGCATCTTTGAAAGAAGCCAGTGCAGTGATTAGAATATTAAAACTTAAGATAAAAGATTTGGGTTCAACCCATCCTTAGCAATGAAGGTGGGGTAACCCAACCTCAAAGGACTTTTGTGAGGATAAAATTGGAGTGAGACTATGGAGTGCATCACCTTAGCTTCTGGAAGATATAAATGCAACAAACATAGTTTCAGGTTCAGAAGTCAGGCAACAATCTTGTAGTAAAAAGACATTCAATCTGAATCTTTGCCTGGACAACCTATTTGGGCTATTCAGCCTTCTTTCTTTTTTTTTCAATTCTGGTCAGGGAAGTACAAAATAAGCTGAACATGGAGCATTTCTGCACAGGAAACAGACTAGCAGCTGCTGGACTTGGAGGAAATAGAAAAGTATGATGGAACTAAGAAACTATGTGGAAGATCCCCTTCAGAGTAAATAGGTTGTAAGTACAGACAATTCCCATTCCTTAGTCCGTACTCTCCAAGGAACCTGCGAGTTTCATATTTCAGCAATGAAAGTGATAGGGCAAGCAAGCAAATTTAGTTAAGATTGAAAAAGTTAGGGGTCCGGGGATGTCATTTTTGTATACCCTCTAAAGTCCTGTACACCCACATTGGACCGTTCCTATTCTGAGTACAATTAGTCTCACAACTTTACACTTTTGTTCAAAATGAGCAAGAGTCATATTGGTAGGATTAGTGTATAATTTGGTTAAATTACAGGTCAGGAAGTCTCAGTACAGACAGATCATTGTAAAACAACCTGGCTCCTGGTTAGCAAAGGGGTACAACAAGATTGGGCAATCTTCCCTTATTTATTCACCCTATATGCTGAATATATATTGAGAGAAGTTAGACAGGAAGAATATGAGCATAGTTTTGAAACTGCAGGAAGAAACATCAGTAACCTGTGCTAAGCTGATGACACTATTTTTACAGCAAGAAATGCAAAGAATCAGCAAGTTCAAGTAATAAAAATTAAACAAAATGAAATGGGACTAAAATTAAATATAAATACAACTAAACTAATGACTACAGGGAGAACAACCAACCTTAGAATTGCAGTTTGAGGTGCCCCAGAATTCCACTAGTAACACCACTGCCATGCAAGCTGCATTGCCAGTTGGCTTCCAAATGCAATTCCAAGTCGGTTATCCCCTTTAAAGCCTTCATGATGGGGGACCATCTTGGCCTAACTATTTCAACCTATCTCACCTAGGCAGTCAGGAAACATTGCAGATCCCATCAGTTAAAGTAATTTGACTGATGGGATCTTGGAAAAGAGCCTTATCCCTGCACTTTGGAACATTTTAACCCTAGAGAGGAGGTGGCCCTTTTGGACTTCTGGAAGATGTCAAGACCTGGCTCTGCCAATTGATAGATGATATTCAACTCTAAGGATGCTTGGTAGCTTTGGGGAATTTCTTCCACCTCTTAACTTTCTAGCATTTTAATTTCAAACTTTGTTCTTAATTCTTCTTTTAGCTCTGTTCTTAATTATGTTTCTTAAACCCCTATACATTTGTTCTTGTAAAGCACTCAGTCACTGAGACGAGATGGGTGGTATGGAAATTTGATAAATAAATAATGAAGATATCAAAATGGGGGATAGTTTCTGCTTTTTAGGATCAACTATTGACAGTAAAGGAACTAGTAGTCAACAAATACACTGCAGACTAGCACTTGGAAGAGTATGCATGAAGGCCTTGAAAAAGATATTCAAATGCTATGATGTGTCTGCAACTACAAAGACCAGAATAGTACAAGCTATGATAGTCCCTTGACACTCTATGGAAGGGAAAGGTGGATATTGAAAAAGAGAGAAAAGGAAATCCTTTGAATTTTGATGTTGGAGAAAACTCCTGAGAATACTGTGGGCACTCAAAGAAAACAAAACAATCCAATGAATTATAAAATAAATCAAACCCAAGTTCTCATTCAACGTACAACTGACCAGACTCAACTGCTCTTAGTTCAGATCCATTATGTGAAGATTCAGCTCTCCAGAAAAGGCTCTAATGCTGGGAAAGGTGGAAGGAAAGAGGAGTGCAACTAGCAGCAAAGTGAGTGGATTCAGTGGCAATAAATGCACCACTTGATCTGAAAGAGCAGATTAAGATTAGATAAATCTAAGAATCTCCATGTGTCTGGAGATTTTAATTGTTGGTTTTAATTTATTTATGTTTTAATGTATATGTATGGATACATTTTTACAGCTGTAAGCTTTCCAGAGTTACCCTATGGTAAGATAGGTGGCTAATAAATTTTATATATAAATAACTAATTAGTAGGTAAGTAGGTAGGTAGGTAGGTAGGTAGGTAGGTAGATGGAGGGAGGGAAGGAGAGAGAGAGACAGAGAGAGAGAGACAGAGAGACAGAGACTGAGTCAGACAGATTGTTTGTCATGAAGAAAACCTGTCTAAGGGGTTATTGGTGGAAACAACTTGATGGCATATAATCAATCAATTAATCAAATGCATATTCATTACATGTATATAAAGTAAATTAAAATCAAATTTAGTTTTATTCCTAGACCATTTCAAGGCTTTTTTAGAAGTATATTTCTTAGCAAGTGTTCTAAGAGGGAAAGTTATTCCTCAATTTGAAAAAGGTGGTATACTTTTCTTCTAGCTCCTACAAAGTATACTTGATGGGCAGAATATATAAGCCGCCACGTTGTTCTTTATAAGTGATAGATAGATCTCTGATTTTAATCCAAGACCAGGAATGTGAAAAGAAAGCAGCAAAATACATCAAAGCAAGCCAGAGAATAATTCACCTTCACTAGGTCACGGGATCATTTGTAAGCTTTCAGGAAAACTGAAAAACAATTTTTTTTCACTCTATTAGCTTACCGGTTTGATCATGATTAATATTCTACACTGCATTTAACAAAGATAATGTTGAATACACGTCAACACTTCAGTTGGCTGTCAGTTAAAACTTGCGGTGAGGTATTCATGAAATCAGATTGATGGAGAACATGTCTACAGTCCCTCCTAGGGCTGACTAACATTCAGTTTCTTTTTTAGAACTTCCTTTCTGATAAATTCCTCATTAAGCAGTGCTAGTTAAAAACAGCTGCCTACTTTTGACATGCAGTTATTTCTTTCCTGCCCTGTGGAGCTTTAGTATTTAGTATTTAAGAGTACTGCAATTGGACTGGCAGTCTGAAAGAAATCTTCCACCATAAATTGATCTGAAATCTGCAGGTGACATAAAACCTATTTCCCCAACTCCTGTTCCTTGACTTTTTGTAGCCAATAGAATGAGAAGAAAAATTGTAAAAAAAAAAAGTGATTCTTGTTTTTCCTAGCACATGTGAGATTAGAAATCCCCTAAGAAAAATACTAAATGACATGTGATTCCATTCAGGAAAATGAGTTAAAGGAAGTATCGCATCAGCAGAAAGAAAGAAAGAAAGAAAGAAAGAAAGAAAGAAAGAAAGAAAGAAAGAAAGAAAGAAAGAAAGAAAGAAAGAAAGAAAGAAAGAAAGAAAGAAAGAAAGAAAGAAATCAAGAAAAATGTTTGTATTGATGCATTCTTAGAAATAAATTAATGCAATGTATAGTATACAATTTTAATTTGTAGTGAATCCCACTCAGCAAAGTTGGTTATCTTACAAGGACTAAGTACAAGAATGAAACATTAAACCATTAGTAAAGTACAATAAAAAATAAGTTCAGTAAGTTCATAAATACCAGGAGATGGGGGGGGGAGGGAAATCTCTTGACCAGTTGCATAGCATAGTACACACCACAATGGATACACACCAATCCTATTCTTAATGCCTAAAATAAAAGGCAGGCTTTTCTTCAAGGCTGTTTTGAAGGACAGCAGGATCCTTCCATGCATTCAGTAATACGACAGTGATGATATCCCTTCTGGTTTTCACAAGAAAGCATTGCTAATAGATGGGACCCAAAGCCTGTCTATCAAATCTCATAGGATGAGCAGAGACAGTTGGAGAATAGACAGGTCCTTAAATAATTAAGTTCCGTGAAAGACAACCAGCACCTTACACTGCACCCAGAAGCCTATTGGCCAGCAGTGTTTCTTGGGTAATAGTGGTATTTATTTATTTTTAAAATTTATCTATCACCAATCTCCTCAATAGGCAACTCTGGGCATTACCCGGGCATACCGAGGTATTCCCATTACTAAGAGCCCTGGTTGGTGGTTAGAATGCAGTATTGCAGGCAAACTCTGCCCAGAGTCTGGGGTTCGATCCTCACAGGGCTTGAGATTGACTCAGCATTCCATCCTTCGGAGATTGGTAAAATGAGATTGTTGGGAATAATATGCTGACATTGTAAACCACTCAGAGAGTGCTATAAAATCTATGGAGCAGTATCTAAGTGCTATTGCTATTGTTATTGTACTATATGTGTGCCACTGTATTCTGAGCAGCTACAGCTTCCAAGTGTTTTCAAGGGCAGCTTCATGTACAGTGCCTGAAGTGGCATAAAAGCACTTGCTCTACACACACACACACACACACACACACACAATAGTAGCAATGGCACCATTACATTTCCTGCTGTAATGTATTTGATATTTGAATAATGGCTGAATAATATTAACTTGCACAAGCAAATTAATTCTTTTTATAGGTGAAATAGAGAACTAATACTAAATTTTCTATTTTGTGGAGTCCTCCATAACATCTAGATATATATCCATTTTATGTTTCCCAATTATTTCAGTGACTATCATCACTCACCAGAAAGAAGCATAGATAGAATTTCAACAATAGGTAGCTTGGGTAGGAGGTGGGTAATTGGATATACCAGAAAAAGAATTAAGTTACTTCCAGCTACTTTTTTTTAATTATTCAAGGTGTGTCATCTGATGTTTTGTGAAACAGAAAGTCCTTCCTTTTGATCTTTTCTCTTTATGCGCAAAATGTTCTTCAAAGGCAAACACACACAGCTTCTGAACTACAATATAGAAAAAAGAATGCATTTGATTCCATTAATTCCAATTCCTCTCTCATATTTTATCCAGTCAGGGTTTGTGATCCTCCATTTCTATTATCGGCCAGGCATATTGTATGATGACTTCTTCCATCAGTGCAGACTTCATTTATGGCTTTGCACATTGGCTTTGAGGAACTTTTGTCAAAAAGACTGTTTCTCCTAATCATAATATTATGGTTTTCCTTTGCTGATGGCACTTCATACAAAGAGCATACAAAGGTCCCAAATGGATTCTGAACCAGAAATGTAATCCCTGGACACAGCTATATTTTCATTACGCTTCAGCAGAATGGAACTTAATATTCTGCATTCAGCGATAGCTGCTGCACGGAGAGGGGCTTATTTGGTTGAGTCAGTGCAAGATTGTACAAGTTTTGGTGAAAGACAAACCTCAGCATAAATGGAGGTGTGTTGTTCCCCCAGTGCTTGCTTAGATACTTTATGTCTAACTCAAGGTTGATCAGTCAATCAAATCTTTATTTGGTCATAGACCAGCATGACAAATTCAAGATGTTTTAAAAAAAACACCAGGAAGATTGTAATTTCTTGAGAAATATTTGTTTTAATTGCATGGTCTGCCAGTACAAATTCCATTAGAGAACAAAAAACAATATCACAAAAAGTCCACCAGCTTTCTTAGCATCCTTCAAATTTTTCATGTAGAGTAGCTTCTATGGATGTTAAAGGAGCCACTAAGGGAGTAAGTGGCATATTAATACTTTCTAAACAAACAAGCAAGCATATTAGGACATATGATATTTACAAAATATAAATAAATTAGAGAAAATAACTAGAACAAGTTCAAGTTGGGAAATAGTGACCCAAGTTGTTTACATTAAGAACAGCAGAATTTCTTGTAAGAAATATTGCTTTATTTTAGCAATTGGTAAAGCAGAATAACTAGGATGTTGTTCACCATAATAATTTGAAATACTTTATTCAATCAAAACAAAACCTTAAGCTACGTTGTTTCAGTGTTTGGGGATGTGGGGCAGGGGTATTGCCTTGAAGCTTGCCTTGGAGGGCTGCTTTTACATTTTGTTGCCTAGATCCAGCCATGTTCCTACTTCTCTCAGCTTAGGCTACCAAGGATGATTGGGAGTTTGTGTGGAGCAGCAAGCTTTCCACCAGCCAATAGTATAATGAAGAGTGAATCTGCATCTCAGATTCTTCTGTGGAGCAAAAAAACTAAGACAGGACCTGTGTCTAAATCACTACAGGAGGATAAAGAATGGCTTCAATCAGTGTTTCTCAACCTTAACAACTTTAAGATGTGAAGACTTCAACTCCCCAGTATTCCCCCCTGCATGCACATCTTAAAACTGCCAATGTTAAGAAACATTAACCTCACTATATGACTACTGCTGGGAAGAATTTGGTTTGTGGTTGCTTGTCTTTGGGATGTAGCTCCCACCCCACATAAGTGATAGTATGTTAGGTCTTCATTTTAATTTAAGTTTTGTAACAGTCTAGTGGATGAGAAAAGCAAAAAGTGATAGAGGAACTGCCTCTGTTTTTCCTTCAGATGCCCCCCCTCCTTTAAAATAAATGTCCCTGCTTATTTAGGACAACTAAGTCCTCCAGTTTGTAGAGTTTGTGTTCTAAGAATGAAAGCATAGCTAGGCTGCTGCTGGGCTATGTACATATTCAAGAAAACATTACCCATTCATTTAAATAGAGCTTTATGTCTACCCCATATTTAAAAAGCACATTTTCTAACCAAGTCTCAAATGGCCAAGTCAAAAAGAAAACTGGAGTAAGGTCAACTAGTCAAAGGAACGTGGCTTGAGGATGGCTTCAAAGCAAGGGTGGGATTCTGGTGGTCCTGGTGGTCCTGGTCATAGAAAGGACACTAATTCACATTCAGGCCCTCAAACGGATACTTCATGTTCAGAACCATCAACACTAGAATTCCAGGTGCATCATGAAGATGGCTTCATGTATACCTGCTCATCTTGGGACAGCTTTGGCAAGGAGAAGTCATCTTCATATTATTCTGCTTTAATATCTAACTTGTACTCCTACTGTGAACCAACGAGAAGAGGGAGGTAGCAGAAGGTTTGTGGGAAAGCTAAGATTTGCAGAAATACAAGAATGATAATGAAAAAAATATTAAAAGCCAATACACTCCAATAATGATGGAGGATATTCAGTAGCTGTAATGTTCTATAGAGAATATGGAGGATGACTGTGACAGAAATATGCAGGAATTATTACCTAGGCAAAAGGGGCTGAATTTTTTTTTAAAGTCTGGATCAATCAGATAACATTTGGAAATGCCTCAGGTAACTGCTCCCCTAATTCCTTGTAGTATAAGAAGGAGGAGGAGGTACAGGACAATCAATTTTGCAAGATTCTGTTATTTCAGCCAGTCTCAATAACAATAGTGTTAGCCTTCCTGATGAATTAATTTCCTGCTCTTGTCTACCCTAGTGGAACTGACAGATGCTGACCAATTTTGGAGAGAGGCTGAAAAACTGGGTGAGACCAGATGGAATCAGAGTTTCTTGGAAAGAACATGGCTGGCTGGCATTCTAAATATTAGAAGGACACTATTTCTACTTTCTTAATAACATAATTGGTGGGTTATGCCCAATTAATGAACAGTGATATAAGTTCAGCAGTGCAATGACCTGAAATAAATACTTTGCCTTTCATGCAAGAGAGGCAGTCAGCAGGGTCCTGGGTAGACCGCTGGCAAATATCTGCCTACCCCGCATGTCAGCAGCTGTCTGCTTGCATGGCACTAACCCAGATGCTATGTTATGCCTGCTGGCAACACTGAGCACTGTATTCTAGCCATTTGAGTAAACACCACACTCCTGGGTAGGCAAGACACAGGCCAAGTCATCTTTCTTAAGATTTTGATTCATTTGTCTTTTTAAAGAACAGCAACAATTTTGCACTGCTAAAAACATATACATATGCATTAATTTAGCAATGCTTGCATATGGACAACTTGTACAGCACTAGATTAAATGGGATTTATTTCATTCAGAAGCAAATCGGTGTTAGGGTGGGAGAGTTTTGCACTTTTCTTTGAAGCAGAGGAGAAGCTGAGGACAGCATTAACATCACAATATTGCGGTGACATCACTGGACAGGCCCACAAACAAAAGAAATTGGAAAGAAGCTAGGTTTGGGCTAACTCTAAACAAACCAGGAGTCTGTGGGACTGCACAAACCAAGCCTTGTTCCATTTTTCCATTTAATGCATGTGTGACATGTGGAAAAAAAGACAGGACTATAATCATGCAATAATACCCATCATCTTGACCTTTTGACACTCTACCATGCTTTTCATGCTTTTAGTCATGATTTCCTAGTTTCAAACAAAAATCAAGATTTTTTAAAAATACTTCTTTTTTTTTTTTTTTTGTCATTCTTCAACCTTCCGGAGAGTCTTCCTTCCTGCTTTTGAGACATCTGTTTTCTACATCAAACTGCTCACTCTATAGTATGCACTTTAGACAGATACTTTTTTTTCCCACTCATCATTCGCTCATCATTTTTCATGTGTATGTGTGTGTACAGTATCTATACATAACCCTCATGCAGACACCCACATTTCAAAAAACTGAACTACTATATCATCTAAACTACTATATCATCTAAATCAAGACAAAATTTTAAATTACTCTGAAATAAGGAGTGAAAGGTTCCCAATAGAACCAGCATTAGAACAATGACTCTTTCCCATGATGACTGGATTTTATGAGGTCCAGAAAAAAACCCAGAAGAAACATGGAGCATCAAACATAAGGACACTAATAGGATGATAGATCCATAAATGATAAAAACACAGGGTTGGAAGATCTTCTAGTCTACCCTTCTGCTCAGTACAGATCCCCCACCATCTATCAGCATCTCTGGTAGATGACCATCGAGCCTCTGTTCAAAATCTCTAGCAGAGGTAGTGGCTGAATAAACAAAGATAGGAAATCCACAGAAAATACCAAAGATGGAATAGTTGTGGGTGGCAACCACTAAGGCACTCCTTCAGCCTCTGAGTTGGCTGAACTAAACACAGAAATTAAACAATCATCCAGATTGCCAATCTGACAGTTCTCTAAATATTACATGCAAGTATACAAGTGAGCTGCAAGGATTGATTGTTTTTATTTCCATTAGAAGTTAAATTTTGAATCCATGTCTGCCCTTAAACACATCTGTGGATTCAGTTTGTAATAACAAGGAAGGTTTAAAAAGACTTAAGCAAAGTCTCTGATTTCCTCCACTTCTTTAGGATTACAAAGACTAGTAGAATGTTGGGTGGTTCTCCTTTAATTGTTCTTTGGAGGATAACAATAGTCAAGATTGCAGCTAAGCACCTCCCGTTTTCTCCAGGTCTGCAAAGAACGTTTCCCATAATCAGATGTTTCCGCCTAATGTAGCTTCCCTTTTCACCACCTGGTCACTGATGCACTCATGTGCATGTTGAAAAGTATGCAACAAGAGATCTAAGAAAGAGGTAGACCACAGATAATATGGCAAAAACTCCCCAGCCTGTTAGCCCTCCTTCCCCCATTTTTTAAACTATCACTTTTTTTAGAGTATTATTTCTCCGTAGAACATATTTTCCTTTTGTTATTTATTTATTCAGTTTCTACAGCTGTCCATTTGTATTCTGTCCCTGTCTGGAATAGAAAGGTATATCTTAGGAAAGAAAAGTTAATTGAGAGTAGTTAAATCCCTATGGATAAAGAGATGGATGGATTGATGTATAATTTTCCTAGCAGGGTTCTTGTGTTTTAAAAGCTACATGACAGGCAAAAATGCTGCAGAAGAAGTTGTTCTGGAGGGCAGGGCAAGGGAACTTTCCTGCTCAAAGGCAGCAGTGGTGAGACAGGTATATTGGGAACGGACTCCATAAAGTGTACAATAACTTCCCAAGACCTTGTCAACACACTAACACAGACATTGATGGACATATCTTGTTCATCTGTTGTGCAGAGTTCTGCAGGTGGTCTTCACATGTTATGAAAGCATTTCAATGTTATGAAAGCATTTCAACAAAATATATAAATGCACTACATAAAATATAATAATTCAACATTTAATCTATTAACACAGTCCACTTTATATTGATCTACATAATAGCTACATAAAAAAAATAATAAAACCCTCTCCTAATAGCAAGAGAAGTTTGCAGCATCACAGTCTAACAATAGGCAGTCCTTGACTTGAATTGAGTCCAAAATTTCTATTGCTAAGTGAAATGGTTGTTAAGTGAATTTTGCCCCATTTATAACCTTTCTTGCCATGGTCATTAAGCAAATCACTGCAATTATTAGTAGCCATGTTACCAACTTAACAATTGCAGTGATTCACTTAATGTGAAGTGAATCTGGCTTCTCCATTGACTTTGCTTGTCAGAAGGTTGCAAAAGGGGATCATGTGACCCAGGGGTGGGATTCAATTTTTTAACAACTGATTCTGTGGGCATGGCTTAGTTGGTGGGCATGGCTTGGTGGTCATGTTATTGGCTGGATATGGCCAACTCAATATCACTCACATTGAGGCACACATTTTCTCGCCTGGCCTCTCATGACTGTGGGGATGCTGCAACAGTTGTAAGTGTGAAAAAGGGTCATAAGTCACTTTTTTCAGTGCCATTGTAACTTTGAATGGTCACTCCACACAAGCAAAGTACCAGCAAAGGAGGGGGGAAAAACTCCAGAGAAGTTCCTGAGACAGGAAGTCTAGTTCTGCCAAGAATGTAATAAGGGTTAACAGAGAGGCAGTTTCTGTAAGCAACACCAGAATGTTTCCTTCCTGCCTTCCTTACAGGACTAGGCCAGTAATTTCTTCTAACAACTGGTTCTCCGAACTGCTTAGAATGTTAACAACCGGTTCTAGCGAATAGATGCGAACCTGTAGAATCCCACCCCTGATGTGACCCCGGGACATTGCAACCATCATAAATATGAGTCAGTTGTCAAGCATTTGAATTTTGATCATGTGACCATGGGGATGCTGCAACGGTCAAAAGTGTGAAAAATGGTCATAAATCACTTTTTTCAGTGCCACTGTAAGTTGAAACGGTCACAAAATGAACTGTTGTAAGTTGAGGATTTCCTGTTATCCCATGTTGAGTAAAAACTTTATTACCATTTATTAATCATTTATTATTACATTTATACCCACTGCACACTCACTGCCTTCCATCATCAACTATTTCTGGGAGGCAGAGAATTTCGGAGCCAATGGCATTTCCTGTATCAGGCCATTTCCAGAAGGTTAGGGTCACATCATGAGAACACAGCTCCAAAGTCTTCAATAAAATTGGCCAATATGAACATTTCCTTTGTTTAAAGGGGAACCATTAAAAAATTTAAATGTGCGACCGTCCAAAGTTAGATGGAAAACAAAGTAATTCCAGTTATCACCTTATGTCTTTAGCTGTATTACTAGCCAATAGTATTTAGCCAATACTATTTACTCTCCTTTTTATTATTTCCTCCCCTTTACTGAAGTGTATAGCCAGCCAGTATTCTAAACTGCCAGTTGTTAAATTTTAGCCAAACCATATTGTTGCTTTACTCTTAGTAGTTGTTACAGAAATCAGATGTTTGCTTTTTCTGCCAAAATATCTGAATATGGATTGAATTAATCTATCCATTCTCCAATTATGAAAAAGGCAGTCAAATACTTTCATATTTCTTTAAGAGGATTGAGAAGGCCAAATGAGTGAGCTGAAAAAAGCAGAAGAATCCTAAAATCATGAAATGTAAGGCATTGTTCAGGAAGACTGAGTGCTTAGCATACATATAATGGTGGCAAATTCTAGTTCTAAATCAGGAGTGTCAAACTCCTGGCCTGTAAGCCGGATGTGTCACACACTGGCCACACCCACGGCCAGTTTAACAAAGGGGGGGGGAGTCACGATACATCTCGTGACGACTCTGTGACGCAGCGAGTTTGATACCCCTGATCTAAATGGATTAAGCAGCCAATTCTCATTTACATACAGTACTATTGATTTCTGGAGCTGAGGTGTTCTAGACTTTTTCTTTCCTTGTTTTCTCACTGTCTCTTTTGAATGTGATGTATAAATGTTGTTTACTTCTATGTCCCTTTTAATAGCTCATTTGTCTGAGTACCAAGCTTACAGCAGTTCCCTAATAATTTTTGGATTCAGCTTGGTCAAGGACCGTGATGGCAAACCTATGGCACACATGCCAGAAGTGGCATGCAGAGCCACTTCTGCCAGCACATGAGAGGTGACCTGGAAGAGCCCCACTGTGCATGCATGCATGTACCTCCACCCAACAGCTGATTGTCAGGTATCTGACACGCATGCGTAGGGGGTGGGGGTGCGCTGGAGACGTATGCATATGCACAGAGACACACAGCCCATGGGGGTCTCGCGCACATGTGCAAAGATACACAGCACATGTGGGGGTCACATTCACAGGGGGCATGAGGACCAGCATGCATTACCTTCTGGGTGCTGGCACGACAGCACGGGCCCACAAGCGCGCACACAATTTTTGGCATGGAAGCCAAAAAAGGTTAACCACCACTGGTCTAGGATACTCACAGTTCCCTAGTTGAAACTATAGTTTTAAGTCTGTCCAATTAAGGAGTTTTCATCATATATTCTTACTGGCAATTGATATTCATGGATGCGCTCTGCTAGACTTCTGCCTGTCTGTCCTATGTAGTGGCTGTTACTGTTCTTACACTGTATGTTGTAGATGACTTGAGGTTTTTTTCCTATTCTTGAGCGGGGGGGACTAGGTTTTTTTTGTTTACTTGAGGAAACAAAAAGACCTCAAAACTCCTCTTTGCCTGCTATCAACATCCAGATAAGCAGTGATTAACACCAAGATTAATGCCAAACCAATAATCAAGCAGTTAATAATCAAGGAACTACCTATTCAGCTAATCTATCAATAGCCCAATCAAGAAACTACTAAAAAGAAAACAACAGTCCCACCAACACTGACAAGACAAGCCATGGTATATAAACAGAGACCAAATCCCACTCCCGCCAGCACTGAAGATGTTACCTAGTTGGGTAATAAAATGTCTACAAGAAAACAACCAAGCTCAGAGAGCACTTAAGGATTCCATAGTTCAACCCTAAACTACAAATATTCATCTCTATTGCAAACATTAAATCCCAGAGCCAAGAAATTCTACAAATGCATATTTTGTAACGTATGTGCTTGTGACACTACCAGAGAAATCATATTAGATATTACATTTAGGATGACCAATGCAAGTTATTCTTTGCCCCAGTCCAAGGAAGCTATAGTAAAAAAAAAAGATAATTGAAATAATAACAGCTAATTTATTTTCCAGGAAAAGCCATGAAAAGGGCTCATTCTCTCTCTACTAAGTCTTGGGAAAGTTCATTTCTTTCCATAAAGGGAACTAGTTCTGCATCAAAGAACCTATGAAATGTGAAAGGGCAAAGAGCTTATTTGAGAGAATTCAACACACTAGAGAATTCCCCTTGCTCAACAGATATAGCTTCAGCCTAAGTATGAAGAAGTATTTCAGTGAAACTGTTTATTATCATCCTTACACAAGCATATGCTATATTTGGCGTCAGTAACCACAGCTGTGAATCCTCTTGACCCACTGAAACTTGTAAAGTCTCATCATTGTTATCACATTGTTACAGCCTCAACCCCTCACAGCTTAACCTCAAACTGTCTACCATGGACTTCACCCCATTTCTAAGAGGTCTTTAAAGGGGGCGCGCATAAACACACCAGCGTGCCTACCACCCCAGTCTTACTGTTCCCATTTGTCTGTATTTATTTCCTTTGTTCATGTTTATGTTCATATCTATACATGTTTGACAAACAAATAAATAAAATAAAATAACTACCAGATCCTTGGCTGTCAACATCTCACTCTCTCATGCTGTCTTCTCCATAACTCTCACATGATGTAGCTGGTAAATGAAGTACTTCTTTTCTGCTTCTAACATGGCTGTAAAAGACATAAGAAATTGGTCAGCAAAACAAGTTAGGACATAATCATTTTTATATCATGTCACAGGGTTATCCTAAAAAAGAAAACCAAGTCACAAGTTACTAATTTTTTTAGTCAAAATAAAACAAAATTACATAAAACATAATTACTTTCCCTCACCCTGCCCCATTGCTCTAGCAGTTTGCATGAAAACAGTGATGGTTTGTTAAAGATTGTAAAAATCAGAATGTCACCCTTTAATGAAATTGATTTTTTTGTTCTTTCTTGTAGAAAACATGTTTCAAAAGGTGTGAAAACCCTTAGAACAGTTTTTGAGTGTAGGAGCTGTAAAGAAGTTGGAAAAATTTTGGGCTACTCCTGTTATGGTGGTCTCAACACTACCTAGAACTACAAGTATTGGGGATTTCTACAATTAGACCCAAACTCATTTGGCTAACTTCTATAGGAAACTGTTGGACAGATGCATGGGTCATTTTGTAAGCAGTATTTCCATTCTGTCTTGGTCTGTGATCCTCAAGAACAAGCATCAGAACTAGCAGAAGTAGCCAAATGAAAGCAAGGTCTCTAAATGCCTCTTTCTCTTTCATATGCCTCCCTCAGTCTTTGTCCAGGCAAATCACTACAAAGCATGCCATATCAGCTTTCTCCTCCAGACCTCAGCTCTAGACAGCCATGCAATTTCTATTCACCAATTTATCTTTCAGGAATGCCATGTTTAAAGAATGTGTGTGCATATGTGGAGGCATAGTCCAAATCCTTGGAAGGTAGATAGTCATCCTTCCCACTCTCTTCCTATAAAAGCTAGTTTACTTGTTGCCATTGTTCTTCCACCAGTCAGTCTCTCTCAGGCTGATAGATCAGTGATGGCTAACCTTTTCGGCACTGAGTGCCCAAAGTGCGCGCATGCACACCCCCAAAATGCAATATGCGTGTGTTTCCTGCACATGCGCCCCCATGCATGTGCCCCACCCCCGTGCATGTGTAGCAGAGATCCGAAGACCAGCTGGCTGTCAGGAGGTGCACAAAGGCATGCATGGCAGAGCTAAACTGGGGCAACAGCTTGCATGCCCACAGAGAGGGCTCTGCGTGTCACCTCTGGCATGTGTGTCATAGGTTCACCATCACGGTGATAGACCCTTCCCCATCAAAGTGATGCACATAGTAGTAAGCATTTTACTTATTCCATAGGTAAATAAGTTTTCCTGAGCTTATTCTTCAGCATGCCTCTGACTGAAATTGTAACTCAGATTTCAGATAAATGAGGGTAAACTCAAAGGTAAAAAAATATATGCTCTATTAGTCTCCTCTCAAATCAACTCCAACAGTTTACCTTTTAGAAGCTCTTCTTTTTTGGATAATAGCCAACCTAATTCACAGAATTTGAATAGACATGGAAAAAAACACAGAGGGAGGTTAACAGATTCTGTCAACCTCTACGATGTTTTATGGGTTCGCCGTCACAAATGCCTGTTATCACCCAAGTGACAGTATCCTTACTAGCATTTTACCTTGGCAGCACATATAGGATTCTACCATCTCTGTTCATGAGATAGCCCGTGGGCAACTCTTGTCATGTTATACAGGCAAACAAATTAATTCATCACACTTTGCGACACTCACGGTTTCCTTCCGTTTTCCTAGTCCCTGAGAAAATAAGCTCTTTCTTGCAAAACTGCTCCCATAAATTATATTGGTGTTATAGCTCAAGCATTGCTGCTGCTGCTGCTGCTTCTGCTGCCAGTACTAGAAAAGTGCTTGATCTCATTTAACATGGTTCAAATATTTTAAGAAACATCAAAAAGCTCAGGATCTTCCACTTCCCAGTCATGTGTCAAAAGGCATCTTACACAATTTACAGATCATGGTTTACAAAATGTGAGGTTGTACATGCAAAGCCTTTCTTATTACGAAACATTTTTAAGGTCTCATGATGCACGGTTCTGTTCTTTATTTGTAAATATTAAGAAACAAGCCTACACTTTTATTTTTTTTAAAAAGTATATGACGCAAATCTCTACATTTGGAAATAATTTACGCATCAAGAACAACTATTATTTTAACATATGTATTTACTATACAAGAGTTGTAAATTTCTCCATTCCAAAGGTTTCTAAGCAGTGAAAAATACAAGAATGGTGAGGGAAAATACATCAATGCATTAATAGCTTTCTTGTAGATTTACACAAAGGTCATTCATTCCCTTCTGTTATTTCATGTCTGCTTGAAGGCACTGGGAGAGATCATCCAGCAGTTTAGCCTTCAGTATCACCACCCAGCTTTTCACCATTATTCCAGGTCTCACTGGAGATGCTGTCAAAGTCTTGGCTCAGTACCTGGAAGGTCTGGGTGAGTAAGAAGTCAACACTAAACCTTAACAAGATTGACTGCTTATACCTTGGAGTTCCCTTACCTTACTTAAAAGAGTCTATGACTTGGGGATACTCCTAGATTACTGGTTTCTACTGAATCAGTAAATGGAAACTATACCCAAGATGGCTTTTGTCCATTTCTGCCTGGTGTACTAGTTGCAGTACCTGGATATGAGGAACTTGCCTTTGGTGTTCATGCCACTATCATTTTTCACTTAAATTACTGCCTTGCACTCTACATGGAGCTACATTTAAAGACCATCAGGAACCTTCAAGTGATATCAAAGCCCAAATGTGTATTGATAGTCAGAAAGATCCATATTATACCAATGCTACTGGCCAGGGGTGTCAAACTGGTGGCCCGTAGGCCGGATGCATGACGCCACGCCCACCCCAGCTCCATGAAGAGAAAAAACATTGTGAAACGTCAAGTGATGTCAGCTTTGGAAGCCATATTCCACACTGCCACATAGCCTGAGAAAGTGGGAGGGGGTGATTTCAATTGAGTAGTTCTAAGTAGACAAAATAAAATTCTTTTCTTAGTTCAAGGTTATTAAGTGTGGTGCAGCAGAGAAAAAGGATCTTACACTGGGACAGATCGTGATTGGTCCATGTGATTTGATGATGGGGGAAAAGGGGGTGGATTGTAGTTGGGACATTGTGGGAAATCCAGGAAATTTTTAGTTTCGAGATTCCACAGATGTGCCAGGTGCTATTCTAATAAGGGTACTTTTGAGATTATGCTTGTCTCGGGGTTACTGATTGGAATGGAGATTTGCTGGAATGCTGAAACATGATGGCAATGTGACACCGCAAGTTTGACACCTGTGCTATAGGCCTTGCATTGACTCATTCATTCAGAAGTACAACTGAAATTCCTGGGTTTACTCTATCCAGCTACTATTTTCAGCCTCAAGTTACATACAGAGCTGCAATTCTCCCAACCAACTCCCAAGTGTTCTTGGAGAAACAGAGGTTTATACCCCATTTTCAGAAGGCCATTGTCTTTGCTTCAAATGTTAGTTTTCAGTTATGTTCCTCATCTGTAGCATTTGTTCTGCCCGTGGTATTTAAACAGAAGTCTATCCAAGAAATTTTAGTCAAGACAAGGAAAAGCAGTCAGTCTACCCTTAGAAGAACAGGGATGCCAAAACTCTACCAATATCAATCTAAGGAAACAATTGTTAGGATAATGATCTCTTTCATGTACGTTTCTGGATAAGTTCTATATTTTCTGTATTTCTTTTTGCATGGCTACATTGATATCTAGTTATTGTGTGCGCGCATAGATGTGTAAAGCACATGTGAAAATCACAGCAATTTCTCTACCAGCACATTGGCAAACAAGCTTGCTTGCCAAGTTTCAATAATGCCTTCACTTCAAGCAATCACAGTTCCAAGCCTACACCTGGAAAAGAAGGTGGGGTGTTTTTTTTATTTCCAGCATTGGCTAATTGTAAAAAGTGAAAAGAAACATGTTGGGAGACTAATGAGCCTCCATTTAGATTAAATGAGAGCCAAAGGATGTTGATGCCCATAGAAAAGATGCTGCTCTAGCAAAGCAGTAATGTCTGTGGGAGAACAATCAAATGCAGACTCAGGCTAGGAGAAACCTCCAGAACTAATCAGCGAGTGAGCAATGACAGTCAAGCGTGAACTGCCATCATCTGCCAGGGCTCATTTGAATAGCACAGATCAGCAGTGGAGCTCAAGTTCAGAAGACAGCTGCCTGCCATTTGCAATTAGCATTAGCAGCATGGGAGGCAAGCTGGCTGGCTACTAAAGGAGTATTTTCTGGTGACTTGAAATCAAACTTGCTTGCTACTTTCCCTAACTCTACCATTTCTTTGTCGTAACCCTTTTGCAAAGAGATGTTCCACACAAAATAAACTTTTTACGCAAAAAGGCAAAGAAGGAAGGAATCGTTTTAAATTTTACACCTGCGATTGATTTGGGAACAAAATATCTCAAGGAAAAGGTATGCTGATGTTTGCACAATCCACTGTGGGCAGTAGTTAAACTCATCAGGATATATACTAGACTAGAGTATCAGTGGTGGGATTCAAACATTTTTACAACTGGTTCTGTGGGTGTGGCTTGGTGGGCATGGTGTGGCTTGATGGGCATGGCAGAGGAAGGTTACTGCAAAATCCCCATTCCCTCCCCACTCCACTAATCTGCTTTCCACCTCCATTGTCTTGTGCAAGGCAACAATAGAAGACCCACCCAGCCAGCTGGGACTCAGAAGGCAGAGAATAGATGGGGGTGGGGCCAGTCAGAGGTGGTATTTCCAAGGCGCAGCACAGATAGATGATAGAAGGTACCTACAACTTTGGAAAATTACTGCTGTTGGTCTACAGTGCATAGGTGTCAATATATGGGTGAAAGAAGCAAAGGATGAATATGCATCAGAACACAACCTCCCTGAATTACATACTTGTGTTTGATTTTGGAAGTAACAAAGTAACAAGTAACAAAGGCTGGTGGTTGCATTGTGACCTCACATCACACCCCTCATGGCCAGACTAGTGGTGGGATTCCAAAAAATTTTTCACGACCGGTTCTGTGGGCATGGCTTGGTCGGCATGGCAGGGGAAGGATATTGTAAAATATCCAGTCAGAGGTGGTATTTGCCGGTTCTCTGAACTACTCAAAATTTCTGCTACCAGTTTTCCAGAACAGGTCAGAACCTGTTGAATACCACCTCTGTAGAGTATGAAGATAGCTTTGAAGAAAGAATGCAAGAACCACTAAGTAATTGTCAATTTAGGCCTGGGGATGAGAAAGAATCTCAGGGTAACCCCACTTTGATTCTGCTTGGTATAAGAGAGGGCAAAGAGGTACTCTGTCAATGCTTTCAAGGTTCTGTTATTCCACCTGATAACAGCCCATTGTGTATAAAGGCCCTTTAGTTTTATTGGCTTTAATCTTTCGGAGCCTTCTCAGATAAAATTCCATATAGTACATATTAGGGTATTATGTACTCAGTTGAAGTGAGAGGGAAATCTGTTCTTCCTCCACCCCACCATGCTCATTCATCCCTTTTGCTACTCACCTTCTTCCTCTAGTCTTCTGGTTACTTCAAGTTTACCTGCAGGTTTTCAGATAGTTGGCATAACTCCACATCCTAAATTACCAATTACAAATGCAGGTGCAAATCAAAGAGGTTGACTTCAACTATAAATCTCATCACAGGGCAGGAATGCAAGAGCTCAGGAAAAACAAACCAATCACCAAGATTCCATCTGGACAAATCCAGGAATTCGAGCTGAGTGTCAAATTGTCAAAATTCAATCAGGGAATCGGAAGCCACACACATTCAGGAAGTAAAGTATGATTTTGGAAAATAGTTTGCCAACAGAAGTCTGGTTCCCAGGCTCTTCCTTTTATAACACTGGCCAATTAAGTGAGGGTTATGGTTTTTTTTTTTTTTTTAGTTTTATTGAACATCTAATCAGAGGAACAGCCACAGGAATCACCATTCTTAAGATTCAGAGCAAAGCCTGTAACACAGTGTCTAGATAGCACTCCCACGTATACATCCAAAAGTATGGATCCAATATGTAGATGACGCCTTTGTCATAATAAAAAAAACTAGAGAAGACACAAGAAATTATCAACAACATGTTCAAAGGAATAAAATTTACAAGGGAAGAAAAAAATAATAACACACTACCTTCAGGGGTGGGATTCTACAGGTTTGCACCTATTTACTAGAACTGATTGTTAACATTCTAGAGCATGTCAGAGAACCAGTTGTTAGAAGAAATTACTGGCCTAATCCTGTAAGGAAAGCAAGAAGGAAACATTCTGGTGTTGCTTACAGAAACTGCCTTTCCGCTAACCCTTATTATGTTCTTGGCAGGAATAGACTTCCTGTCTCTGGAACTTCTCTGGAGTTTTTTTCCCCTCCTTTGCTGGTACTTTGCTTGTGTGGAGTAACCATTCAAAGTTACAATGGCACTGAAAAAAGTGACTTATGACCCTTTTTCATACTTACGACTGTTGCAGCATCCCCACAGTCATGAGAGGCCAGGCGATGAGATGCATGCCTCGATGTGAGTGATGTTGAGTTGGCCACACCCAGCCAGTCACATGACCACCAAGCCCTGCCCACCAACTAAGCCATGTCCACAGAATTGGTTGTTAAAAAAATTTGAATCCCACCCCTGACTACCTTCTTGGATATCCTCATCAGCAGAGAAAATGGCAGCAAATTGGAAACACACAAGCCTATTGAAAAGCTATCCACACTAACCAAATGCTCTACTACCAAAGGAAGAACCCAATCTCCCACAAGAAGAGCTATGCAAGAACATTATTCAGAATAGAACAAATGCACTGCAGCAAGTCAGAACATCAGAAAAAGGAAACAATCTCCAACAAAATGGATACCCATGCAACTTTATCAAAAAGTGCCTGACCACTTAACCCACAACAGTACAACCAGCACAGGCCATGAAAGGGATAACATTGCCATGCATTAAAAAAGACCTGATAAAAAACCAACAGACTATTATAACCACCCAACATCATAGCATACATACCAACTAAAACCTTCCAGAATATTTTTTATTAAACCCAAAGATCCAGTAACCCAAGAAAAAACAAAAACGGGAGTCATCTTCAGCATACAGTTTATGGCCTGTAATAGCCACCATGTAAGGACAGATAGGCAGAAGTCTAGTAGAGGACATTCATGAACACAAATGGCAATCAGAAGGCAGACACTTAACCATGGTTTTAATTAGGACACTGTGAGTATCTTAGACCAAGCTAAATTCAAAACTGCTGGGGATTTCCTGGAAGATTGGCAATCAGTCATCAATAGGCACATAGAGACAAACAACATTTACACACCACTGGAAAGAGACTTTACAGAAAATGGGGAGGGGTCTAGAACACCTCTCTAGTAATCATCACCCAGATAAGCAGGGATTGCTACCAGCTTAACACAAGACAATCGAGCAGTAAACAATATCCTAATCAAGGAACTACCAACTCAGGCAAACAATCAAGCAGGAAAGCACTGCTTATTCAAGGAATTATTAAGAAGGAAACAACAACTGTAACAGCAAGCTACTGTATAAGAATAGAGATCATGGCCCACTTCCTTCTAATGCTGAATATGTTATCTGATAAATCCCAGTGTGCAAGTCTGACAATATCCTTCTATAGCTTGAGCCTATCTTCTGGGGTGTTGGCTGTTCCTGCTAGGTTGGCATCATCTGCAAATTTGATGGGTTCCCTTTCTATTCCCTCATCTAAATCATTGATTTAGTGAAAGACAGTCATGATTGACTTAAAAATCCTTTTAATGATCAAGCTAAGGGTGTTTGCTCTTGTATGCACCCTTTTTTCCCCAACAATAGAATTTTCATTAGTCTTCTAGGGCTATTAACATGGCAGAAAACTGCCATGAATATCCCAGGGAATAGAAGTGGGAAGATAGTTTATTAACTCTCAATAAAGTTGGACATAACAAAAGATAAAAAAGAAATTACATTCCAGAAATGCCCAAATCCCTCTATAATGAGAAGGTCACAGGACAGCTTTATGCAGTTACTCTGTTACTTCCTGTGATGGGGAACCACCCTCATTACAACATTTTGTTACCCTGCAAAACTTGCTGAATCCACCAAAATTGCTACCCAGAGAAAAAGGAGAGGAAATAGTCAGCACTTTCCAGCAGCTTTTTGAAAACAAAGTTTCAAGGAACAGAAAGGCATTACGATCTTTGAGAGACGATGGCTCTTGTAATTGTGTGACTAGTGAATCTAGTGATTCACTCTTCTTTGGCCTTTACCGCACTATTAGATTCATAACCTTGGATATCATTAACTTTAATAATATTAAGATTTCTTAATTGTTCCCTTAATGTTTATATTTTATCTTGCAGCTAATAGGCAAAGAGCAGAAGAAGACTGGTGCAGCTAGGTGTCGGTAAAGGTGCATCATTCGGCAGAAGGCTTATCATTGACCCTGTGATCCAGCTGTTCCTCTTTTCTGTTACTGCCTGTTTCACTACCGCTTTGAGGGGATCCATGTTGTGACAGGAGAAAAGAGAAGGAAAACTTGCTATTCCATGTCTTTTCCTATGGCTGACTCCTGTGATTAAGCAGGCACTGGACAGGAAACATACACATGTAGATATTGCAGTTTTTCTCTGATTCTGATGTGACTAACTATGACAGACATATCTCAAAGGTGCGTTTTCAAAAGGCAAACAAACAAACAAACCCAGTCCAGTTGCATTTTGAAAAAGCACTTTTGAGACAACTATGACCTGGTTGATTGAAAATCTTCAAGATATTTATAATAGACATAGACAGTCTTCTGACAAGTCCCTGCAGTTCTGTGTGTGTTTGTGTGTGTGTATGTATGTTTGTCTTTCATATGGCTGCCACAAAAAGTAAAAAGAGCAACAACTGTGTCAGTGGTAATTTCTGAATTAAATTACTGGTTCACTGTGTTTAAAACAAATGATAACCTATTCATATCCATAGGATAAAATAATCACAGATAACATGAACAAGCATTGTTTTATATCAATGTTTTCCTAGAGAAGTTTTATTTATTTATTTTTGTTTATTCAAATTTGTTATAGCTGCCCAATCTCAATGGATTCTGGGCAGCCTAAAAAAAAAAAAAACTCCAATCCAATCCCTCCATACAAAATAAAAACAAAAACAAAAAAACCACAAGACAGACCGGACTAAAATGATCATAAAATCAATATAAATCAAAATAGCCTCTTCCCCAATACATTAATATATTAATCTCTGGAACCAAAGCTTCAGTCATAACTGCTTTAGAAAAACAAGGCAGGGAAAGCATGTAAAACACACTAAGCTTTTAGAAATTTTAGCTTACCTTAGCTCAGTTCTAGATCACAAGTCTTGGAAAGAAAAAGAAGTGGGGCCGAGAATGCAGGAATTGGCCACATTAAGAGTCAGAGTCCAATAGGATGCATTATTTTGTGTGTTTGTGTCCTGGATTTTTCATAATTAAAAGCTTTTTGTCTTTTTCTGTTTTCATGTGTTGTGCTACTTTTTCTTTTGGTCTTTTTTTTTACAAAAATATATTTGTGGAAAAAAAGAAACGGGATGTAAGAATTTTAGTATTTATTATCTAAATGAATGTTTTTTCTTCAAACTTGGTTAACTTTAAGATGTGTGGACTTCATCTCCCACAATTCCTCAGCCAGCATAGTTGAAGTCCACACATCTTTAAATAGCCAAGTTTGAAAACCATTGATCTAAATTGACTTAGGCATTGCTTGACTCCAAAATGATTCTGATCAGCTAATACCCAAAGAGAGCAAGACTTGGAGCTTTTGAAGGAGAATCAGCATTCTGAAAGTAGCAGGTCCTATTAACAAGGCATATTGTGTGAAGACTAGGGATTCTCTTCCAGCACTGCAATAAGGCAGATTGAGGACCCACAAAAAGAACTGGGTTTGAGCCAAAGTAGAGAATCTGAAGAGATACAAGGTGGGAAGATTATAAGATCACAACCAACTGAGGCTTCTCAGAGGTTGCTGAAAGACAGTCTTAAGAAACTCAGTCCAATAGAAAAGGGGTTGGTTTTTTTCACTCAAAGGTGAAAATTCCCAATTCTAATCCATACACCATTCCTCCCGTTGTCCCAAGGATGCTTTTTCTCTCTTTCTTTCTTTTTTTATCATAAAACCATCTTCTATTTTATATACATATAGTGTGTCAGTTGGTTACATATCTTTTGTGCTATCCTTTTGCAGTCATTTACTCACAATTTATATCAGTCTTGACATTGTTGAACTAACATATGCTTATATATTTATCAGTTATTAATCATCCATGACTAAACTATTTATTCCATCATTTTATATGAGATATTCCAAATTTTATCTTAAAATTTGTGTTATACTTTCAACCAGTGGTTATATATATCTATATTATGTTTTATATCAGTCTATTAAATTTCTATCACAAAATTATCTAGTCTATTACATTGCCATGTCTTTTTATCCAAACATTGATAAAACAAATCCCATATCATATAAAATTGCTTGTCTTCTTGTTCTCTAATTTCAAATGTCAGTTTACTCATTTCAGCATAGTCCATAATTTTTTTGATAACTTCCTCCTGCATAGGTATTTTGTCATTTTTCCGGTTCTTCACAAATACAATTCTAGCTGCTGTTAAAATATTTACAATCAAATCTTTCAGTTTTTTATTGTATATGTCCGGTATGACTCCCAATAAAAAGATATCTGGTTTAAAGTCTATATGTTGTTTTATCATTTTTCCAATGATGTGTGGATTTTAGTCCAATATTTCTTCGCGTCCAAACATGTCCACCACATATGGTAATATGAACCAGGTATCTGATGACATTTCCAGCATTTATCCGATTTACTCTTAAACATTCTTGCAAGTCTCATCAGGGGTAAGTGCCACCTGTAAAACATCTTATACAAATTTTCTTTATATGCAGTTGACATTGTCATTTTATAATTTTGAGACCACAATTTTTGCCATTTTTCTAAATCAATCCCATATCCAAAATTTTTCCCCCAAGCAATCATCGTTTTTTGACTTGTTCCTCCTCCAATTTAAATTCTAATAGATGTCCATAAAGTTTTTTAATTACCTTTTCATCAGTACCCATCAAAATTTTATCTAAATCAGTCAACTTGTCATAAATACCTTCTGCCTTAGAGTCTTTATCAAACCAAGATTGTATTTGCAAATATGAAAACCAATTCATTTTTACTCCTTGTTCTTCCAACGCTTGCATAGATTTAAGTTCACCCTTTTCATTCAATATCTCCCCATACCTAACTGTTTGTTCCTTTTTATATATGATTGAATAAGAAAAAGCTTCAATAGTTGATATCTATGTTGGATTTTTAAAGTAATATTGTCTTTTTATCTTCTCCCAGTTTAAAAACAATGCCTCACAAATATAATGTCTTCTGAAATACCCCTGTGTTTTAGTTCCCTTATACCAGAGAAAGGCATGCCCTCCCAGCAGCAAGTCATGGCCTTCTAAAGTCAATAATCTACTGTTCCTTAGTGTTATCCATTCCTTTACCCACATCAAACTTGTCGCCTGGTAATATAGCTCCCAATTGGGCAAGGCAAACCCTCCCTTAATTCTTGCATCTTGTAACAGTTTTAATTCTTGCTTTTTTACCCTGCCAAATATATTTCAACACAATTCTATTTAAATCTTCAAAAAAACTCTTTCCCTAATCAAATAGGAATTGTCTGGAATAAATATAAAATTCTAGGTAATATATTCATCTTAATTGTGGATATTCTCCCAATCAATGATAGTTGCAGTTTTTCCCATTTCATCAAATCTGTCATAATCTGCTGTTTGAGTTTAACATAGGTATCTTCCTTCAGCATACTACATCTTGGTGTAATATGAATCCCTAAATATTTAACTTTGTTTGTGACCTGTATTTTTAAAGTTTCTTCCAACTCTTTCTTTCAACTTGCTAACATATTCTTTGTTAATATCTTTGTTTTGTCTTTGTTTATTTTCAAACCTGCTACTTTTCCATATTCTTCTATTTTTTCTATTAATTTGGGTGCTGTTTCCAATGGGTCTTCTAATATAAATACCAGGTCATCTGCAAAAGCTTGCAATTTATACTCCTCCTTTTTAATTTTCATTCCTTTTATTATTTCTTTTTCTTCTCTGATATTCCTATTCAAGACTTCCAATGTTAACACAAACAGCAGAGGCGACAATGGACAGCTTTGTCCTGTCCCTTTTCTTATATCTATGGATTCTGTTAATTCTCCATTCACCATCACCTTTGCAGTTTGTTCATAGTATATTGTTTCAATGGCTTGGATAAATTTCTTACCAAAGCCCATTTGTATCAATTGCAGTAAAATAAATCACCAACTCACATTGTCAAAGGCTTTTTGAGCATCTAGAAACATCAAGGCCATTTGCTTCTCAGGGTGTGCTTCATAATATTCCAGAGTATCCAAAATGATTCTCACATTGACTTTGATTTATCTCTTTGGCAGAAATCCATTTTGATCAGTATGAATAAAATTATTTAAGTATCTTTTTAGCCTTTCTGCCAAAATTGAAGCAAAGATTTTATAGTCTGAGTTCAATAAAGATATAGGTCTATAATTTTTAACTTGCTGTAGGTCTGTACCTTCCTTTGATATAAGTGTAATGTATGCTTCTGACCATGTTTTTGGTATTCTTTTCTTTAACATAACTTCATTCATAACTTCTAAAAGATGAAAATTCAATATTTCCTGAAAAGTTTTGTAAAATTCCACTAGCAACCCATCTGGACCTGGTGCTTTCCCAGCATTCTGTTTTTTTAAGGCTTCTGTTAATTCCATCATTGTTATACTCCCTTCTAACATTGTTTCAATGTTTTTGGGTATCTGAGGTAGGTTCACTTTCTGAAGATATTGTTTAACTTTTTCTTCTTGAATATTCTCTTGAAAGTACAGTTTTCTGTAGTAGTCTTATATAATTTTTTTCTTCTCATTTCCATAGCAAACCTGTCCTTCTTTATTTATCAATTGACAAATTCTTCTTGCTTCTCTTTCCTTTCTCAGTTTATAAACTAGTCATCTGCCTGGTTTATTTGCATCTTCAAAGTAATTCTGTTTAGCATTTTTAATTTTTTGTGCTAATTCCTCTTTTTCCATTAGTCTCATTTTATGTTTAATTATATCCATTTTATTTTTAATGTATTTTTTGTGGGAACATCTGTAAATCTTTTTCCAGTCTTTTATAGTCATCCTCTAATGTCTTAAATGTCTTTTTCTGTTTTATGTTTCTTCTCCTAGTATAATCTATTATCAAGCCTCTTGTGTAGGCCTTCATTGTGTCCCAGAGATTCTGTAAAGATGTATCCTCTTTTCTATTTTCTTTGGAGAAGAAAACAAGTTCTTTCTCTATTTTCTGTTTAAAGTCTTTTTCTTTCAGTATCATATTATTTAAAGTCCATCTAGATCTCATCTTGTGTCCTTTCCAAATAACTGACATTGGATTATGATTTGCCCAAGTGCTTGTTTCTATTTCAATCTGTCGTACATTAGTCAATAATTCTGCTGACATCCATATCATATCTATTCTAGACCAGGATGTGTGCCTGTTTGAATAAAAAGTATATTGCTTACTTTGCGCATTTCTCTCTCTCCATGCATCTTTTAAATTAAATTCTTCTGTTATTCGCAGGAAAGATTTTGGTAGTATCTTTCTAACTTTCTTTGTTGTTTTCTGTGTTTTATAGTCCAACCGGTTGTTAATTATTCCATTAAAATCTCCCATCATACAAATATTAGCATAGTCCAATTCAATTATTTTTGTATGTAATTTTCTATAGAATTCTTCTTATCATTTGGGGCATAAATTGCAATTAAGTGTTTTAACGCTGTTATCCATTATTTCCACCATCAAAATCCTTTCATTATCATCTGTGTAAATTAGTTCTGCCAAAATTGTTTCTTTAATATATAATATCACACCTCTTTTTTAAGATTGTGCCAGCGACATAAATAATTTCCCTAGTTTTCCTTGTTTTAGTATATATTCATGTTGTTTTTTTAATATGTACCTCTTGTAAGCAGATTATATCAAATTTTAATTTTTCTAATTTATGAAATACTTTCCTTCTTTTAGTAGCCAAATTAAGTCCATTTATGTTAATCGTCATCAATTTTCTTTCATCCATGTTAAGCTTTATAAGAGGACTTCTGGTTTGAGCTTCTTCGGTGACAGACCGAAACCTCATCTCTCCGAGGCTTTGATCCGTGCTCGCCGCTGGAGCACCCCGAGCTGGCTGGTTAAGCCACCCCATAGAGGTGGTGAAGAGTGGGGAGACTGCCTTCAGGGTTGAGGAGAGCTGCATCTCTCCTCCCCAGCTGGCCATTACTCCCTTTCCCGAAGGCGGTTGTAGCGGTGGTCAGAAATGGCCACCACAAAGAAGAACTCGACCGGAAAAAAATGTGCAGGAGGAAGATAAGAAGAGAAAGTTTTGGTTGACCAGGTCAAACAGCAAAACAACAAATAAGGTACCCTGGAATTTAAACTTAATAACATTGTTCCCAAAGAAGATTTTGAAGCTGCGAAGGAGAGAGAGAAGGGAAAGGATTAGGGTTTTTTTCTCCCCTTCCCTTATACTGACAGCTAAGAGACTTAAGCAAGAAACTGAAAAAAAAAATCCACTTTGACATTAATAGGCATTTAAGCTGAAAATAAAAGTCAAAGGGATAATAAAGATTTCTGGACATTTAAAAGTTTTTAAAAGGTGGAAAGGAGGAAAAAAAGAATAGAAGAGCAGGATCTGGAAAAATGGAGGAGACTGCCTGGAATTAAGGAATGGAACTGTAATTAAAAGGAACTTACAGTGAAATTTTAACAAGATTCCTCAAAGATACATTTTAATGGAAACTTGGTAACAAAATAATAGAACCCCAGGAAGAGAAAGTGGAAAAAAGAAGCAAGTAGAAACAGCCTTGGATTATTTGGATTACTTGGTGATTTTTGGTTTTTGCATCTAAATGACTAAAATTAACTGGGTGGTTGTTTAAAAGTTTTTAAAATGGTATCACTCTTAGAAGAACTGAAAACAGAACTTAAAAATGGAAAGAAGACGCACAAGAAGGGAGAAGTTCTTCTGGCTTCGTGTTTCAATTCTTAGAAATGGAGATCTGGAACTATGAGAAGCAACAAGAAACGCTTGCAGAACAAGAAGATTGGGACAAAGAATCATCTTTAATGATCAAATAATTTTAAGGGGGGGAAAAAAGAAAAGGGGGGGAAAGAGAGTGAAAGGTTTAAGATTAGAAAAAACAACCAAAAAGAAGAAGAACAATTTGAAAGATAAGTATAATATTAGAAAGCAACAGAAGAGGGGATTACAGATGAGAGAGTTAGAAGTAGAGAGATGAGGGGGTAAAAAGGGGAGGGAGAAGAAGAGGGGGAAGAAGGCGAGGAAAAGAAGTTGTAAAAGACAGAAACAAGAAATGGAGAAACAGGGAAAAGATATAAGGATTGTAACCATAAGTTTGTTTAGAGATAATGGGTGAAAATCTAATTGTAAAAGGGATTCTGCAAAGGTACATAAGATAGCTTTGTTATATTACAAATAGAAATAACTTTAGAAGTTATTCTGCCAATATTTCTGCCATTATTTCACCAAGATTTTCACCTTTTCCTTCTTCTATATTTTGAAATCTTAGGTAAAATTCTGATTTGTCTATTTCCCATCCTAATGGTTCACATCTGCCCTTCTCAACATTGCACAAACTAATATCAATATCTCCAATTTTCTTATCTCTTTGTATATCTTCTTCAATTTTTTTGAATCTGTCTTCATATTTCATCATCATCTGTTGAATATTTTCCACTTTTTCATCTGTCTTTTCAATTTTTTGCTCAATTTTCTGAATTCCTTGCATAATCATCTGTAATGTCACTTCCTTCTCTTTCTCTTTTTCTTGTTGTAATATTGTATAGATCATTGTTTTCCAGATGGTGAGGGAGTTGGTATCGAAGAAGCTGGGCCTGTTGTCTTTCTACTCATCTTGTAATGCTTATCTGTAAAGAAAGAGAGAGAAAAAAGAGAAGAAGAAAAAAGAAAAAAAGAAAAAAAAAACAAGGCAAGCAATTGCCACTCCAAAGGAAAAAAGGAAAAAGAAAATCTTCAGGCACTTGTATACCTTAATCCAATTAGTTGCAATGGTAGATGTAAAAAAGAAAAAAGAAAAAAGGAAAAAGGAAAGAAGAAAATTATTCTATATGTTCCTCTTAATAAACAAAAAGAAAACCAAAATAAAAGGTTTACATTCTAGTTCCTGGTTTAAAAAGTTAAAATCCAATTAAAGAGAAAAAAAGAGCCCCACTAGTGGGGGGAGGTGGTAGAAAGGGAGGCAAAAGGTATAAAGCAATTCTAATATAAAACAAGCCTCTGCCACCAAATATCCAAGGCTCTTTGATAAATCAGCTCAGAATTTTTAAGGTCACTCCAATCTTCTTTCTTTCAACTTCAACTCCAGATTCCAGCTATCTGTATAAATGAGTACCTGAATAAACAAACGGCCATGCTCATCTCTATCTTTTCCAATACAAAGCTGGGAGTCCTTGACTGTAACACAAGCTAGTGAGAGAAAAAAAAAAAAACAATGTATCCAAGCCTCTGGGTGGCAGTGCTACTTATTTTCCTTCACTTTCACTTCCGCCTCCTCAATCTACAACCAGGAACTAAAAAAAAGTAGTCTTTTCCCTTTTTTTTAAAAAAAAAAAGGAAAAAAATTAATCTTAAGTCAAGCAGAAGAATCTTAGTCAAAAAGGGATTTTCAAAAGGGTTGTTTAAAAAAAAGGAAGAGAGAAATACAAACAAAAATAAAAAAGATTAAAAAGTACCAGTCCAGCTTAAAGTTAAACAGCTTTGCCAAATTCAAAGTTGTAATAAAAAGGGAAAAAAGAAAAAAAAACTTTCACTTTGACAATTAATCACGCCGCTTCAATTCTTTTCTCTTCACTTTTAGTCCACTTTAATTTTTTCAGAGTGTTCTCTCCAAGAAATAATAAATAAAAGTTCATCTCACCAAACTGACACACTTTCTTTCCAATCTCTTCTGTTCCAGAGCTGTCCCAGCTTCGGCAGCTTGGAAGGCTGCCTCTCTGCTGCCAGCAAAAAGGGCTTTTCCTGGATCAACCAGGGACTTTGCAATGTCCCTGGGATCGACAGGATGTGCCCTCCTCAATCACCATCTCTATGGGATGGTTTAGGTCCGGAGGGACCGTCCTGCAACGGAGATATCAGTGATGATCTTGGAACTTCAAGATCGCACGCTGTACCACTGAGATGCCAGCTCTGCCCCCCACCAAGGATGCTTTTTCTTTGTTTTTCTTTCTTCAGAACTGAAGAAGCTTCTTGGATGAGAAGCAAAAAGTCTTCAAGGACTTGGGACAACCATGACCTGATGGCTGACAACCTCCTGCTCATGGACAACAGTAAAAACCACTGCCTATCACTTAACATCTGCACTGTCATTTGCAATGATTAGCAATAGCACTTAGACTTATATAGCACTTCCCAGTGCTTTAAAGCGCTCTGTAATCAGTTTACAGAATCAGCATATCGCCCCCAATTATCTGGGTCCTCATTTTATCAACCTCAGAAGGATGGAAGGCTGAGTCAATCTGAACTCTGCCATACTGCATTCTAACCACTGTGCCACCAAGGCTCAATTATTCTTATTCTTCTCTTTGAAGTCTTTTGGTTTAAACCTGGATTATGCTGAGACATGGTGCTCTTTTGACGAGTTAGTTTTCTCAGCTTTTATGAGCAAAACATTCATTGTAGCAAGTCATGATTTTTACCTTGACAATTGTGATTGTCAAGCACCAATTAAGTTCCTTCATCCTCTCTACCTACTCCTGAATATCATCAGCTTAAGGCAGGGAGTATATTTAAAAAAACAAAAAAGAAAAGACCTCCCCAGAAAGTAATTCCAAAATAATTTTAGCATTTAAAAAAATAGAACATCTGGGAAAATCAACCCAAAATCCAATGTTGGAAGAATTATCCTTCTGGGGAAAAAGACACTGGAAACATGGAGGCTGTTTGGAAGGTTTAATGGTGGACAGGACCACATGGCCTGGAGCTCCAGAGTGAAAAGGAAGGATGATCACATGCTTCAAGGTGAAGGAAGAGATCAAGAAAGAAAAAGACTGAAGTGCTGAGAATGCCTGGGTTTTATAACCTTTGTTGGGATTTGAATTGAAGCTTGTTTCTAATTGGTTGTCAGACTCCCATGGGGCCATGCAGGGGCAACTCTGTAGGCTGTCCTGAGTTCCAGGCTTGGTTGAGCCTTGCTGGATGATGCACTGAAAGCGCTTTTGGCAATTGCTGTAGCTTTACCTGGAGATCTTTGTTATGTAAAGTATTCTGGCCCAGGCCTTCATGGCCCACCCATTAACAAAGATGGGGGTGACTTCTGCTTCTGAGGTGAGTTTCTGCTTCTTGAGTTTTTATTCTTTTTAGAGGAAATATTCTGCCTTTTTAATATTTCCCAGGATATTTCATTTTTCTAGGAGCGGGGTGGGTGCTAACTTCCTACACCAAATCGCACATTTGCTTTCATTGCCATACCCATTGCAGCTTCTTTCCCAAAATCATTAAATTTGACTTTCAGGGACTCAATTATTGTCCTTACCTACATCCCACAGAACAGGCAGATCAGTGGTGGGATTCACATTTTTTTACTACCGGTTCTGTGGACATGGCTTGGTGGGCATGGCAGGAGAAGGATACTGTAAAATCTCCAGTCAGAAGTGGTATTTGCTTGTTCTCTGAACTATTCGAAATTTCTACTGGTTCTCCAGAACTTGTCAGAACTTGCCGAATACCACCTCTGAGGCAGATGATGAAATGCTGTTAACACTGGAAACAGCTTAGATCTTTCCAGCATCTGCAGTTTATGGGACTTGCACACAATATTTCTTTTCTTTCCATTTCAAAAGAAAGAATGACTAAAGTCCCAAATAGTATATTTAGTAGTATCATTTTCCAACGTTCATTGTGAGGCTTGCCAGTTCTCACATTGCATTTTTCCCTGAAAAGAATGGGGAATCCTGTACGGCATCTGCTCAAAAAGATAAGCCTGAATTTGAGATGAACGTCCCTGCCACAGGAAGGAGAGGGAAGAAAAACTAATCTGCTTCTTTCAGTATATTGTTGCAAAATCTATGAACACCCCCTCTTATTTTCAAAGTTAATCTTCAGACAAAATGGTCTTCCTTTCAGATAAAATCCAGATTCATTCAGAGAAGTTCTTCAGTTATAGAGTCTGGGGATGACCCCTGCTGGCAAAAAGTGAAAAGTGCGATGGATAAACAGGAAGAAGAGGAGATGAAAAAAAATGAGGGGTGAATGGTGCCAAGTAATGAAGCCCTTGACTTGAAGGCCAACGTTGTTTGCTGTGGTCCTCAGCATTTGTCCTTTTCCTGTTTTGTCTGTTCTCTGGTCTTTATAACATCTGCTATTTCCTTCCCCAGGATGCATATGGGTTCCTAAAAGAGAATACTAGAGCGGTGTTCCAGGATATAACCTCATTCAAATGCAGCCATTGCCAAAAGCCTAGACATTGGAGGTAGCATTCTTCTTCCTACCTTCATATTTCCTATATGAAGTTGCCCTGATTTGGTTAATGGGAATTATTCGAGAGAGTTGTGAGCATGTTTTTTTTTAAAAAAAACCTTTTTCATCCTGTTGTCTCACACAGGTTACCATTGTGGGAACAGAACAGTTATTGATCGTATTTCGAACCTGCTGATATCACTGGAGGAATTTATATCTTATTACTTTGAACCCACAAGTAGGCCAAGATAACTTTACTTCTTCTGTGAAAATTGATGCACATTAAACAGTTAGGAGTTCTGCCAAATATTGTTTTGTTACTGTTTACACTACAGCTATATTATTTTTCTGTATTGTGCTTGATTTATTTTATGTACCAGCTGGAGCCTTTGGAAGAAGGTAGTTTATAAATCTTACAAATAAATAGGGAATGAATGCCTTCTAAGACATGCTGGATCAGTAACAAAGAGGTTTAATTTTCTTTCTTGTGTTTCAGTAGCCATGATCAATCATTCAAAGTGATGGATTCTATTCAATCACTTGTTAAATAAATAATACAGTCTTGAGCTGAGCTGATACCCTGCTTTTCTTTTATTTCAAATCCAACTTCCAGCAGTTCCAACTGCTGACATCTTTGAGTCTTAATTGCTTAAAGGGCCTGTAGCCCATTAAAATATAATATTTTTTCCTTATTTTTTTTCCTACTCAGTCTCTATGAGGGACTTCAGAACATACAAGCACTCTCAGTACTCCCATTTGTAACATCTGAAAGCAACTGTGCCTTCTTTCCTGAGATCATGTAAGTGTTGTACATGTAAGTACAGGGTCTTCTACTCAAGCAACGGGTTGGTCTAGATCAGGGGTCCTCAACCACCAGGCCGCGGACCGGTCCCGGTCCGTGGAGCACTCTGTACCGGGCCGCAAAGAAAAAATAAATAAAAAAATGGCGGCTTTCTTCGCCTTCGGTGAATGCTGCTGGGATCGGGGATCAAGGACACAAATGAAAGAAGGGGAGGGAGGAAGCAACCAAAGCCTGTCCTGCTCTCTGGCTCAGCGGCTTCGGTTTCCTCCCGCCTCGTTCCTCTCTCAGTCGCTCTCTCGCTGCTCCACCAGCCCAGGAAGAAACTGCTTCAAAGAAGCCGGGGGGGTGGCTTTTCCTGTCGCCGCAGCTCCTCCGAAGCGCCCGTTCACCCCCACCCCGCCCGCCCGTGCGTGGTTCAATTCAGTGCCCCATTCTGCCTGTCTGGTTGTTTGGGAGCAGCTTCGGCTGAGAATAATAACTATTCGCCTCTTTTTATCAGCCGAAGCTGCTCCGAAACGAAGAAGGCAGGCAGGCAGGCAGGCAGAACGGAGCACTGTGGATTGAACCACGCGTGGGCGGGCGGGGTGGGGGTAAATGGGCGCTTCGGAGGAGCTGCGGCGACAGGAAAAGCCACCCCCCCCCGGCTTCTTTGAAGCAGTTTCTTCCTGGGCTGGTGGAGCAGCGAGAGAGCGACTGAGAGAGGAACGAGGCAGACACCTGAGGGAGGGAGGGAGACACCTGAGGGATGGGGCTGAGGGAGGCAGGGCCGAGGCGCTCCCTGAACTTGGTGGTTTGCTGGCAGACATTTTATTACCCGACTAGGTAACAACATCAGATGTTACCTAGTCAGGTAATGAAACGTCTGCAAGCAAACCACCAAACTCGGATTCTTCTCCCCCCCCCCCGGTCCTTGAAAAAGTGTTTGTGCTTGAAACTGGTCCCTGGTACAAAAAAGGTTGGGGACCACTGGTCTAGATGACCTCCAAGGCCCTTCCAACACTATTATTCTATATTTTATGATCCCAGGAAAGGCAGCAACTGCATTTGGATGTTAAAGTAAGTTTGTGTACACCAAAGCACATTCTGGAGAGCAAAATAACAAACAACAGGAGAAAGAGGAATTAACTTTAAATAAACCAAAACCTTAATCAAAACTTTCCTTAGCATTGGTCTCTGGACCACTACTTATCTGATCACATAACCATCCTCCATGCACATGGACACGTACACAGAAGTTATTTCCCCTGATCAAGCTCCCAATATTAGCGCTTGGATTGTTGGTGGGGAGGCAGACCCAAGCACCCTACATTTGCAAATGAGCAAAGCAGAACAATCCTGCTTTACAGAATTACTGGCCAACAGCAATTTAACTAAGCCCTTTACCAAATCTCAGGCCATGTTTTTTGTTCATAGTTTAGTGTCTCATGTGAACAAAGAAAATTGAGATGAGAAAACTATGATGATAAATTAGGAACATACTGTAATATTGTGTCAACATGCTCTCTTAATTGCATGAGAAAACAACTAGGAAAAGCAACTATGAGGCAAGTAGATCCAATTTGGAAGTTTTAAAGAGAAGACAATGTAATGCCAGAGATTTGGCTAAATTACTGTCTTCCTTCTCCCACTGTAAAGATGAAAAAATTATTTCCATTGCTTTCTCAATGCTGTAGTTTTATGGAAATTTTCAATATGTTCACCTTGTTTATTGCTGAGTGAATGAAAGTTAGTAATTTTTTCTTTCTGTTTCTTCCTGCTCAAGCTCATGTTTAAGGAATTTAAGCTTATAATTAGAGCTAAAGGAGAAATCATTCCAAAGCCCACCAAAAACTAGACAGTTAAAATAGAACCTATTCCTCAGCCAACATGAAACAGAAAGCTCAGTTTCTTACTGCTAACTGTGCAAGACATCAATTGGATTTAATGCAGCCGAAACCTATGTGGTATGTGGTTTTAGTGGCATTTTCATGTAATTAGAAGATTCTTATGAAGGATGAGAAAATGAAACACCCCTTTTTTTTGGGGGGGGGGGGAATAAAGTGACATCCAGTTGTTCCTACAGCTAAATTGAAAAGCTTTTATTCTACATGAAAATGCAAAATCCAGCTCAAAAAGGGATTAGAGATAGCTGGGGTTGTGAAGTCAAAATACTTTCTCTTGGGAACCAAGGATGCTCTCACACCTGGACAGAGGAAGGAGGAGTGATGTCACCAGATACATGGGCCATGTGACTGATCATTTGGGATTGGGGAGAAAACTTTTCTTTTAATTAGGTGAAAACCAAGGGACCCTTCAGAGTCTGTTTTCACCAGATATATGCCAATATATTTCCAATAAAGCTATTATTTGAAGCTATCTGCCTCTTGAGTTTTTGCTTGCAATGGATCTATTGCTTGCAACCCTGACATGCTACATAGAAGATAAGCATCCTGAGTCCTGAAATATGGCATGCATCTTCTGCCAGATTATACAACAGAAACCATAGGAGACGGGCAGTCATTCAAATAACCTGGTCCTATGACATAAAGGGCTTTATAGTTAATAACCAGCACGTTAAATTGCTCCCAGAACACATTAACCAGTGGGCCTTGTGGAAGCGAGATGTCACATGGGCATAGTGAGATAAGCCCATCATTGCTTCTGTTGCATTCTAGACCAGCTGAAGCTTCTGAGTAGTCTTCAAAGGAGCCCCACATACAGTTCATGTATTAATTTTTTACATAAGGCAGTGAGTAGACAAGGATGTGAATGGTTGTCTTGAGAATTGACCAAGTCCTATGCTATTTGCTTTTGCTACTATAAATCGTGTCGAGCAGTGTTCACCTTACCTCACCAACTGAAATCCAAAGCAATTTTTACTTTATATCTATCCTTGACACCCAGACAGCTCCACTCACTCTCACAAAGTTGCATGTTGAATCCAGGCCTTGAGAGTAACCTTAATCCAGCCCTGTCCTCTATATAGGGTATATTACTGCAGCAGCTCCAAATAAAGGTAATTAAAATTCTCCTTAAATACCTCAGTTGTTTCAATTTTGGTGATATGTACCTTTATGTATTATTAAACTTTCATAATTTATATGTAAATTTAAATTCTATATTTTTACTTATTCTATATTTTTACTCATTTTTATTTAAAAGATGATTCGTTGTGGCACTTAAACAGAAAGTCTGTAAAAAAAAAAATTTAAAATCAAGAATTCTAAGTATTCTCCAGACAATACATAAAGCTGTCCAAAACATTACATACATACATTTTATTCTACAGCTTTTATTCTACATTTCTCTCTCTCTCTCTCTCTCTCTCTCTCTCTCTCTCTCTCTCTCTCTCTCTCCCTCCCTCCCTCCCTCCCCCCTCCTCTCTCTCTCTCTCTCTCTCTCTCTCTCTCACCAGCACCCTCTAGTGGACTACAGTTTTAGAAGGTTGGCAAAAAGTAATAATAAAGAAAATCTTAGCTAAATGTCTATGGAGATTCTGAATCATCCAGGTCATGGTTGTTCCAAAGGTGATTTTACAAGAGGCAACTTGACTTTCTGATTTCTTTGAACATGTTTCACTTCTTTGGGAAGTCTTCTGAACTTATCTAGACTTATCTTCTTATTTAGCATAAGTAGGCTAGGACTAGAGTAGGGAGGTCCTACACATAAAAGAACATTGGGGAAAAGTCATTGTTTGAAACAGGCTGCTAAACCTTATTGTGGCCAATCCAGTTCTATTGCCCAACTAATGCTCATCAATGTAGGTACTCCTGCTGAGGGGGCAGGAGTTCCCCGTTTGCATCATTAGCCTCCTAAACAAAGATAGGTTGATACTACAACAAGAATGAAAGTAGAAACATTTTGTTATTTTTTTAAGCAAATGTTTTATTACTGAAATACCCACCCGTTATTTGTTAAATCTGTACATGCATTTGTTTCATTTGGAAGTGGTTTCTAAAAAAAAAAAAAAAATCCAAAATGACTCCAGCATTCTTCTGTTCAGAGCTGAATCCAAGAGAACAAGAACCATCACAAAAACACTTTATCAGTGAAGTTTATCAAATGAAGCATGAAGTGATGCCTATACAGCCTTTCATTCAAAAATGAAACAGTGACTGATGGATGACTGACAAGGGTCAACCTGGACCATTATTTCAAATAAAATGACCAATGTTTGCTACACTGTTAATGTGAAATGATTCAAATGATGGGACTCTTGAATCATCCAACTGTCTTACTGCGCAAAATCTAGCAAAATCACTCCTTGTTATAGTTATATAAGAAATTATAATATTTGAAAGGTAGGAAAGCATGGGAATGCAGGTACTCTTAACTAGATTTGGTCTCTAAATTATGTCAAACCCATTTCATTCTCCCTCAGTAGACAAAGATAAAGTTTCCTATTTGCAAAAAGTATCTTCTGTGCTGTGAGATGATGGAACGTAGCATTCATGCTTTCATCTATACATTAATAATTGTTAATGTAAGGGACTTGTAGTTCTGGACATGTTAAGTTTTCCTGGTTGCCTTTTTTGGCACACCTCAAATGGAAGCTCTCCATGCAAAACCAGAGCCATGGTATCAGGAGAGAATGCTAATCATACTGTGACCACAATCTTGACTTTCATTTTCACAGTTTTATGTACTAGCAGCCTTTCCTTAACATGGAAGGAGAGATTTCCCTTGTGAAACTGGGCTGTTTCCTTGCATCACCTTAGAACAGGGTCCCAAACTTGGCAACTTTAAGACTTGTGGACTTCAACTCCCAGAATTCTGGCAGTTGAAGTCCATAAGTCTTAAAGTTGCCAAGTTTGGAGGCCTCTGCCTTAGAATATAGATGTTCACATGGCTTTTGAATAGAGAAGCATCTCCCAGTACAAATATCAACAGTAAGTTCTTCACAGTGACTCCTGCAACATGGGTTCTGGTGGCAACTACAGTGACTCCAAGGTCACATGATCCCCAACCAAGGAGGCAAGAAGAGCTATGTACTTTCCTTGGTACATATAAACTAAAGGCCAGAAAAAGTGTTCCCTGCCACCATTGGCATGAACAATAATCAATTCTGTATAAGTTTACCATTTAACAAAGAGAAGACAGAATTACAGAAGATTCATACTAATGTGACTGGAAATATGTATAGAGTCTCCATCACCACTTCGAATAAAGTTGGCAAACCAGGAGTCGATGTCAGAGAGCCAGGACAGACTCATCCTTGGAGAAGCGATCACTAAAATGTCTCCAATGTAATGGATTCCCAAAGGGAGGAGTATGGTAGAAAGGAGAAAAATGATATCACATTTTCCGTATCATACATCCCTGTCCAAAAGGTAAACGGTGGTATTTTAAGCTTACAGTCCAATTCTTGATCTGGCTGGTATCAATTGAATAGATCAGAGGAACTGAAGCTTAAAAAAGATACAGGCATCCGATTATTTAGAGGAGAGACGTTCCGCTCTACAGCGTGTATTTCTAAAAGCATGTGATTAAAAAAAATAAACCACAAAAGCTAAAGCCCCCTCCCTCCAGATCTTCCTCAATGAACAGTATAAGGATTATGTACATATAGCAAACAGCTGCAACAATGGGAATATGGGGATACTCTAAGCTTAGTCACAATCAACAAATGTGGATAAAAGGAAGGGAGGGAGAGGTGCTGGCAATAAAGGTGCAGGGTATCTCACAAGGAGAAGATTTAAATGGCCTGTTTCATAAAAGAACAGTCAAGAGATAAAAGGAGGCTGCCCAAGTCCCTCAGATAATTCATCAATACCACGCAACCTAATTGAACTGCAGCAACACTGCAGAGTTGTCACCAGAGGGATGAAGATAGCCTGGGTTTAAGAAAGGGGCATTCCATGTGTTCTGGGGCAGCTCTCAAGACCAGCAGTCTCTCAGTACTTGGGCACTTTGGTGTAATCTTCAGTGTGAATGTTCTTGCAGAGGCAGATAGACAGCACCATTCCCAGCAACTGCAAGAGAAAAAGGAAGGAAGGATGAAAAGGCTGGTTCTTTGCACTTATAAAGAAATGGAGAATCCCTGGCCAGAATTTAGCTGTTCAGCGATTATTCAGATTTAGACCAAATACATTCTTATAATGGAACCTAAGACTAAGCCAAAGTGCTTTTTCTGGTTTTAGAACTTAAACTTATACACCGCTTCACAGTGCTTTTACAGTCCACTCTAAGCAGTTTACAGAGTCAGCATACTGACCCCAACAATGGGCCCTCATTTTACCAACCTTGGAAGACTGAGTCAACCTTGAACCAATAAGAATCGAACTGCTGAACTGCAGGCAGCTGACAATCAGCAGAAGAATCCTGCAATACTGCATTCTAACCACTGCACCACCACATGTTTTATCTCAACTTCCTTCATCTTCTCAGTCTTCTTGGTTCTCCTCTGATTGTCAAAACTGCAGTTATAAGCTCCTCTAGAGAGGGAGCTATATTTTGCTAAAATTACTGTGAAAAGCACTTTCATAGTATGAGTTTTACTACAGTTAGTTCTTACTTACTGATGATCACTGGGAGTAGGGATTCCATTGCTAAGCAATGCAATCATAATGTAGGGCATCACACGACTGCACCAAATTATGATGATAGTTCCAGTAGTCCAGTAGTCCCCATTGCTGTTGTTAAGTGAATCCTATGAGGTTGCAGCATTCCACAGTCACATAATTCCCTACTGACTTTGTTTGGTGGAAGCTGGAACAAATTCTGATCACTTGACCACAGGATATTGCAACATTGCAATTGCATGCAGGTTGCTGAGCACACAAATAATTACCACATAATCATCGAATGCTGCAATGAACACAACTATAAGGACCCCTCCTAAGTACCTCCTTTGTTCAGTATCATTGAACAGTCACTGAATGAGTGGACTGCTGCATTTAGTTTCATATGTTTAATAAAATGTTCCAAATAAAAATGTGAGAAGCAGCTAATGAACCATATTCAGCCTGCCATGACCAATATAGTTGATTTGTCATCATATTGAAACATGTCGGGACAAAAAAAGCAGCATCAGCAGATAGGAACTCATACATAATAAAAATGGAAATCAGAAACCTGCTGAGGTGAAATAAATCTCCATCAGCCATGAGAGATAGAATGATCATTCTAATTGAGAGACGACAATGGAAGAGATGTAGATGGAGCAAATAACCAGATCTCCTCGGATATTTGAGTCTTCAGGTTTGGATCTATTTATATCTGGTTCATAGTATCTCCCTCAGACATATTCTCTCTCATTCCCTTTTTGCTTCTTTGTTTTCAATCATAAACAATATTGCTAGTGTGAATAAATTGAAGCTGACAGGAAAACATTTAATCAAAACTATCTTCTTTAAAAGGCTCCAATCATCAGATAGATCTAGATTTTTTTAAAAATGTACTTTTAGCCAAGACATAATTAAAAAAGGAATAGAAAGAACAATTCATACTTTTTGGAAAATTGATTATAGAGAATATATTTAAGTACATTTTTCACTTGGATATCACTTCTGGATTGTGTGCCTGTGATGAAAAAAAAATGAAATGCTGACTTTGGTTTCGTCAATCAGAAAGATTTGTTATTCTAGAAATGGCTAGTTATATGCAAATGTGTAAAAGCAAAAAGTTGAGGCTAGAGTGTTTTTATCTTGTACTGTGCTAAAAAGAGTTGGAAGTCAGTGTCTTTTTTCTTCTTTTTTCTCCCTTGTACCTCAGACTTTCTTTTCTCCTCTCTTTTTCCTTCCCCTAATTTCCTATTTATATTTTTTCTCTGTATTTTATATATTAAATAAATAAATAAAAGGAAAATTGATTAACTTCCACCAAGTACCAAGTATTCATAGGCCAAAGAGCCGATGTACTGTACATACAGATAATATTTTGCTTTGCTTGTAATTACAAGCAAAGCCACTAACAAAAAAGCTTTTTTCAAAATGCAGGAAAATGAACACCTACCTCAATGACTGCAACCCCCGTGCATACCCCAAGGATGATGCCAAGGTTGTCTTGTAACCAATTCTGCACACCTTTCATACATCCCTGGAAGATACGTACCACATCTGATTTACCAAGATTATAAGATTATGGATAATAACTATCAAAAGCAGGACAGTGTTATTGAGCTAGAGCACGAGTACTTTTGAAATATTTTCTATTTATAATGACTATTCTGGATAAGGCCAAAAGAAATTAGAAAGCTATTATTTTCTCTTTAGTCTAGGATTCTCTTATCTCTGACAAGCAGGGATTTTTTTTCCAGGATATCTTATTTCCTTACTGCTGGTTTGTGACCCAATTAGATTCCAAAGGGTTGTTGGACACTGAATTTGAACCATACCCATCAGAAATATTCCTGCACTAGAGCAGGGGTCGCCAACCTTTTGGACCTCAGGGACCACCAAACTCATAATTTTAGATCCCAGGGACCACTAACTGGTTTTGTGGGTGTGGTCTAATTTGTGGGTATGGCTTGGTGGTCACGTGACTGCCTGGGCATGGCTTGTATATAAATATTATAAATATTTATATAAATATTGAATTTTTTATAAAAAAAGAGCAACTTTTACCCAAAATCAGGCAACGCAGGCAGGCAGATTGAGTTGCTCACAGAATTACAGATTCGTTCAGAAATCTATCTATCTGCCATTGGCTAGCTCAGTCTGTCACATAAAATTTGCTTGTAAGCAAACTCACAAAATTAACTCAACACACCATGCATGTAAATATTGAATTTTTTATTTTAAAAAAAGCAACTTTTACCCAAAATCAGGCAAAGCAGACAGGCAGATTGAGTTGCTCACAGAATCACAGATTCATTCAGAAATCTATCTGCCATTGGCTAGCTCAGTCTGTCACATAAAATTTGCTTACAAGCAAACTCATAAAATTAACTCACAACACACCATGTATGTAAATATTGATTTTTTTTTTATAGAAAAGCAACTTTTATCCAAAATCAGGCAAAGCAGGCAGATTGAGTTGCTCACAGAATCATTCAGTGATTTATCTATCTGCCATCGGCTAGCTCAGCCTCTCAAATTTGCTTGCCGTGAGTCTGCACTGAATTTGCTTGCAAGCAAACCTTCAATCCTAAGGGAGGTTCGGCTGTGCTTAGCTAGAAAGCAAGAAATCCAACCATTTCCTGCTTCCTAGCTAATCTAAATCTCCTGGCACAGCAGAACAGATGATGGTTGGAAAAAGGAAAAATAGCAACTTAGCAGACAAGTTTGCTGGGTAAGGAGTGAGTGGGCGGGGAGGGTTCCAGCGGGCCATGTGGGCTGAGTAACTTTGTGTTTCTGCGCAGCCTGGATTAATTGCTTTGGGGGGGGGGGTGCTCTGGGGATGAGATTTCTCTGCGGCCCACCAAAATTTTCTCACGACCTATGAGTGGTCCGCGGCCCACTGGTTGGCGACCGCTGCACTAGAGGAAAAAGCAGCACTTATATATTCCAAGCGAAAAACTAAATTTTGGAGCCAATAAAGTAAACTTAAGAACTGCATAGTATAAAAATCTTTTCCAGGATTTTGTCACCAAAAAGCCATTATCGGAATGCGTCTTGGAAACTCATAAAGTATTACTGCTAGGAAAACAGCAAATGCCAAAACTTTTGTTTTGGAGTATATACTATGTCTATGAACATTAGCATTTGTTCTAATGGATGCATTTGTTGAAATCAAAATTGTGTATGAATATGTAGCAGGCTACATAAGTGACGGATAAGATAGGAGAGATTGAGGCAAATAAAATGGGCTTCAAAAGTGCCTCCAAGAATTAAAATGAAAGATAAAAAGGCAAAATGTATTCTCAGAATGACAGGGCGAATGGGCAGTCTGTAATCATGTCAAGGAGATGTCCATGGTTACATCCACTTTCAACACTTTCCCTTCAACCAGGAAGACAACTAAGATCAACTCAAAAGTCATTAAAAAGAATGAAAAGAAATATTTTATATTGTCCTCCCAAAAATCTTTCAGACCAAATGCCAAACAAAATGAGAGTGAAGGGAGGAAGAGAAAGAAAGCAGGTAAACAAAAGCTGGTAGCATTTTCTCTCTCTGTTCTTTTAAAATCAAGAGATCTCTGGACAGAACTTCCCCAAATGAGACACTCACCTGCTTTTTAACTGGCCAGTCATCCGTTGTTGTAGAGTTGGAAATAATATCCAGGAGGCAGAAACCCACTTCCGACTGCGAGTTAGAGGAGTCATTGGAGCAAGAGCAAGGATAGAATGTCTGGTTTTTTCCCTGAAGAGCTGTGTTGTTTTTCCAAGTTTCTGGCCCAGTCCAACCACAGCATTGTAGCTATGTTTAAAGGAAAACAGCACCTTGTTACTTCCTGTTCAGTGTCACAGGGCCATTTTGTCAACTATCGAAAGAACTCTAACTGAAGCCATAAACATTCCTTATTTCCTTTCTCAGTTGCCATGCTAAAGGGGGAGGGAGATTTGTGGAATGTAGAATGTTTCCTTTTAGAGTGCCAGACATAACACTGATAAGGCTCTTGAGAGCTGAAGCTGACCCAGCGTATCCTAGCAACGGCAGGAGGGGAGTACCAAGACCTGTTTGGTTGGTTAACGTGATCTGGGACACAAAGGGGGGTGGCCAGTATCTATATTTTAATTATGCCAAAGTGCGGGAACTATTCAGAATTGGCTTGACTTTTGAACCTACCAGTATGATGTGCCCAATAAGCAAGATCTTTGAAACAGCAACAGCCTCGGAGTTTTGAACTAATTCATTGAGAGCATTACTCAGAACTATGACACATTTTGCCTGAGAAGATTTTTCTGCTTCTCTTTTCGTCACTATTACATTTTTTTTAGTGGTATTATCTTGCTCAATAAAATTCTATGTGTAGCATACAATTATTTAAATAAAAAAAACACCAGCAAAAATTGCATGGACTTGTCCATGTACTTGCCAGGAGTCAAAACAGACAAACAAAACAAACCACACCTTCACCATAATATAGCAAAATTCACTTCTCCTTTACAATCTAAGGTAATAAAATCAAGCAGAAAATGCCATGTTAATTGATTCAATAAATAAGATAAATAAGATGAAGTTACCTATTTTGTGAGTTTGGAATGAATTTTAAGGAGGAAAAAAAATAGTAGCAAATCTCATAAAAGCAGAATCATCCTCTTCACTTTAGTCACATTGAAGGCAAAATATATCAAAAGTTAATACCTGTAGGATCCTTACATTTACACTACCATGTAAAATGCACCTCTGTTAATTCTAGAGAATTCATTTCAACCTCTACAATTAACAAAATGCCAACAAAATGTCCCTCTTTTAGACATTTAAAATGATTTCTTTTGCCACACTAAAAAAATAAGCAGGAGTGGGTTGATTTTTTTCCTTTGGATAACTTTGGGAGTAATTTTATGTGGGTTGGGCAGCTGTATAAATTTATTTAACAAATAAATCTTATAATTTTCACTGTTAGGTGTGAGATGGATAGCATATTTTGTAGCCATTGTTACAATTTTTATTATTAAAAATGAGTAGGTCTTTCATATGAAAGCACATCCCAATATATGAAACTACTTCACCTGTCTGAAAATGTGAGAAGTCCATTGTGATAGGACTGTGTCTGACTAGCTTCAAAAATGGTGCTATTAATAAGAACTACCCCCTCAAGGGCTTCTATGGAAATGGCTTACAAATCAACTGGCAAGGCTGCTGACTGTGAAGCTGCCTCCCTATAAGATCTATTAAGAATTCTATAACCAAAATGGCATTATATACAATGAAACTGGATGCAACTTTTCCAGCACACTATTTGCTTGTGAGTTTCCTATCCAGTTTCAAATGGGGGGTAACAATTGTAAAACTCAATGTAGCCACCAAAAAAAAAAAAAAAGATGCTTTCATAATGTTGTATATTCTTCCACTTTGAAGAATATACAACATTGTTAATTCTCACTCAATGGTATTCTGGAACAGCAGGCAATTAGATTTCATTCTGCTTGAAGATCTCCAGATCCAATGTAATGCCCTGAATTGCTAGTTCTTTGAAAGTGATTGAAGAAGTATGTTATAGAGGCACTTCCCAGCCTCACTCATAAACACCAGCTTGAGAGTTATTTCCTTAGCATGAAAAAGGCCAATTGTTAAGAATAGCCAGTCACCAAAAGATGGAGCTCTTCTACTATTCTTTCCTCTTAGCTTGTGGTTAAAATAGGATTTTATAAAAAGTTGGCAAGACTTTTCATTTGTGAAGAAAGACCAAGTAGGCCTTAATTATATAATATACTGTACTGTATGTAAATAAGAGTCAATTTGCTGTTGGGAATAGAATATATATTTAGAAACCTGCTGAAAATGGTAATAGTAATCTATGCAATAGCTACAAAACTGTGAGAAAAAATTGTAACTGAGAGTTTACTTAGTCCTAACTAGCTAAAATGAATTTCATTATTTCATTTCTGGTTCACAAAGACCATAACTCCATGTTCTGTTCTGACTTGGAGACAATCTACAGGTTTTTGTTTTATGGTAAAACACACATTAGTCTGTGAACTAATAGCTTCAATTAAAATGTCCCCAATTAATTTAGGAAGAAAACCAAACTCAAATTTCTCTCATATTGAATGAATGCAATATAATCTCTAAGACAGAGTGATGAGAATATGAGTGGATAAAGAACTTATTAAACACCAATGTCCAATTAATCTGACTGTATTGGTATAAAAGTGATTTTAAGCTACAGATTTTAAGCCTGATACATGCTCTCTCTACCCTTACCCCCTGCCATGTCTACTAGAAGAGACAGTTGGCCTTGAAAAGACTACAAATTTGCAGAACATCAAATCATACTCTGCAAAGAATAATACTATCAATTTGGAGGCTGCTTCTGATGTAGGGTAAGCAGCTTCCCTTATCCAAGGAAAACCACTGACTACATTTAATGGAAGTCTTCAGCTATACTTAGGTTTGTTAAGAAGCCCAAACAAGTTCTGCACCATATTTTAATACAGCCTTATTTGACTAAAGAAAAATTATATATGTGCTTTTTAATTATCAGATGAAGAAATGGAACAGCATTTACTCAGATGTACAAAACAGTTTTCCTATTAGAAGACATTCTGATCAACAGAAGAAGAACTTTGGTTTTGGAGACGACTCCTGAGAATACTATAGCAAAGAAGAAGGGAAAAAAACCCCCAAAACAAATGCATCATAGAATAAATCAATCCAGAACTCTTTTTCAGAGCTCAAGTGACCTGGGTCAAAATATCATGTTGAGTATTTTATGCAAAATGAAAAACTTACAGTATAATGCTAGAAAAGGAAGGATAGAAAAAAAGAGAATGGCCAGTAACAAGGTGGATGGACTCAGTTACAACAATGATGGGTGCACCATTGGAAAACCTGAAGGACCAGATTAGGAACAGATCATGTATGATTATTAAAAGACAACACCAACTCGATGACACATAATCCAGCTCTTTATTTGTATCCTACAAATGTCTGGACCAAGTCAATATAACTGGTAGCTTCTTAGAGCTAAGTAGTCCCAGTCTTATTTTTGTTGGCTTCTTACCAACCAGATGCTGTGATAATCTGAAACTATATTAGATGGCACTATAGGCTACATACAGAAGAACTGGTGTTTAGGCCCTTGGGTAAGAATGACAGGAGTACAGGGATGGTTGCTGTCAAGAGCCATCAGTAGTAAGCATATTATGGTGGCCACCAGTATAAACCTTAACAATGTATACAAACTGTGTCATTGAATGACTCAGGAGCCCTGGTTTATGTGAAGCCTACAATTAAAAATATGAAATAAACTGTGTCTGATTTTATAAGAAAACTGTCTGTGGACCTTGAATGGCAACAAGTTTTCACATATGGAACTCGCTAGTAAATGCGGTCACAGTGTTGAAAATGTATATATAAATACACTGCCACGATGCAGCTTTGCACCCTGTAGTAATTGAACACGTGGACAATTCCGGCATGCTTCATTTTTCTGTGGTAACACCCGAAGTAGATCTCATGCACAGGACATGCCAAACTTTACATCTGGCAAATTAGATATTGCATAATTATTCACACATGTCAATGGATCCATATTCTCCACACATGTTCAATTTGAATTGGACTAGGATTTGAGAAATTCAGGTTCAAGTCTCTGCTCAAGTAAGAAACTCAGTGATCTCATATTTCCATCTAATCTAAGTCACCAAATTAAAAAATAAAATACAAAGAGGAAATTATGTATACTGCCTTGAGCTTCTAAAGCAGCATTTTTCAAACTTGACTGCCTTAAGATGTATAGATTTCAATTTTAAAATTCCCCAAGTTGAAGCCCATTTTCTGGGAGTTGAGGTCCATATATCTTAAAACTATATATCTTGAAAAACACTGCTCTAGAGAAAAGATAGGTTGAGATTGCAGTGATTGATTGAATAAGTTCCTTGGATATACAGTAGAACTCTATATCATGAGCATTGTTTGGTGAAAAGAGGTTTTAACAAATGAGTACCTCAACAGGATCTCCTGCTTGTACCTCTGTATTGTGCATCTTGAGAACAATACCGGAAGAAAACAAAAAGACCGTATATTGATGATATGACCCACTCTATGAAAGCAACTTGTTTCTCATTTTAGAACTTGGGCTTGATTCATAAGGTTCTCTACCCACTTACTTCTGCCTGAAGCCAATCTTCAAATATCAATATTAATTTATGATTAAATTAGATGAAGATGAATGTTACTATTCTCATTCAAGAAAAACCTTACCGTATGTATTATTGACAATACCACTATCTCATTAACTCTTGCATGGCAACTTACTTGTAACTGGACATAGTCCCAAGCATTTTCAAGGGTCTTATTATTGTCGTCAGAAGGATTGTAGTTCTGGACAAGTTCACTAACGATCCCAGACATTTCCGCTTCAAGCTAGTAAAAATAATACAAAAACATAATTAAGCACTGGTCTTGTGATTATTGATCTCATCTTACATTTGAAGATATATAAATTATTTGAACTTTATTCCATAATAAGGGAACCTTTTCCTTTTTCCCCTAGATGTGTCTTCCAGAATGTCCTGCAAGTAAGAACTGGAGAGAGGGAAAGAGAAGGAACAATAACAACATTTTTCTCTATCAACAAAAAGAAAGTAAGGGACAAGTCAGAGCATTTCACTCAACACTACAAACCATGTCTAAGATGTGATGAAATAATTGTTAGCTATTCTATTAGTATCTTAAGAACAAGTATGAATATCAGTCTGTTAGTGCTGAGCACTAAACTCACCAGGATTCATATTCTGGCAATTAGACTATATGGCAATCACAGAATAAAGAAAGAAACACAAGCAACAACAAACAAGTTCTTGCAAAACAGAGTTGCTGTAAAATATTGCCAACTGCTACAGATTTGGAAAGAAGGCAGCCATCTGTCTTTTTGTTTTTAGGACACATGTCTGAGCAAACGGCAAAAATATCCTGCGGTGTGAACCCTAGCAAGTGTCAAGTCAGCAAAATGCAAGCTCATCTCTTGAGCTATGAATGGCACAAGTGTCTGGATTACTATCTGCCGACTGAGAAGATGATGTCAGACAAGAACAGTAAAATGTTTCACAATTTCCTCTTAGTGAAACTGGAAATTACCACAAAGGTCAAAAGTTTCTATTAAGAATTAACTTTCAAGTCAAACTGCAGTCCATGCTTTCAATTTTTACTTAATCTACTAGTATCAAAAACTAAGGTATGCCTGATTCCACACAGAAAAATGTAAAGGGAATGAAATTTATAGTTACTTAAGTATCATGCAAGGTTGCTTTTTAAAAATTATATCACACCATGTTAAACATAAAGGGTCTTATTGTTATTGATCAGGGTAAAATTTGACCTTTTTCAATTTGCTATAATATGGACTTGATAAGAAATGTAAATGTTCCTGTCCAGTAAAGACATATTATGATCAGGAAAATTAACATTAGCATGAGCTCAGGACTATTTGTTGTTTGAAAATGCATTAATGTTAGACACTGTGGGCACTAAATGAGAGAATTTTTTTTCTTTTTCATTTACTGCAGTGCTTATATTTTCCTTTCATAATGAAGTGTTGGGCAGTTTACAATTCTCATTTTCAGGATGACTTACAAATGTTGGTTTTCTACTGTCATATGGCAATGTTAAGGCAACCTATGAAAATCTTACATAAATTAAACCTGAAAAATATTTTCTGAGGAACATGGAGAAACGCAGAAACCTTTTTCTCTAATGCTGGCCTATCAGAGCAGGAGCATAGGGATGAATATGCAGGAAGCACTGCAATATCAGTTTGTGATGTTTTCAACCTACATTAAATGAAGTTTCCATCAGCTATTTTAACAAATGGAAATAATTTGCACAAATTGAGTACTGGCTAGTGAACTGTATGACTGAATCTAGGTTTGAAGAGCAGCGTAACAATATATATTTCTGAATGGTATAATTACATGAATGGGTCTTTAAGTAACTTGGAGAAAACTTAATTCAAAGATAGTTTAAAGATTAATAGGGATCCACCAATGAATCTTATAATTCATTCAGCTTAATTCATAATTAAGCTCTAAGCAGACTCGTGAAGTTTTAAAGCAAGCATTATTGGGGGGGAGGGGGGAGTGCCTCTATGTTTCTGAATAAAAATGAAGAAACAATATATGGGATTTAGCGAATTCTTCCAGCCTAAATGCCGAAATATGGAATATGAATCAACCCAGTGTAAGAGAGGACAGCTGGCTGCTTTCACACCAATCACATTATAGTAGCAATCACATTATAGTAGAAACTTAGTCAACTTTCATAATCCAGAATACTGGGAAGGAGAACACAGTCTGGTATTCTAAACCTCTCCTGCCAACAGAATCTACATTTAGTTTCCTCAGAGGTTTCCCCACAATAAGCAAAAGAAAAACAAGGCTTCATCAATTCCCGTTATTAAAGAAAGCCTGAAGAAACATATGTAGCCTTCCATCTTTACTGCACAGATACTAAAACCAAAACCTTGATGGAAGGGGGGGAAAAGGGAGGGGGGAGAAATGAGTGATAGAAGCACTTACAATCTACTGCCAGGAACAAATTTGTGCAAAACCTCCCAGATTCCACGAGTAGAATTTCCCAACTATCGCTCACTTTTTCCAATATTACACATTATTAAAAGTTCTCCTGACTAGACTACACACATAAATTCATTACTCTGCATTGCCACATTGTTCTCTTCTGTAAGTCAAGATATTGAGGGGAAGGGGGTCTAAAAATATACGATTGTCTTTAATTTAAACTAATTTTAAATTTAATTTAAACTAACTTCAGTTTGACTACTCTTAGGTTCTGTTATTATCTCCATAACACATTAACTTGCAAAAAAAGGTTGTAGAAAAATTAGTACATTTTTAAACAAAAATTGATATGTAATTTGGCATCAGAGCAGTTTTTACTCAGAATTTAGTATGCTTTACAGATTAATATTTTAATTTCTTTTTTTATTAGAGGTTGCAGCACAACATTCAAAGAAGTATAACTATTGAAATATACTGTTATTTCCTCTCATGGTTTGCAAAGTGCTAATTAATTAAGTTTACATTAAAATGTAAACTCAACATTCAAGAATCTGAAAGATAGTTTTGCAGCTGAGTAAATGACTAAAATTGGGTTGCCATTTTAACTGTTTTTTTGTTGTCTCTGGACATTAAAGGCAAAATTGATTTCTTTTCTTGTTTGAAAATTGAAATTCTACACAAGCCATATGGAACATCTCAAAATAGCAAATATGGGTACAGAGATTACTAAGATTATAAACCAAAAATTAGAGGTTCTTTCTAAGAAGTGGGATAGTGGAAAAAAGCTTATTACAAGAGAGAAAAGTGCTCTGAATGCTTTATACACGTATTTCAAGCCTTCAGATTCTATTTTTTATTTATTCATTCCTGCAGTGGATTTTGTCCACTTTTACTTCATCTAGAAACCTACTTTTTTGGGCAAGTTAAACTTTTGTTGTTGCTTCATTTCTTACCCAAAATTCTCAGGATATATTTACTGTAGTGGTTTTCTGAACCAATACTGAACTGTTTTGAATTTTAAATTTGAATTTTGTACAATTTCACAGTCTTGTTGAATTGAACTTGCATTACTTTTAATGGAAAACACTTAAACCATGTAATAAATAGTAAAAGTAGGCCGAGTATTTCTATTCACATTTATCCAGATTTCTTGTCCAGTGCAACTGTATATAACAAGCAAGAAACTAGTATTCATTATTTCCCAGTTTATTAATATATCTTTTAAGCAAAGAAGGCTTTGAGCAATTAATCATTGTTAAATTCTAGGTGATTAACAAAAATTAGCTATTGAAAAAACTCTCCTTAAATTCTATAAAATATTTACAGTTAGTTGGTGTCTACACTACTTTTTCTTTCTTTTTTCTTTCTATTATTTGCTGCTTAATTTTTGGTCTTAGTTCCTGGTTTTAAGAAGGACGGTAAGCTGTTTTGAAAACAGGAATTCAAAATCCCCTAAATAAAGTTACATGCTTTTTTTTCTTAAATATTTTCCTAAGTACATATTAAGAAATTCAAAAATATAAAAAAAAAACAACCCAAAAAAATTAGTTTTAGTTAACTCACACCTAATATTTATAGTTCTGTGATTCTTGCTGTTGTAAATTTTGTAACAGAAAGTACCAGATTATCAAGTTACATATATCATTTTTCCATCTAATCAGGAACAAACAAACACCAGTTTTATTTTTATCACTTCATGCAAATACAACGAACAGTAATAACTCCAACCCAAATGAAGAATGTCAGATTGGAAGAGATAGAGAAGAGTGCTTTTAAAAAAAACAATGACTTTATAGTGATATTTGCTGAAAAACTGCATGTCTAAATCTTGTTTTTAAGACATTACTTGGAAATGCATAAGAATCAGAACAACACAACCTCAACCTTAGCAAGGAAAGAAATTGGGAAACAAAAGTGTCACTTACTGCATTCCTCTGGAAATAGATCAGCAGGCCGGCAGCTATTTGGGCTATGAGAATCAGCAATAGGCAAGTAAAATACTGCAAAACAAATGAAAAGTTTTTCTCACATTTGTGACATTAGTACTTGGTATATAGATAGTCCTCAACTGACAACAGTTAGTTTAATGACCGTTCAAAGTTACAACTGCACTGAAAAAAAGTGACTTATGACCGTTTTCCACCCTTGTGGTGTGGAGACGATAACTTGGTCCTCAACACCAATAAGACCAAGGAGCTTATAGTGGACTATAGAAGGAACAGATCAGACATCCAGTCCTTGCTTATCAATGGAGACCAAGTGGAGCAAGTGGCCAGTTTTAAGTTTCTGGGTGTTACCATAAAAGAGGACCTGACCTGGGGTGCTCATATTGCAGCACTGGTCAAAAGGGCCCAGTAGAGGTATCTGAGACTTCTCAGAAAACAGCAACTGAATGAAAAACTGCTGGTGACCTTCTACCGCTGCACCATAGAGAGTATTCTAACATACTGCACCTCTGTATGCTTTGCCAATTGCACAGTGGCAGATAGGACAGTGCTCCAGAGGGTTAACGTCATTGCCCAGAAGATCATTGGTTGCCCTCTCCCCTCTTTGGAAGAGCTTTATAGTTCCCGCTGCCTTAAGAAAGTTCAAAACATTCTCAAAGATCCATCTCATCCTGGGAACCCTTTTTTTGAATTATTACCATCTGGCAGACGGTACAGAATAAAAACAAGCACAAATAGGCTGAAAAACAGCTTCTATCCCAGAGCAGTAGCTCTTTTGAATTCTACTGTATAGTAGTGTTGGTGTGGTGTTGCGGGTTTTCGGTTCAATGTGTGGAGTATAAAGGATGTGTGTTTGTGTTTATTTTCATGGTCATGATGTGCACAGAAGATGGTGTTTGATTTTGTTGTACGAGGTGTAATGACAATAAACTAAACTAAACTTACAACCATTTAACTTACCTACAGTTACCTGAATAAAATTCAGATGCTTGGCAACCGACTCAAACTTATGACAGCTGCAGTGTCCTGGGGTCATGCGATCACCTTTTGTGACCTTCTCACAAGCAAAATAAACGTGGAAGCCAGATTCATTTATCAGTTGTGTTACTAACATAACAACTGCAGTGACAACGGTGACAAGGCAGGCCGTAAAATGGAGCAAAACTCCCTTAATCACTATTTTGCTTAGCAACAGAAATGATGGGCTTAATTGTGGTCGTAAGTCAAGGACTATCTGTACTACTTCACAGGTGGAGTTCTTCAAGGGGACGGGAGGAGGGGGGGGTCCTATGGAAGACAGTACAACCAGATGTAATAGGAAGCTTCAGCTACGAAGCCAGAATGCTTTCTTGCCAGGAGCCCAGTGAGTATCTGCTGATGTATCAGAAAGAGATTTATTTCCATTTTCTGCCTGTCGGAGCACAATAAGCTAACAGAATTTGCTAAGCTTGCTTCCATGAGGTGCTTTAATGGAAACCTGGCACAGGTTTAGACAAGGTATCTGAACAGGTCTGAAATAGTGCAAGAGTCTCTACGGATCTTTTCCATCCTCCCTGAAGACTTTCAGTCTTTCTCCCGAGGAAGAGAAGTTGCTGGTAGAGAGAAGACATTCTGGGGTAGGATTGCAGCCTTCTGCCTCTACTGTAAGATCCCTCCTTACAGGGCAATACTGGCAATTTTGGAAAGAATGTGGGAAACATACTGTTTTATCACCTTCTTTAAAACTAAAGATGGTAATTACAAATATGCAAAACCTAATGAATCTATAAGAATTCATTAAAAAACAAAACAGCAACATCAAAGTCAGCCAGTTTGCAAATTGAACCTCCAAAGGACTGTAAGTGTAGGTATGAAGAAAGCTTTTCTTGTGAAAGTATTCCACAATCAGATTGCAACCACAGAATGAGCTCCTTCTGTAACAACTTCCAAAGATATACTGCATACCGAGATGCCACAGATATGGCAATTTTTGCATATATTCTGTGCTTTCTAGATGCTTCTCTGTCACTTGTGACTTGTAGCTCAAAGCCAGAAAGACTTTACCAGCATCTGCATGTACTGCTTACCAGTCCCAAGAGGCAGCGAATCTCATTGACCGCTCCAACACAGCCCAGGAACCCCATTAACATGGTGAGAGCTCCTACTGCAGTAAGAATGTATGCTCCAACTTTTGAAGTTGATGATGAGGTCTCTGTGGAAATCCAAGGGGGAAAAAAACTACATATAACAGATGCACATTTATTATGTTCCAGCAAAGCAAGATAATTGTTCAAGAGAGATAAAGCACTCTGCTTTAAGTTCTCTAGCCAAGAAATCAAAGCACTGGACAACAAACAGCTAAATCCTATTACATGCATTGCACTGGAAACTGAGCACTCACTTATTGGTCATGTGATTGTGAGGAAATGAACACATAGCTGTATTTTAAAAGAATGGTCCAGAGGAAGGGGAAGGAATTGACCCAGAAGGATGCGAAGAAATTGAAAATGCATTCTAGTGTTCAGGGAAGTGAAAATGTAAGTCCCAATTGGTAGGTTTGTTTATACTAGCTGACTTGGGAATACTGGTTAGTGCTTCTGAGATTTTAATAAAACAGGAAAGGATTATTAGCCATGGTTGGAAGTTAGCATGTCTTGTCCAGATTTCACATAATGATAAATTCTTATTGACTTACGTTTGGATGACCACTTTTGTATCCCTAAGCATTAATCATGCTAGCTGGGGTTGATATAATATCCAGTTCAAAAATTGGTAGGAATACTACATAATCCACCTTTGACTTAAAGCACACGTGAAATATTCAGTAATGTTCTGTTTTTAAGATGTTCAACTTCAGAGCAGTACCCAGTTGGAAATTCTACATACTTTGACAAGCCTGTCCCATCAAATGGTGCTGTCTTTTTTAACAAAGTGGCCTAAGCAGAGCTTTTAAGACCAACCTTGCAGAAAGGCAATGCCTCAGCTGGGCTCTTGATCTGTAGCACTTTTTGGTTTGTTGAGAAAAATTTCCCAGACTTTGCTGGCATAAGGCTACAAATTTCTATTCTCTCTTGCACAATTTTTCCTCTACTTTTTTTTTCTGGGAAAAATTCCAGACTAGCACAAGAGGGAGGCCTTTTTGGCAATAGAATGGAATGCCCTGCTGTGTCAAGTTCCTTCCCAAACTCTCTGTTAAGGTTACCAGGGAAAAAGGGGGAGGAGGAAACAAGAGAATTGAAAAAAAGAGTCCATCTGGAAATCTCTGGGAAGGAAACAGGAATCTCTGCATGCACAATGTGATTACAAGATAGAAGAAGAAAACTTTTTTTAAAGGGTGCTCGCATATTAAAGGCTCCAAGAACACAGTAGCAATAACTGAATTACTTTGATCCGCCTAGCCTACAGAATTATAAACATTTGGTTTACAGATCATAAGACAAAACCAGATCATGTTCTAATTCTTATTTTACTGTTTAAAACTGTAGATGAGTATTAAAGGGAGACGGGAAGGAGACATGGCTTCATTCAACTTGCCATTTTTGTGTCTGACTAATTCTTCTTTATAGATAACATAACATTGCAGAAGTGATCCAGCTAAGAATAGTTAGAAATGTAAATACAGAAAGCAGAAATAGCACATACTGTTAACAGGAAAGTATCTTCTTTTTAAATCATTATGAAATCTGCCAACTTCTGAAAACTACCCTCACATTTCTGCTAAAAGGGGTAAAAATTATCATGAAAATAATTTTACAAGGATAGTGCCCTTGGTCTGACCTGATGTAGTCTCACATGAAAAAGCAGATTAGCTTTTTCTAAATCTAGCAGGAAGCCATCCCTGCTTTGGACTAAGGTCTAAAGATGGACTGTTCTTCAGATGTACAGTGTTTCCTGTTGGAATTTACTTTCAAAGGCAAGAAAACTATACATAAATCAATAGGAAAATTTAAAATGGTCTTACGTAGAACTGAAATGAAGCTTGTTGTGTCCACCAAAATCCATATTCCAAAACCTAGGATGACAGCACCCAGGATCTGGAAAAGAAAATTCAGTTACTTAAAAAGATCATATAAATCTTAAATTTTGTTTCATGAATTTGCATAACAGTTTTAATGATAAGTGCATCCAAAACAGCTCACAGAAAAATAGAAATAGGGTTACAAACTACAATAAGTCATACTTTTTTTTAAATTCATGCCTTTATCAAAATTATTTCTATAACGGGTCAGGGTGAAACATTTCCAGCAGTAAAAGACAGATGGTGACTATGAAAACGTGCTGTTTTTTTTAAGGAGGGGGAAAATCTATTTAGTCTTTCCAATACATGTGACAAATATATTGAACCCAGTCATGTCTTGAGTATCAGAGAGATGACGCACAGACATAGCTAAAAATAAGAATTAGCACTGACTTGGTACTTACTCAACCAGAGAATCTCTAACTTACGACTTTGCCAGAACCCTTCCAATTTTCTCACCAGATTAGGCCAAGCATTCTCTTTAACATAACATTAAAAATTGGGGAAACAAACAATGACTGCCATTTTTCTATTTTCATATCACAGTTCTTCTCTCTTTCCACACACCCCCACCCCATTTTTTGGCTTCTAGAATCATACAAATGTCTCTGGGCACTCAGGAAAATCCGTATTTATGATGTGCAATTCAACAAAGGTAGCTTACAGTTCCATTCAGCCTTTATAGCCAGTGAAGTTCCCTGTTTCAGTTAAAGAGTGACATACATAAACAGAAGTATAAACTAATTGCTGAGATCATCACATTTTCTTTGAGATCTTTTTTTAAAATTAATACTTAGATTTTAAATGAATGGAGAAGTGTGCTTTAATTTTCTACATGGGTAACCAATCCACCATGCAAACCTTCCTGAACAGGTACAAACTCAAATATTCAGTGAGAACTAATTTCAAGTTTAAAAGAATTCAAATGACCAGCTGTCTGCAAAGAATATAAATCCTTCCATTCCCTACCATCCAGTCAGAACTGAAGAAGCTTTTTGGATGAGAAGCGAAACGTCTTCAAAGAAAAACCAGAAAGTCCGGTTGCCTCTTGAAAAATGCACCTTTGGGACAACCATGACCTGGATGACTGAAAATCTCCATAGATATTCAAGTTTATAATTTGCTGTGCACCTCTACTTTTAAGGCAGAAGAATTAGATGACAGCTATGTGCATAGGCTTAGCAACATTCCATAAGTTCTCAAACACCCCTTCTCTTTCTAGCATGTCATTAAACTCAGACCGATTACTATACTTATAATAAAGTACACAATGGAGTTACACCCTTTGTATGAATGATAAGAATACAAGGAAACAGCTAAAGGACAACTAAACATGTATAATTGTATAGAAACAGGAAGCAACTCTGCAGTCCCTTACAAAGGATACTTATGCTAAATATTTGCCTACCAAACAAATTCAATGAGGCTACAAATCATACAACAGTCATACCAGCAGTAAATCCGGTGGCACAGTGCCACATCTTGGCAAGCAGGTTGCAAACACACTGCAGTGCAGCAGTGTGCTGTAAATGGCTGCCAGCTGGCAAACTCCACCCATCATCATAAGTTGCCATCAGCACACAGTTGAGAACAGGGCAGCAATTATTATGCTGCTCTAACCCATTTTTACTCAGCTAATCGCAAATCATTCCTGGGGATGGATAAATAAATCTGGACCATTCTGTAGACTTCCATGTCAAAACAGAGTTCAGCTGCAGGACAATAAAGACCTCAACAATGGAGGAATCCCAATTCCATCACTAGAAAATAAAACTCAAGATTTCTTTGTATTACAGCTCCTCTGTATAGGGGATGAAATTGAATAATGTTAAAACTGACAACTGTTAAATTGTATTCCAGGGTTTATTTTGTGATTAAATAAAAGCATCAGGATTTTGCAAATTGTTTCCTAGGACGAACAGTAAAGAAAAAAAAAAGTATACTGTGTTTAACAGAACGAATAGCACAATGTTGCATTCCACAAGACATCAGAAAGGATTCATCTTAACAGAAACCAAAAGAAAAGTGTACCCTGATCCTTTTTCCTCCCTCCAACCTGGATTCTCAAATTCTCCTTCCTTATTCCCATGACAAGGAGATTCCACTCTGGGAAATGTAAAATTCCAAATGAGGAATTTTTCACGGTTAGAAGACTTGCCTACATAACATGATACTGCAGTTATGGTCATTTGAGTTACAATCCTGGAGCAGTAACTAAATTAACCGTTTTGAACACAAGTGAGAACCCCTGCTATATTATACCCCTAGAAGGCTGTTTGTTGCCAAGCAAGAGAAAGAAAGCCAAATGCACAATGTCCTCCTTGGTGATCCTTGACTTCATTTAGTGACCATTCAAAGTTACAAAAGTGACTTACGACCACTTTTCACACTGATGGCCATTGCAGCATCCACATGGTCACGAGATTTACATTTGGATGCTTGACAACTAGTTCATATGTATGATGGTTGCCATGTCCCAGGGTCATGTGATCAGTGGTGGGATTCAATTGTTTTTACTACCAGTTCTGTGGGCGTGGCTTGGTGGGCATGGCAGGGGGAGGATACTGTAAAATCTCCAGTCAGAGGTCTCCATTTGCCGGTTCCCCGAACTACTCAAAATTTCCGCTACTGGTTCTCCAGAACTGGTCAGAACCCGCTGAATACCACCTCTGCATGTGACCAACTTTTGTGACCTTCTGATAAGCGAAGTCAATGGGGAAGCCAGATTCACTTAACAACCGTGTTACAAATTTAATCACTGCACTTAACAAATGATTCACTTAACAAATGTGGCAAGAAAAGTTGTAAAATGGGACAAAACTCACTTAACAAATTTCTCACTTAGCAACATAAATTCTGGGCTCCATTGTGGTCGTAAGTTGAAGACTACCTGTATAAATTGGACCATCAACACAATGTTGTGGTCTGCAATCTTAAAAGCTACCAGCTTCTCTCTTTTGGTCCATCCAGATTTTCTATTTACCTCTCCTAGCCCTCTTACTGTCCACCCGCCCTCATTTTTCCCATAAAGAATGTTAATGCAAAATTTGAGGTGCCTCTAACCACGTTGTATCCTGTGCCTTCATCATACAATTTTGACCACATCATGACAATTATTCAGGATTTGAGAAAAATATATGACTAATGCATTTTACAAAGGAAAATAGGTGACTAATTAAATTATAGCAGAGGGTTTGTTTGTTTTTAACAGCTGGGTGGGAATGTTTCCTCTCTGGAAAGAACAACAAATTTCTGAGCAAAAAAGTGTAGCATAAAAAAAGATGTACCAGCATTTAAATATGTAAATATGCCTGCAATGATATATGTAGTGGGACAATTTCATGACTTAAAAAAAAACCTTTAAAAACCCCCTCACACCTACTCATAATGAATTGAGAGAAATAGAACAGCTTTAATTTTGCAATGGGCAGAACAATTACAAGAAGTGTTGTTCCTTTAATAAAACACAGTATCGTGTTCAGCAAAAGCTTATGAACTAGAACACTAACAGCAATAGAGAAAAAAAGAAAACACAAGGGCAGCGTTGAATACACTGATTCACTGTGTGGCAAAGTAGAGCTATTATATTTGGATTACAAAAATCTAGATGACTATTACATGACAGCAAAGAGACATTTCTTTATCTTGTTCGTAGGATTTACTGACTGTAAAAATTTTTGCAGCCTAGGTATAGTTATCCAAGAAACACTATGTGAAATATGAACAGCAATCTTCTTTTAATATTGCAATGTGCCAACAACACTTTAAAATGCAGAGACTAAGATCTTTCCAGCTGTGGTTCTGAAATGACTTGGATGCTGTTATTGCTTTGGTTGCCAAGGTTGTGTTTGTACACTACTTGCAATACTGTTGAGTGAAATAAGTTACACACTCATAAATAACATTCTGGCAAGTCCCCCCGAGTCTGTTCCCTGTGCCCATATGCTACTCCAGATAATATAAACTGTACTTTGGGACATGTGCAGAATGCTTCATGTGTACAGCTGAGACTGCTAACCAGCCCTGCAGCTTTCAGTTTAAAAGGTAAATGGTCAAGAGGCTTTTTATAAATGTAATTGCTCATGACTCATATCTCCAGAACTATGGATAGATAATATTCATTATACCAGATTATGTGAAACAAGTTTTTGATTATAACTATGTCTTGGGTAGCCTTGAGGACACACTAACTCAAAAAGCAATGGGCTGAGTAAATGATCATAGCTTAGCTGCCATCACAATGACCAGTAGACAAGGTGTGGTTTCCAAAACCCAACACTGAAACTCACTAGTGATGAATCCATCTGATCTAGTAGATTTCCTCTTAACCCTTCTGCAATGGACAGCAGTTATGTGTATAATGCATCAGGAGGGGCTTCTTACACCATAAGCATTACAAATTCCAAGATAGGTCTATCATCTCAAATGGTTTGTACCAGCAGTAATAAAGAGTAGTTCACATAGATACCTCATTGATCATCATAGGATGAAAAAATAAATCCTCTGCACACTTGCCTGTGAACTCAATAAAATCTCATCACTGAGAAAATAAGACATTGTCCTATTAAGGTGTCACACAAATAAAAGTCTAGCTTGTTTATTAATTCATCATTCATTACCCACAAGATTCTGATTCAGATTCCCCTAGGCTGCCATGCCTTAAAATGGGATAAAAGCCCAGATTTCCAAATCTTAAGGCAAATTGTAGAGCCATGATAGGAGCCAAAGAGAAGAACCCCGGAAACCAGCTTCTTCCTATAGTCTAACCAGTGGAAAGTTTTAATGGAAAGAATTCCAGTCGTCTATTCTCCTTGGGCTTCTTCCTCCCTGCTACTTGTTTCCTTCTTCAGCCAGCCCTCAAGAGACTTCCCACTTCTTTCTGTGCGTGCTGTGGGAAAATACTTTGCTGCTCAGCTCTGGAGTTATTCAATCACACAGCTTTCATCCACCTCCTGTCAGTTCAGAGCCATCTCAACAGAGCTCCAAGAACATACTTGGCTTCACTAACTAAAGTCAGAGGGAAGGGAAAGCTGGGAGGGAGAGACTGAAAATATCTACTTCGCTGAACTGCTGCAGTGATCCAACCACAAGCAGGGATTATCAGAAGACAATGCTCTTCTGTAGACCATTGTAGATTGACAGCTTCTTCTTCTCAATCATTCAGTTTAAGTTCCTTGAAGTGCCTTTCACCGTTTGCTGTTTGACATGAAAAAGTTGCCACAGAGACTGGTATCATGTGCCACCTAAAGCATCAACATTCAAAACATTTTTAAACATCAAGTAAACCTGAATTACCTGTCTTGCTGGTAATCAAAATAGGATGTTGAAAATAACTTGCTGGTTTTGTCCCACACACCCTACAAGGAAATGTATGTGCCATCCCAACCTCCGTGTCCTATTTCCTACAGTAACATTTAATTTAAGGTATGTATCTTAAACACAGTGTATGTCATTTCCCTGCCATACACCTATGGATAATGATGAACTAGGGAGAAAGAAGCATGTTTTTTGTGAGAGATGACCTAACCAAATATTATTTTACTAAATATTTATTTTCTTTTGCATCACAATTTTTATCTCCAACTAGGTTATTCAAGGAGGCTACACCTTAACCTAATATCACCCAACTGGTCCCTGACTTAATATCCATAATATCCAGTAGTCGTATAGATAATTTTCGGCTGCAGATTTGCTTTAATTCCTATATCTTCCATTGCCACAGTTTATTAGCATTGCATTAGATTCCAACAACACTAGAAGATGTTTAAGATATAAGAACAGTATTCGTATCCTGAGAAGCTCAGACTAGTCTACAGCAAAAAAAGACTCAGTAATTACACACACTCTCCAAACGAAGCATTATGATCTTTTGAAAGCAAACATAAATACAATGGATACTCTGTTAAAGAGCTTCTGAACACAGGCTTGCTATATACAGGAATTAGCTGTGTCGTCCATTAGTCTGAGGACAAGTTCAAATGGGTATGCAATGAATTTTACATCGCCTACTGATACAAATTCAGTCCTATCCCCTTGTAACAATTTCTTTTTAAAGAGCGTTTTCTTTTGTATGCTAAAACCATGTATAAATGACCTTTGGTCCTTGGCAGCCTTAAATGGAATGCTGATTGCTCAAAAGTTAAAAACAACAAAGCATACAGCAAAAAGAGGGGAGTGGGGAAATAGTGCAGAAAGCAAATTGAAAAGCAGCTCCAGATGTGTGCCAGATGCACTATCTGGGCAAGTTATGTTGTAGGCAAGCTCTACACAGCCTAGAGTTAGAAAGTGGCAGAAGGAGGTTATCCACAACTTGAGAAAGCAAACCTCTCATTTTACCTAGCGATTTAGTGGAGTTGTGGGTCAGCACTAAGCCTATAAAAGGGATGTACAATTACAAGGATGGAAAGGCTCAAATCTCAAAGCAATACTGCAAGTGAAATCTCAATACCACAAACATCTTCTGCAACGAAAGTGCTCTAGATCCAAATGGCATCTGAATCTCACTTGATTTTTCATTTTGCTATGTCCCTCTATTCATCACTGGGAATTGGGTGGTCATATAATTTTTTTTTAAATGTTATGATTTCTACCATTTTACATTATTTTTTAGGCATTTCTTGTAATGTTAAGCCACTGTTAAGATCCGTTTAAGTAATAATCCTTCTTTGAAGGATGTCAAAGAATGTATTTTTATTAAAAGCTTCTTTTCTTAATATAAAATAAAAAAAATAAAAATAAAAACAATGGAAAAGGGGAGAAGAGAAGAGGATAGGAGACAGAGTGAGGGAAGAAAGAAACAAAAAACAATAACTTTTTCTGATGCAGTAAGATGCATAATAAAGTATCAACATTTTAGTTATACCAAATAATATCTATTAGCCATTTCTATAGTGGTAACCCATTTAATTGTCAAAACTTCCTTTCCCCCCTCTTTCATGCAGAAAGCCCAGAAGTGGTTCCAAGTAACCACAACATTATTTACATTCTTGTCCCTAATTAGTCCAGTCAAGTTCGCCATCCCTACTAATACCATTATCTTTTCAATCCACTCCATTGTAGGAGTTAAGGCTTCTTTCCATTTCTGGTCATATAAACATTTTACAGCCCTTTCAAGCTTTTCCAGTATCTGAAACTACATTGACTGAAAATAATGTTCCCCAAGCGTGGCAATTTCCAGACACATGGACTTCAACTTCTAGAATTCCCCAGTTGGCATCACCATTGCTCAGGAACTCTGCGAGTTAAAATCAAAACATCTAGATGTTGCCAAACCTGAGAAATCTTTACCTAGAAGAATAAACTGCAAGAGAAAGATGAATCAGAATGTCCATAAAAGGCAACTGAATTTTTTTTTTTTTACTGAGAAATAGATGTTGGAAAATAGGTCATACTGCCTAGAGTTTTGATCCTACTATCAAACATTTCATCACATATTATTTTGAAATGGAACATATGGCTCACTAGTCATTATAAATACAATTAACTAACAAACATGGCACTTCAAAATAATGTCTTAAAGGCAACTGATGACAATTATACTGCCATTCTCAGCTTTCCAAAAATGAGAGATTAATATTTGAATATATTGGCGAATATTGAATGATCCTATTGAAATACCTAATTTTTAGGGACCTTTGAATAAGATGTTCACAAAACCTTGTTAGAAATATGAATTCTTTATTTGCTTTAATTTTGTTATGTAAAAAATTAAAGTTACTGGACTGAATTCAACAATATTTAAAGAAAAGCAAGAACCAAATGCTTAGCAAATCATACTGCAGCAATGAGATCAAAAGGTTATTTAGTAACTTAAATACAGCACTTGCCATGCTGTTGTGTTAACATTTATGCTGCTGGTGGGAAAACAGATAATCAGAGTAAATGACAAGTGCAGTCAAACAATTAGACCCCTTAAATAATGACTGTCAAAGGGGAAAAAAGATGAAAGGACATCCATATATTTGAAAAAAAAGATGTCAAGATCAGGTACTCCTTAAAGTGTGGGGAAAAACCCAACAGACTGTTAAACTATGGGATAGCTCTTCTTTCACCTGGGATTATACTGTCTAGTAATGTTAGCACATTTTATGGTTGGATTTCAATAATGACCAGGCCTTGGAATAGATTAGTGGAGATTTATGGTATAAGGACCCTTACTTCCATCCCCCATTAATCTACAGGTGAAACTAAAAAAAAATAGAATATCATGCAAAAGTTCATTTATTTCAGTAATGCAACTTAAAAGGTGAAACTAATATATGAGATAGACTCATTACATGCAAAGCAAGATAGTTCAAGCCATGATTTGTCATAATTGTGATGATTATGGCTTACAGCTCATGAAAACCCCAAATCCACAATCTCAGAAAATTAGAATATTACATGCAATCAATAAAACAAGGATTGTACATAGAACAATATCGGACCTCTAAAAAGTATAAGCATGCAGATGTACTCAGTACTTGGTTTGGGCCCCTTTTGCAGCAATTACTGCCTCGATGCGGCATGGCATGGAAGCTATCAGACTGTGGCACTGCTGAGGTGTTATGGAAGACCAGGATGCTTCAATAGCAGCCTTCTGCTGTTCTGCATTGCTCGGTCTCATGTCTCTCATCTTTCTCTTGGCAATGCCCCATAGATTCTCTATGGGGTTCAGGTCAGGCGAGTTTTCTGGCCAATCAAGCACAGTAATCCCACGGTCATTGAACCAGATTTTGGTGCTTTTGACAGTGTGGGCAGGTGCCAAGTCCTGCTGGAAAATGAAGTCAGCATCCTCATACAGCTCGTCTGCAGAAGGAAGCATGAAATGCTCCAAAATATCCTGGTAGATGGCTGTGTTGACTCTGGACTTAATGAAGCACAGTGGACCAACACCAGCAGATGACATGGCTCCCCAAATCAACAGAGACTGTGGAAACTTCACACTGGACTTCAAGCATATTGCAGTGTGTGCCTCTCCATTCTTCCTCCAGACTCTGGGTCCTTGGTTTCCAAATGAGATGTAAAAGTTGCTCTCATCAGAAAAGAGGAGTTTGGATCACTGAGCAACAGACCAGTTCTGTTTTTCTTTAGCCCAGGTAAGACACTTCTGACGTTGTTTGTTGTTCAGGAGTGGCTTGACAAGAACAATACGACATTTGAAGCCCAGGATCCGTCTGTGTGTGGTGGCTCTTGATGCACTGACTCCAGCCTCAGTCCACTCCTTGTGAAAGTCCCCAACACTTTTGAATGGCCTTTTCCTTACAATCCTCTCCAGGCTGCGGTCATCCCTGCTGCTTGTGCACCTTTTTCTTCCACACTTTTCCCTTCCACATAACTTTCTATTAATGTGTTTGATACAGCACTTTGGGAACATTCAACTTCTTTTGCTATTACCTTTTGAGGTGGAGGGTGTCAATGATGGTTTTCTGCACAACTGTTAGGTCAGCAGTCTTTCCCATGATTGTGATTCCTACTGAACCAGACTGAGAGACCAATTAAAGGCTCAGGAACCCTTTGCAGGTGTTATGGCTTAATTAGCTGATTAGAGTGGGACACTTTGAGCCTAGAATATTGAACCTTTTCACAATATTCTAATTTTCTGAGATTGTGGATTTGGGGTTTTCATGAGCTGTAAGCCATAATCATCTCAATTATGACACATCACAGCTTGAACTATCTTGCTTTGCATGTAATGAGTCTATCTCATATATTAGGTTCACCTTTTAAGTTGCATTACTGAAATAAATGAACTTTTGCATGATATTCTAATTTTTGAGTTTCACCTGTACATAATCAAGAATAGGGTTTATAGAGCAGCACAGAGTAAGCATGTACAAGTAAGCTAAAGAATAATAATGCAGAACATGTACCTCTGCTTGTGTGTCACAGTGGATGAAGCCTATGGCAAAATAAATCATGCTGGGGGAAAAACAAACAGGGCTAGAACATAGAATGTATGAAGCATGAAGTGTGGGAACCTGGATATCAGCAAGAAAGAAATGAATGGAGCATTTAGATATTAATAACATCAGGGTCTGAAAATATCTACATTCAATTAGGTAAGTTTACAATATGCTATTCTGGAAATGGCAACATCAGAAGGAATGGAATGGAACTGGCAGTACAAAAGAAAACTCAAATAAATCGAACAATTCTGAGCAGCAAAAGTTAGAACAATAACTTTTTGAATCTAGATAACACTATCTATATATCACTCTCATTATGACCTTTACCTGGGCGAACAATGCAAAATATAGCTACAAGTTTTGAACCAAGCTACCTCAAATGGGCTAAATTACAGAATGTGTTCAAAATCTAGGATCCATGATTCTTGAATGAATGAAATTTGGGGAAGACATGGCTGCTTCAGTGCTATTAGCTGCTTTCACATGATATCCATTTTCAACATTCCATGGCAGTTTTCCAGGCAATCTTGCAATCCCTCCTTGACCCCAGCAGCAGGGAATTGACTCATCACATATGTCAGGCTAAGCCCAAGAATGATGTAAAACAGCAGTCCCCAACCTTTATGGCTTGGCAGCCTGGTGGGGGGAGAAGGGAACCAGGCCGTGCAAGCAGCAGGCTGGCACACAGGTGCATACATATTGGCCAGCCACTCATGCAGCTGGTTCCAAACAGGCCTGATAGTGGGCCACAGCCCAGGGATTGGGAACACCTGACATAGAACAATTCAGCCAGAATTCAGTTTGCCTACACAATAGACAGAATCTTGCCAGACTGAGCTTTACTACTCTCACTCTAACAAATATATTGGGAAATTCTAGCAAATGTTTATCCTTCCTCTCTTTTTTCTATCCAGCATTATGATCCATGGTCCACATTGCAGCAGAAACTAAGAATGTTGAAAACATGGTATATGCAGTAAGAGGTACCCCAAAGGATTCAATGAGCATGTAAGGTGTGGTGATGATTCATATCTTCTCTAAAGCAGTCAGTCATCAGAAATGGGAGGATTTGAAGGACATCAAGCAGGATGACAGGGATGACCTACCTTCCTCAATGGGTGGACATCCCTTTTCATTTCAATGTAGAAATATGCTCATCTGTCAAATTCATAAAATATGTCATCAAGTATACCACACAGGTAGTGATCAGGCGATTTTTGCACTGAACAGAGAAGACAAAATCATACAGTACTTGATAGGCAGATATAGTGAGCCCTCTGAAGCCATTGCAGCAATATTTGGATTTCGAATTCACAAGGGGAACTAACCATTGTTCATCTTTAAGTGCACCTTCCAAAACAGAATCAATATTCTTTCAATATGTTGCTGTGCAACAGAATAATGATATGAGGGAAGGACCACACTTTTACAAAAACACTGTATTATGTGAATACTCCAAGATTCTACACTTGGACTAATAGGAGATGGGAATGAAGGAAGACTGGGAGAATTTGGAAGAATGTTAACCATTTGCTGTTGCAATTTTCAGCAGCCTTTACCAGTTGTAAAACAAGGAAATGGTGCTGATGTGGAGAATTCAGGCATTAAAAAATAATACTTATGGAGACTTTTGTTAAGTTTCAATAGAAGGGAAACCTGTGGTAGAATCGGGAAAAAGGAAGATATTCAGAGTTCTTACTGGATGTTGGAAAATACAAAATTCAGAAAAATCAAAATGATTAAATAGGGCTACCTGAAGATATATATGGTTCTGTCAGCAAAAAGTATGGAAGAATGTGTAAATTTCACCTACCACATTTGACAATCCTGTAGAACTGTTTTCAGAGAACTCTACAATGGTTCCCTCAATGAAATAAGGATAAAAATAATCCACATGCATTAGCTGGAATGATTAAATATTATTGTTCCTTTAATGCATTCAGTGAAGGAGCTAGTGCTATTCATTTTCCATAGCATGGAAGATAGAATCTCTTGCCATTTTAATAAGGAATTTTAATTAGGAATCTTCCAAGAGTTTGAAATTGGGATGATTGTGGAAGAACTCCCCAGTAATGTCATTGTAGCAAAGATAAACTTTGATGCATGCAAAAAATGACATTGTCCTGATTCCAAGAATTACACTCAATTTATCAGAAGGTTCCTCTTCAGTGGGCAGTTCTGAATTCATTCATGCTTTGCTGTCACTATATATAAAGAGGGAGAACAAACCATGGAGAATGATTTATCTGGAGAAACCAGTATTCCAGCATAGTCAGCTGTATGTGGCAGATCAATCACAATTGTTGTCATCAAAAGTATCCTTTGTTAAATAAGAAGCATCTATATTTGTGTCTTGTTACAGATCTTTCTTCTTTAATAAAATGATGGTTTCATTTTCTTTAATTTTAAAACCAAAACAGCACCAATTACTGTTTGTTTAAGTAAGGAAATATCTCTAAAAGGGTGACCCAATGGATCACAGGTTGTTTTGTCCAAGATATACAGCCAAATGTCACAATTTCCAACATTTATGCAGGAACAAAAGATACATTTGAAGAAGAAATAAAGCAGTTCTGTGCCGACATTCATAAAGTGCTACATCAAGTGCCAATATATATACAGTATTCATTATGGAATAGTCCAACATCAAAATTGATGAATGTCACATGAATACATGGCATCCCAAAATGGACTGTACTACAACCAAACCGATTACATCTTATACAGCCAACAGTGGGGGGAAAAAACATATTTCTTTACTTTTGCTGCAGACTGTGGTTTGGACCACAACTATTTGTAGCCAAAGTCTGTTTCAGATTCAAATTTGAACACCCAGGAAATATGATACCAAAAAGAAAAAAGAAATTATGTTCAGCTGAAATTAAGGAACAATACCAATTTGCTTAATTAGATAAGAGAAAGGAAAAAATGAAAAACATCAATAAACCAGTTCAATAAACCAGTTCAGAAACATGTTGCATATACACATTAAAAAACCTGAAAACAAGGAAATAAATGGTGAGCAAAAGAAACTATCCAGATCGCTGAACCAAAAAGAAAGCTAAAATTATGGGCAATAGAGATGAGGCAAAACAGCTAAATGAAGAAGTTTAACATAAAACTAGAAAAAATAATAAAATTAGATTTCACAGAACATGCATGTAAATTTCAAAATTATGTATATTTATCCTTCATTGACTATGGTAAAACTGTTCATTGCACTAAATATGAAAAATTATGGAAATACCTAAAAGAAAAGGGCATTCCAAAACTCCTGATTCACTTCTACTATTCTATCAGTTTTTCTATTAAATTTATATATTGAGGCAGTATTGAGGAACTTTAATTTAGATGACTTGAAAATTGAAATAAAAGCATTTAAGATATCCAGATGACATTGCTATACTGTAAAACCGAATAAGGTATAAAAGTGCAAGCAGAAATTAAAAAGACAAGATTTCTTCTGAACATCAAAAACAATATAGTTGTGATGATAACTGCAAGATAAAAATTAATCAGTTCAGGATTTTATTTTCCTCAGGATCAAAACTGAATAAACAAAGACCTCAAAGTTAAACAATGGGAGCGCTGCAATGACAATCATGGAAATGATTTCAAAAAGCATTGTTTTGATACCAAAAGCAGAATAATGAACTCTATCATTTTTTCCTGTCACTACCTACAGTTGCAAAACACCGTTTGGATAATAAGAAAAGTAGAGTGGGGGGGGGGACCTAGACTCCCTCAAATTATGGGTTTGGAGATGATTATCTACATACCTTGGACGGCAAAAATGATGAACAAGAAGATCACATTGAACCAGAAATATCACTGGAAGCTAAGATTACCAAGCTAAGGCTGTCTTATTTTGATCATGTCATATATTAGAATTCCTTTGAAAAATCAATTATACTAGGAACAATTGAAGAAACAAAACAGGATCAGCAAATAACATTCTTGAGAGGTTCTATCAAGCAAAATACTGCTTTAAACCTAGAAATATTAAATAAAGTTGTAAAATATTAGAAAGAATTTAGAATAATCTATGAAGTTGGATGTGACTGAACTGATGAAAAGAAACAAGCGGAGTAACCACTTCAATATGATGGTGCTTTCTGAAATGTGAGGTATGCATTTCATCTCAATAAAAATAATTTGATGGTGGTGTTTTCTAATATGGTGTACAATGATAAAACAATGAAAATATCTTATTATTCCTAACAACTAGCAGAATATTTATAGGTCTGAATTCAGCTATTAATGCAAAAACATCAACAAATCAGAAACAATATATATTTCACATCTCATGTTTATTTCCAGTTTGTGATTCACCATATTTTATCATGACAAATGCAAAAGTGTAATCTAGATAAAATAACTAGAGTTAGTCTTGGTGAAATAAATAAAAATAAAATAATAATAAAGCTAGAAATAAAACATACAAGTAAAATAGCTTCCTGTAATAATTTCCCCTGTACTTGGAGGTTCTAAATAGACTTGCCAGCATCTTCATTTCTTTATTATCTTTATCCTTTATTATCATTTAAAAGTTAATTTAACACATTTTATTCTTATAAACAGCCAGGAAAAAAAACATGGGTTATAAAATCTTCTTTAGAATATACTCAACTTTTAATTAGCTAAAATACTGTAGAAATAAGTTAGAAATCCACAGTGTGGGTAGTATTTGATTGGCAGTCTTCTGAAGCAGGAATATGGTAATAATAATAATATACGTAAACTGATTATTAAAAAAAAAACATAACACAGTCATCAAAATGATTCTCTGGAACATCTGTAAAAATTTTAATTAATTGAAAATTTAATTAATAAACTTTTAATTGTGCCAGCAATTAAAAACTGAACACAAGAGTTGAAAACAGTAGTAGAAAACAAGGGGGTTAAAATATTGTATGATTTCTGAATACAGATCGATAATCTTGGTTCATAATGCATCAGATATAACTGTGGCTGAAAAAAAGAAACTATGGGTAATTGATGTGGCAATACCAGAGGATAGTACAATAGAAAGCAAAGAATTGGAGAAGATCACAAAGTATTAAGATCTAAAAACTGAAAGATTATGGGCCTAAGCCTGCCATAATGATCCCAGTGTTTTTGGCATGCTAGGTGCCATACCAAAAATTCCTGGATGGCACTTAGAAAACCTGCATATTGACAAAAATTGTATCCATCAATTGCAAATAGCCACTCTGCTTGAACTGCATATATTATGCAATATGACATTCCAGGTTCTTGAGAAGAACTCAATGCTTTTGAAGACCAACACCAGCTAAAGAAGTGGCAGCTATGGATTCACATTCTTGTGAACAGATAATAATATAACAATTCCTCCAAACTTTTCATACCAAGCCCATATTGGTGCTGGCTGCATAGAGCCATAATTTAGCAACTTCTGGAGACCTCCTATGTGGCACCTTTTGCATAAATTTATGTCTTAATTAAAAAATCAAGGTATTAATACTTTGTCAAAGGAACTCATCTAGAAAGAGAGTGAAAGGGGAAATTGTCGATATCTGTGATTAGATCACTGCAAGAGCAGCAGAGATATATCAGTTAACTATATTATGGCCCTCTGCAACTAAATAGCGACATAAAGAGCTTTGACGCAGACATCATCTTTAAGAAGAGTTGGCCTTTATGTCTAGTCTTTTTTTTTTCCTGATTTTTTGTCCTAGAAATAGATTTACTGCTTATCTTGACTACTGCAATGAACATTGTTTTGAAATGGGCTTGATTAACATGCATTGGCCATCGATTTGGCTGTGTGTCAAAGAGAGTGTACAACACACAAAACACTTAAGCCAAAACTTTTATAGATAATACACAATCAATACCATGTCTTTTTTTCCTTTGAGAATTATTTTATATGAGAAAAATTATTCATTATTCCAGCTAATTAACAAGTTACTGAGTTGTGAAATAAGACCATTAACATAATATTTTGATGATTTCAATAATACCAAAATGCTAAATAAGTCTGAAATCCTTAATGAACTTTAATCATCCAGTCCACATTGTTGTAATCCAATTCAATATATCTTCATAGAGTTGATTAGCTTAGATTGCATAAAATATTTCTATTATTTTATTATTCATTTGCAATGTGCCCTTTATATTGGTCATCATAAAACAAATATCCTATAGGTAAGATGGTATCCTGACTACAGTTAACAATATATCTGAATACAATAGCATTTTAATACCCTCCCAAATGTTTGGGGTCCCAGAAGTCATTAACTATTCATCCCAGTGGCCAGGGCCATGGTTACTGAGGCTATTTCCTAAACATTTGGAGACCATCATGTTGCCCAATTCTTCTTTTGAGTAATGTTTTTAGGGGGGAAACCCTTAATGCCCAGATTGTTACCCAGCCCTCCATATCGTCAATATTGCTAAATATTCCTCCATTCAACTGAATATAAACAAATTTATTTTTCCCCATATAATAATTAAACATCCCATTCAGTTTATGCCTTGTGCTGGTGCCCTATAGCAATGATTTTGTGATAGCTGGAACCCTTGTTTCTAATAAGTCTTATAATTTACTTGTGCTATTAGGCTAGGAAAGAGAAGAGAAACTTATGGCCCACCAAATGGTGCTGAACTGTGACTCTCAGAATACTCAGTATGTGTCATCAATGGTGAGGAATGAGCTAGGAGAATTTCAGCAACATCTGGAGGGCCACAGATTCACTTCTCCTGGCATAATGCTAATTTAAAAACCGTGTAGATTCTATCTGCAAATACTTACAAAGAAAAGAAGGTTGAAGAGGAAAAGAAAATATTTTGTGACTTTCAGGCAGCCTGACGCCATCTTTCTTCTTATTATTATTCAGACCTAGGAAGTAGAAAGAACTAAATGAATAGCCATCTTTGATATTATTCTGCTCTTCTCACCCACCCCGACTGCATACAAGATATGCCAGGTAACCCAACATAGGATTCACATTGTCTTTCCTTTCTGGTATTTGTTTTCCAATAGATGGTTTGATCTGTTAAAAGGAAACATTCTTAGATTTCCCCCTATTCAAAATTTGCTCGGAACTCAAAAAAAGAAAGAAACCTCTTCCAACTATACCCAAACAGAAATGAAACAGCTGTGCAATGTGCCTTAGCTTGTGTTGATATTTCAAAGTTGAAGACCAATGCTGAATAGAGACAATGCGTATTTGTTTTACCTAGTCAATCATCAGAGACTTTCACTTTCTATGACTCACCAAAAACTTACCTTTTCCGTAGCTGTTAAAATAGGAAATCAGCTGGCAATTCTCATGACCCATATTGAGCAACTAGAATCTGACAACATCCTTAATGACCTTCCATAACAATGCAACAGGAAATAAAACATGACAGTCTTAAGAGCAGCTAGCCCTTCAACCACCAGCAGATCAGATCAGAGCTTCCTTGTGTGAAATAACCATTCAGCAAAGGAAGGTGGAATAAAGCCAGATATGATGCTCCAGTCTAAAACCTGCTTCTAATCCTGTTAGGTTATTTAGGTCAATACCAAGATCAGAATGGAATTAGAACATCTTTCTCCCCCAGGCACTAGCACATTATATTATCTTACACATTATCTTATATACTACATTACATACTATGTATTATGTTCCATATTAAGGATGAAAATATTTAAACAGGATAAACAAATGGAAACACATTACTGAGAGTAGCTGAGTGAAACATGAATGCAGATAAGATGCTGTAGGATATGGTCAGCCTGTTTTCTAAAATTGGCATTTTCTATCTTAAGCGTTTCAGAAACAGCTCTTCTTCTTTCCAAGATAAATAAGGGGAGGGGGAGGAAGACAACTTAGGAAACATTTTCTTAAGTTTAAATTATATGCACATTGCAAAAAAAGAGTAATTGCTCCATGTATTTTAGTAGTGTAAGTATAGCTGCTATTTATACAAACAGAATTCCGTTGGGAGCGGGGCATCCACTCAAGTTACTGCTTGAGCAAAACTCAAGTGAAATTTGCAAATGCCACATTCGAGAATGATCTTCCAAATGGATAATCCTCAGCAAAACCCATAAGCCCCCAGAGTTTCTAACCAGCAGGAACAACAGCTTGGAATTCTGAGAACTGAAGTTCTAACACATCTGGGACATAATGTTGGGCATCAAAATGGTTTCCCATAGCTGATGGTATAATAGGATATTTTGTTTAGGACAATGCTAAATGCAGGATTTCTGGATATATTTAACCTGAAGTTCACACTATCGTGCATATCTTGTTTATTTGGGCTTTATCGGAAAAGATGTTTTTTTCTGTAGGTCGGAAGATGCAAATTCACAATCTATTCATTCTCATTTTGTAATATAAACCCAGCCAGCCTTTTTGGAAAAGCATACATCAATAAGACCAAACACATAGCATGTTTTGCTGCTCCACTTCTTTATTCCTCCACTGCCTCAGCTTCCAAACAGCCTACTGAAAGAAGTGTAAAAGATACTGTGGGAAAGGGAAAGAAGGGTATGACGAAATGTCCAGGTTTTTTTCCAATTAAAAAAAAAAAAAATTTCGAAAGCCTTTTCTGAATAGCTCCTCATGAACCCCAGGGAATCCATCAAAGCTACAGAAAACCGAATTAGCACTGCATTATTAGTCCAAATTCCTGTTTCACATGTTAATGCCCAGCTATCTTGTCCTGCAACATGCACAATATTACGAATACAAAAGGCCAACTTTGGACTTCATTCACAAAAATTGGTATAAGCATTTGCCCATAGATCAAACTCAACCTAGCTATAATCTGAAACGTTCCTAAACAGTATTAACTCCTCATGTCTCTTTAACAAACTATATTATCTTTAGCCCTAAGTTACTGAAAAAACCATCACAAATCTGTATCACCAGAATGTCACAGGTTCTTTTAACTATATTCAATTTACTGGACTCCATATCCAAAAGAGCCAACAACAACACAGGTCCCTAAACAACACATTCAAACAAGCATTCACAGCTATATTCACGACTTACTCCTACTCCACTCTTGCACACTACTCCTACTGCTACTTCTCATGAGTCCTATTAGTCCTACTCCTTGTGAGTTTTGCTAGAGAAAATTATTTCTTTCTAGCTGCTTCAGGCATACTTCCACATACAAATACCTCTTGCCTCTCCTCTCTTTCACATACCACGTTCTTTCAGCACAGCACATTATCCTGCTAATTGAGGAAAGGCTTAAAGCAGGCGTGTCAAACTCAAGGCCCGGGGACTGCATCTTAGGGGGCGTGCATAAGCGCACCAATGTGCCTACCATCCCTATCCTATTGTTTCTTTTTTTATTTTTCTTATATGTATCCATTTCATGTATTCATAACTATGTTTATACTTACACCTATTATATTATAATCACTTGAATGAATGAATGAATGAATGAATGAATGAATGAATGAACAAATAAATAAATAAATAAATAAATAAATAAATAAATAAATAAATAAATAAATAAATAAATCTGGCCCATGGGGTACTTAGATCTGATCCACAGGGCTGCGCTGGAGACAGCAAAGGACCGGCCCGCAGTGTCTCTGCCTACAGAACGGAGCTTGCAAAGGTTGTGCACAGACCTCCCGAATTCTGTTTTCGCTGGCAGAATGCTCAGGCCACCACAGTCACCCCTCCCTCCCGACGTGAGTGATATCATGCTGACCATGTCCATCCTGACCCAGATCCCTGAGGTCAAACACAACCCTGATGCGGCCCTCAATGAAATCGAGTTTGACAGGACAAGAGAAGCATAGGTGCTGGCTATTTTCTGGGTAGCTTGCTCTTTCTCACCCAGAATCAGTGATATTATCAATCCACCAATGAACAATACCATGATATATATTACTGGGGTAGAACCTATAACACAACTACTCTTCTATACACAAACTATTGTTGGGCCTCCCATATGAGAGGTACAGTATACTGCAGGATCCAATCTGGGTTGGTCCCTGGGACCAAAGGTTTAGTCTTCCATGCTTTCGGACTCATGATGGAGCCCATTCTCAGATAACTTCTATCAGAATGTATTCCACAACATTCCTGCAACTTATCCTGGGATGTATATATTTGCCTTCATTCAGTATACGCTTACATGCAGAAATAAGGCATTTACAAAAGCTATAGTTGGAAAAAAAAAAATAGAGAAACCACTGCACAAAGGCATTACCTTTCTCAAAGTAATTATTTTTATGATAGGAGCATCACATTTCTTATAATTACATCCTTTACTGTGAAAACTGGATTCCAATCAAGAGGGGAAATATTATCTCTTGCCAACTAAATTATTGGAAACCTTTGATTGCTCGTATGTGTGCACACATATAAATACACACATTCATTTTCCATTCAGAAAGATTGTTCCCCTGTGTTAATCAAAACTCGTTTTTGTTGTTCTAATTTTCAAGTCTGTAAACAAGTTACCGTATATGCCGGCGTATAAGACGACCCGGCGTATAAGACGACCCCCCAACATTTCCACTCAAAATATAGTTTGTTATATACTCGCCCCTCTTCCGCACGCCTTCCACTTTTGCACTTTTTTTTTTTTTTTTGAGGCACTTTTGTCTACCGTGGAACGATCCTGTGAAGCCGAAAGGAGCAGCCAGCCTTCTCCCAGCTCCCAAGGAACGAGGCTCGCACTGCCCGGGCTCCGCTGAGGTATCCGGCTGGGGCTGTCAGGAGTTGTTACCGCTGGCGCGGCTCAGCGCGGCTCCAGTCCGCATTGCCTCGGGAAGGGAAAGGCAAAAGGAAGAGCCGCGGCTTTTGCCTTTCCCTTCCCGAGGCAACGCGGACTGGAGCCGCGAGCCGCGCCAGCGGTAACAACTCCTGACAGCCCCAGCCGGATACCTCAGCGGAGCTCGGGCGGTGCGAGCCTCGCTTCCTTGGGAGCTGGGAGAAGGCTGGCTGCTCCTTTCGGCTTCACGGGATTCGTTTCCACGGTGCGCAAAAGTGCCTCAGCCGCGGGCAGCTGCAGTGCTTCCCAATTACTATTTGCCGGCATATAAGACGACCCGGCATATAAGACGACCCCCCCAATTGGAGGCATCTTTTTCAGGGCAAAAAAGTCGTCTTATACGCCGGCAAATACGGTATCTGCTTTTCTCAGTAATCCTTTGGGAATGTTATTCAGCTGGGCCAGTGGGAAAATGAAACAGCTATCCGAAACTCCACAAGTGCACAATGTTTTCTACAGTATGTGCATATATTAGGTACACTGAAGAAGAAATTACTACATAAAAGGATTATCTGAGGTTGTGCTGTCCTTACCCCTTTGTGCTTATGGCATTTCTCTTGTTTCTATATTACATATACAGTAAGTCAACCCTCCTGGCCTTCAGTAAGAGCCTAAAGTCCTGACTCTGCCAGATATCTTGAGGGTCCAAAGACAAGATTTATAAACATAGCTTTATCTCCAAGCTCTTTAATCAAGCTATTTTTTTAAAGTTACGAAAGAAAGACAACTAAATGAGTAAGTATGATGATCTTTTAAATAAGTGTTCTATATACTTTCCTTTTACCTGCAGCAAACAAATAAGCAGTGGCAGAATTAATAATCCCCTTGTTTACTAATAGGAATCAACCCATCCCTGGGGGCAATCAGCCAGGAAGTTTGTAGCTACCGATCAGATTAAACTTGTCAAATACAGTCAAAATGAAATATCAGAAGACCATGTGTTTACACAGTTCCAGTACATCACTGTTCTGTAATTAAAAGTATACCACATCACAACTGTTTCATCATCTACCAATGAAACCTAGCTGTTAAATCAGCTGCAAAAATGAATTGTGCCAAACATTCAGGAATTTTGAAGCTGAAGAGATGTTTAGTTTGAATTAACTGAATTTTATATTTATAAGTTGGATTCTAAATGCAGAAGGCGTAATGCCTGCAACAACATGGCACCTGGAGTAACATACAGAGATCATAACTGCTATTCTAAACCCCAGTTCTTTTGTGAAGGAAAAAGAATTTTGCAGAATTGTATACAAAAAGTTGGGCACCTGGTCAAATTGTACTTATCAGTGAATCGCTAAAAGAATAGAAGCTGACACAATCTATATAAGGGACAGAGTTAAACATCACAAATTTGAATGTATACTTAAGTTCAGCTGTTTACAGGCAGAAATAAGAATATAGCAGGTGTTGAATTTAGACACTCTTTCAGTTAATATTCTGCAACAACTCTTTTACAGAAGGAACCATTTCCAATGTCCCAAAGGTGCCTCTTCAAGAGTCAAAAATACCTTTGGGACAACCATGACCTGGATGACTAAGAATCTCCACAGACATTTAACAATTTACAATCTATTTCTCAAACAAACCAGATACTTTCTATTCCTTTTTTTATTTTATTTTTTGCAGCTTTTTATTTGCAGTACTGTTCTTAGAACACTTGCATGCACTGTGTTGAGATTTCTCCCAAGATTATAACTTTATTTATACTTAACTGTAGCCCTATACAATTCCCTTTGTCTGGATTATTCCTCCTGCCATTTCTTGGCAATGACTTCTCCATTTGTTCTTCAGGTAGCACCTGAAGTGTGTAAGCTTGAGAATGTTCAACTGCTTGTAGAATATCTTTCATAAAGTCGTAAGTAGAGTATGGAAGGGGCTTCACATAAATGCCTTTGTACAATTAATGTCCTCTTACTGGGTTCTCCCCTAATTAGGGTCAATAGTGCCCCCCAAAAAGCACATGAATACATTAAAAAAAGTTAAGAGATTTATCATAGCATAAGGACTTTTCCCCCTGACCTACAGATATAATAGCTTCAGCGAGAAGCATAATCTTCATTTACAATAAAAAAGAAATTTAAAAGTTCCATTGGCACTGAATAGAATAGAATAGAATTCTTTATTGGCCAAATGTGATTGGACACACAAGGAATTTGTCTTGGTGCAAATGCTCTCAGTATAAATAAAAGAAAATATACATTCGTCAAGAATCATAAGGTACAACACTTCATAATAGTCATAGGGTACAATAAGCAATCAAATCATACTAGGAAACAGTCCATATAAATTGTAAGGATACAAGCAACAAAGTTACAGTCATACAGTCACAAATGGGAGGGGATGGGTGATAAGGAATGATGAGAAGGTAACAGATAACAGATAATCAGACTTGGAAGGGACCTTGTAGGTCATCTAGTCCAACCCCCCCCACCCCACCCAAGCGGGAGACCCTACACCATTTCTGACAAATGGCAGTCCAATCTCTTCTTGAAAGTCTCAAGTGATGGCGCTCCCACAATTTCCAAGGGCAAGCTATTCCATTGGTTGATTGTTCTCACTGTCAGAAAGTTTCTCCTTATTTCCAGGTTAAATCTCTCCTTGTTCAGTTTCCATCCATTATTCCTTGTCTGGCCTACAGGAGCTTTAGAAAATAGCTTGACCCCTTCCTCCCTGTGGCAGCCCCTCAAATATTGGAAGACTGCTATCATGTCTCCCCTGGTCCTTCTCTTTACTAGACTAGCCAAGCCCAGTTCCTGTACCCATTCTTTGTATGTTTTAGCCCCCAGTCCCCTAATCATCCTAGTTGCTCTTCTCTGTACTTTTTCTAGAGTCTCAACATCTTTTTTATAATGTGGTGAACAAAACTGGATACAGTACTCTAGGTCTAGTCTTACTAAGGCTTTATAAAGTGGTATTAGTACCTCCCTTGATCTTGATTGTATCCCTCTGTTAATACAAGTTAGGATTGCATTAGCTTTTTTGGCTGCTGCTGCACACTGCTGGCTCATATTTAGCTGGTTGTCCACTAAGACTCCAAGATCCCTCTCACAGTTACTGCTATTGAGCCTGGTTTCACCCAGTCTATATGTGTACTTTTGGTTTTTCTTGCCTAAGTGTAGGACTTTACTTTTCTCTACACTGAATTTCATTTTGTTAGATACGGCCCAGTGTTCTAGCAAAATGAAATTCAAAAGATTAATAGCAATAGTAAAGGTATTAATAGTAACAGTAATTGTAAAATAGTAATAGTAAAGTGTTCATAGCACTCCAGAAACATATTTCAATTCTTAATAATCTTTAGCAGAGGTTCCCAGCCCCTGGGCCATGGACCACTGCTAGGTCATGGTCTGGTGGGAATAGGGCCATCAAAGTGGTGGGTGAGCATGTAAAACTTTATTTGGGCATGCATGGGATTTAGGTTTCATGCATGAAACCATTCCTACCCCCACCGCTGAAATTGCCAAAGCTGCTGTTGCCACCAGGCCACAGAACCAAAAAGGTTGGGGACCCCTTGATCTATAGCATAAATCTGATAATATTTTTAAGATACAGAATAAATCCAAAAGGAAGGATTCACTTTTATGCCAAAGTAAATCCCCCAGTCTAAATTGTACAAAGCAATCTGAACAGAGAATCAAGAGGAAGAACCAGTTTTACGTATGGGAAGTAGATATGAAGAACTAGATTCTTTTGCATGAAGTTGTTCAGGCAAGAGTCATTAAACTAAAACAAAAAATAGCTGACAAAGAAAGATTGGAAAAGAATAATACTTATTCTTCGTAACTAATTTTATTCCCATGGATAATGTGTCACAAATGGAAAAGTTTGATGTATAATGTTATACCATAGGCTTAGATAATTGTTTTTCCTCTAGAAAATTTTAATTCTTAAGTTCCATTCACACTGAAAGATCTTTCACACACTCTCACTCTAGTGAGCTGCTAAGTTAACTGTGAATCTGGACTTCACTGAAGGAAAGGATGATAGCAGACTTTTCTCTTTGAAAGCAGAACCATTTCTTGACCAAGGAAGCATTGTAAAAATGCAAACTTGAGTTATATTGTTCCTGCCTTGAACTGGAATCTTTCCCCACCCACAATACTTATTTCCACCGTCCTCTACCCATTCCTAGATATGTAACCTCTTGAAAACTCCCTCATGCCAATTATTAGACAGAGACAGGCAGGCAGGCAGGCAAGGCAAAGCCTTGAATCCACAGCATATTCTCTTTAAGACAGGAAAGCTAAAATAGGGTTCTTGCCCAGGGTATATTTAAAGTGCTATGCACCAATCTTATAATTATATTGGCAGACAATTTGCTGCCCTCTCCCCCCTACTGATTCTAATCTTGCAACAGGAAGAACCAAATTGTGCTGTTTGGATAAATCGATAAAAGAGACTAGTGGATTTTTTTCCTGGCTTCCTCCTTTCAATAAAACAGTACCAGCTGTTACAAAAACAACCAAGTTAAGAAATAGGAAAAGCAAACAAACACATTCCCAATCACTCTTCTTAGCTGGTTTGAGACTGAAGCAATCTTAGAAAGCTGAATAGGGCAGCAGATTTAATTAAGTAGAAAAACTTGCTTCTCACTGCTGCTCAGGCCGAAGAAGAAAAAAGGGGGAAAAGGGCAGCTTTTTCAAAGCTCCAAGATTGCTAATCTTGAGGTTCCAAGGAAATTTTTACCACCTTTTCCCAGTCCCATCAGCTAATTCTCAAACTGAGACAGATGGGAAGAAGAGGAGACAGGAAGCTAAAGGAACAAGTAGAAGGAACATGGGACAGAATACTAAAGAGTTTTCCACTGCAGTACAATACCAAACCTGGTGATGCAGCAAAAAACAAAAACAAAACAGTTTTTCCCATTGCATTGTGCAACCTCTCTGTCCTATGACATTGTTAGCTGAACAACGGTATTTGTTGCACTGAGCAGCTGCTGAAAAGCAAGGGGGAACAGTGAATGATTCTTCCGGAAAGAGTCATCAACTACATTACACAACCCACGGGAAGCCCATCAGTCTATTTTTAAACATGGGTTGAGCACATTTAACCTACCAGCTGACACGGTAACTTCGATTGCACTATGAACTGAGATTGCCCCAACATACAGTCCTTCTCCTGGGTCTGTCATCTGTTAAGGGAGCTACTTCCTCAACAGCACTAAATTGGGGTAGGAAAGTTTCCCTCTTGTGACATTGCACAGTTGTACAGAAAATCCAATTTGAAAGAACTAATTTTCCTGCTCTGCAAAACATAATAGCCCTAGAGGACAGGGCTCAGAATGGAAAGGGCATGCCACCACCAGAGTAAGTAGTTAATAGAATCTGGGCCAATCCTACCTATTGGTGGTTCAACTTATGCCAATGATCAGGCAAAGAATGTCAGGTTGCAACCACTGTAAAAAATGTGTGAGAAGGAAAATCATTACTTTAACACTGTGATGATACAATGGTTAGAATGCAGTACTGCAGGCTACTTCTGCTGACTTCCAGCAATTCGGCAGTTCAATCCTTACCAGCTCAAGGTTGACTCAGTTTGATTCTCACTGATATTAGGTTGTTTTTTTTTAAAAAAAAAAATTAATACCGGTAAAAATTAACCAACTTGAAACTTGATGGACAAAGTCATGTTGGGATTTTCTTCATTTAATTCTCCAGAAATAATATTCTCAAGAGTTGAATTCCTTCGCTGATGGTAACCATTTTTTTGTTTTGTTTTGTTTGAAGAAGGCACATAAGCCACATAGAACCAAGGCAGAAAACTGTATTTTCACTCCCATTCTTCCAAGATCAGTAAAATGAGGGCCCAGATTGTTGGGGGCAATATGCTGACTCTGTAAACCACTCAGAGAGTGCTGTAAAGCACTGTAGAGCACTATATAAGTGCTATTGCTATTAACAAGAGATATAGGTAAGGAAGACTTAAAGTTGCCTCAGGCATGGTCTGGAGATGATATGACTGAAACACCAGGAGATCATAACTGAAAGCTTCTTCATACAGTGGTTTGATGCAAGTAAGGAAGGGCTCTGACAAAGATCCTGAAGCTGTTTGAACTGGTTCCCTATCAAATCTCAATAATGGAATGGCTTTATCGCAGGTAAAAAGAGAAAGGGATCTTTCTATGGGTTAAACTAGGTAGGCTACATAGAAATAGTCAATCTGAAAAATCTTACAGGGATAAGAACATCATTTTTCAGTTTGTCAACCCAGTATAATTGCCTACTGAATTATAACAAGGTAATGCTGACATAATTACAGTATACAAAGCTAGGAAATGGTGGAAGTTATCCAGATCAAGGCACGGTCAGGGGAAGTCAGACACACAGTTACAAAACATAGGAAAATGTTTTGTAGTTCCTTGGGAGTGAACAGCTGAATCCCTAAATTAAAATAGAAAGGTATGCTTCACAGATTCTTCAGATTATTCTAATTAATAGGGAGGAGGATTTTTGAATAAGAATTTGTATTGAAAAGTCTTCGAAGAACATAAAAACTAACATAAACTAAGAAAAAGTAAAGTAAGAAAAAAGTAAATAAAAGAGTAAGAAAAGGAAGAAGGGAGGAACAAAAAAAAGCAAAAGTGCAGAAAGAATAAAAAGAAATAGAAGCAGCTTCCAATTTCCTTTCCAGCAAATATATATAGAATTATAGTTATCTTTTACTGTGTGGTTACAAAAGAAAAGTCACTTTTTCCCCTACTTTCCAGTTTTTTCTTATCATCAAACCACAAATCATAAGTACATTTTTTCCATTTCATGCAAAAGGTTTCCAATCAAGCATAAATGTAGATATCAATTCTTCTCTAATCATATTCACCAACAATTCCTCCATTGTGGGTTGAACTTTTTCGTTTTTGAGCATATAATAATCTCACTACAGTTATAAAAAATGATTTTTTTAAATAGTTGCTTACCCATTAGCTTCAAAAGAATAGTTTCTGGTTTCAATTGTACTTTAACCTTTAAAATCTTCTAATTTAATATTCACAATTCATAAATTCTTCATTTAATTTTCCAGAATTAATATTCTCTAGAGTTTAATTGCTTCACCGAAAAAAGGCACATAAGCCACACAGAACCCAATCAGAAGGCTGTATTTTCACTTCCTACTATAGAATGTTCTACAGAGTTTATAACCATTATGTTGACTATGTGAGCCGATTTAATCCCATGAACAAAAGCTTAAACCCAAGAGGTGATTTGTTTGCCCCATTTCCTTAACTACGATTGTAACATTAAAAGACTTATTTCACACCCTTGAAACACCCATAGCACATCGAATCCTCCAATTTACTGTTATCAGTGCACTGGAAAATCCCAACATGACTTGTCCACTGTCAAATTTCAAGTTGATTAATTAATTTTTATTAAAAAGATGGGTTTTTTTTCAAAGTAAAAACAATACATATTTAAACAAAAAAGAAAGGAAAAGAAAGGAAAAGTGGTGTGGAAATAGAAAAGAAATGAAAGAAAAAAGACCAAGAAAGAAAAAGAAAAAAGAAAAAGATATTCCTTACATCAGAATTACTAAATAATAAGAGTTGGAGGGGACCTTGGTGGTCTTCTTGTTCGAGCAGGAAAACCTATACTATTCCAGACAAGTGGCTGTTCAGTCTCTTCTTAATTTAAATCCATTTAAATGCATTTATATTTCATCCTCCCTAAGATTACAACATGGGTCCATTTTTTCCACATTCTACTCTAATTGTCAAATCATAACTTCATTTTTTAACGTTTTTATCAAAGAAGTCCATAAAGGGTTTCCAACCAGTGACAACTGAAGTTGTACAATAAATGTCAGCAGTGGCCCAGGGCTCCAAAGCTTAGAGGATGCTTTCTTAAAAATGCAATGTCAGCATTAATAGGTAGTGTTACCAACACCTAGATACTATATTGCATCACCTAGAAGCACCATATTCCTGAGACAGGACTAAAGCCAGTCTATTCACTGTTCAATGTGGTTAAATGTTTACATGCATCTTAACATCCCATCTCTGAAATAACTGAGTCATATATACTGCAAAAGATACAGGAGGCTATCTATATAGCAATAGCAATAGCATTTAGACTTATATACCGCTTTACAGTGGTTTACAGAGTCAGCATATTGCTCCCAACAATTTGGGTCTTTATTTTACCGACCTTGGAAAGATGGAAGGCTGTCAACCTTGAGCCTGGTGAGATTTGAATTGCCAAACTGCAGGCAGCCAGCAGGCAGCAGAAGTAGCCTGCAGTACTGCACTCTAACCACTGCGCCACCATGGCTCTTATCAACATCAGTCCAAGTGCGGCCTTTATACATTTAATATTTCTAGATTGCATGATTTAAAGGGAAATGTGATGTTATAATCGAACATTAATCAAAAGCTTAAAAATATTGCAAGCGCTAGATTTCTGGATTCTTCCATGTCACTTCTTTTCACTAACCAACCTGCAATAATGGCCTCCATCCTCATTTCTCCCCATCTCCCTGCGCTTACTCAAACAACCCAACTTCTGACATTAGTGCTCAGTTTTGTCTAAAGCAGCACAAGCTTATGTCACGTAGTTATGTTGAGCAGAAGTTGTTGTTCAGGCTACATCAAGCTAAACGGGAAATTTCAGGTTTTTTTTTACAAAGAAAACAAGGAAAAACTTATTAGCAGCATCATGTTGATGAACAGATTTTTATACTCACTGGACAGGGAATAAGAACAGAATGGAGCCTATTATGGAATAGTTGGGTAATCCTAATGCACTAAGTGGAAAAGCATGAATACATTAGCTTTTTAAAAAACTGGTGAGTTTCCTAACCAAGTCCCGACACTGATTTTTCCGCCATTATCCTAAGTCTCCTCTACCATTTGTTGCACCATGGTCGAAAAGCCACGAGAGCATTTATCACTTTGACTGGAAGAATCCAAGGAGATGGAGCTCTGGATAAGTGAGGGGCTGGGGAAGAACATACATATGGTGTCAAGTATCCACAGGAATTTGGCAACCAAAGAAGAGGCTGGATTTATACAAGGAAGTACATATGGAGAACCAGGGTGGGTGGAGTGGGAGGGATTCCAAGGGCTCCAGACAGGCATATGTGATTCTGCATTTCAGTCCAGATCGTCTGGAGATGGGCTAACCAAGAACAAAAGCAGGCTGGGTGGCCTCTTCCAACTGCACACAGCATTATGCTTTAAATTTGTAATGTGGAGATCACGTGGCCACCAAGCCTGAACAGAATCAGATTTGTGCAACTCCAACTTGAAACTGGGCTTTTTAAGAGGTGTGAAAAATCTCAAAAATTATGGCTCCCTTTATTATTCCTAAATTCATATCAGCTAGTAAATCAAGTCGGTAGAGAACTATAAGGAGTAGCCAAGATACTCAGGTTCTTCATAATGAGCTAACAGGGATAAATTTGTTTCTTGTAGCTAAAGAATGGAATAACACAAAAGACCCATGATCCAATGAAGGGTGGCTTGGAATGCCTGCAAAAAAAACTTCTACAACTGAATATACAAAAATAAAATATAAAAAAAAAATATTTTAGCCATTTTGCATAACTTTTCAGCCCAAAAGGTTCCCAGAGGAGTCTTTTTAGACTTCATGACACTTTCTTGCTCTCAAGCTTACAATATAATTGACCCAACATAAAAAGAAAAGAGATTGGGGGGGGGGAGAAGAAATAAGCATGTTCAAGCATTTGTTCCCAATTTAGCCTTTTGGCAATTCACACTGAGGAAATTGATGCCATCAAGATTGCCAGAGAGTAGAAAGCTTTAAGGATGAGGCGATAAGAGAACAAAGAACACATCTAGTACAAACTTCTCTGATGCATGTATCCAAATCAAGAGTTGTAACTACTATCTCTAGTCAATAAATAGCTGAAAACATCCACATTTTCCCACACCTGAATAGACTTAAATTCTGCATTCACAGGATTTCAGCACCAACAACCAAGATGCACTGCACACCTATTCCAGTTTCCCTTTGACAGGTTGGAGGGTTTTTTGGAAATAAAAAAGATACATACGGTAGTTGGATACTTAGATGATTTTGGCAAACTAAAAAGTTTGGATCTCAGGAACAGCAGACCATCAGAACTTTCTAGTGCTGTAGGCTAGACTGGGAATCAGAAAATTATCCACGGAATAGATTAATGGCAAATCACTTCCCTATTATTGCCAAGAAAAAAATGAATGCATCCATGAAATCCACAGGAATTCAGCTTGAACTTGGAGGAGACTCATAAAAAGTAGAAGACCTGGAAGGATTACACATGGAAAGCAGCCTCATTTGGATCCTCTATAACATTCTGTGGTTGCCTAACAAAAGCCTAGTCTAAAAGCATCCAGAAGTTATTATAAAAGCCTTCCTGTGTATGTTCAAAACCAATTCTCCAAACTATTGTCTATCTGTTGGCAAAAGTACTGTATTTATCACTTGAAATTATGCTACCCATCAACGTGGTGCATGTTCTCCTCTACTGAGAGCATTAAATGCTTAAAAGCACCACAAGAAACCATGGCAAAAACTCCAGGACCTCTTATTCTCCACAGTTAATGTATCCCAAGCACCTAGGGATGCTAGAACTAAATAAGATTCGTGTATGCCTAACATGCTCTAAGCAAGGTTGCCTTCAAAACTAATTAAAAGCATTCTTTAGTACAAAATGAGATTTGGATATTTTTAGGGTTAGACCATATTATACCAATTTAATGCCAGCTAGACCATGGATGAGGATGTGGTGGCTCAGCGGCTAGGACACTGAGCTCGTTAATCAGAAAGGTTGGCAGTTCAGCAGTTCGAATCCCTAGCACCATGTAAGGGAGTTACTTGTCCCAGCTTCTGCCAAACTAGCAGTTCGAACGCATGTAAAAATGCAAGTAGAAAAATAGAGACCACTTTGGTGGGAAGGTAACAGCATTCAGTGCGCCTTCGGCATTTAGTCATGCCAGCTACATGACCACGGAGACGTCTTCGAACAGTGCTCTTCTCTTCGGCTTTGTAAGAGAGATGAATACTGGCTCATAGAGCTGGAAATGACTAGCACGTATATGCAAGGGGAACCTTTATCTTTAGGCCACGGGTGTCAAAAGCCATGGCACCATGTTGCTGTTACATAATGTATCATGACGTTTTTTCCCTTCATGGAGCTGGGGTGGGAGTGGCCTCAGCATGATGCATCTGGCCCGCAGGCCACCACTTTGACAACCCTGAGCTAGGCCAACACCAGTTTGATTCTACCATAGGTTCAATTTAAATTGCTGATATTGGAAGCCATAAATGGCTATGAAACTATTCATTGAAAGATTATCAATAATTGAATCCACCTAGAAGTTAAGCATGGGTGTCTGCATCTACACCATGGACGTCTGCATCTACACCTGTTAGTTCTGTCAGAGGTTTTTCAGTGGTTGACTGATATTTGAAGCATTCTTTCTATGGTAGGCTGTCAGCTACTTTGTTTTTAAATTATTATTATTTTGTTGTTGAAACAATGAGATCGAATTTTTGAACCATCAGTTATAATACGGATATAAGTTGCCACATTCATAATGATTTTATGCAACAATTTAAAATTTTACTATTTTAAATGAAAAAAGAGAACCAAAAAGATTTTGCTTTGGTAGGCGATATCTGTACAAGTTATGTACTTTCAGTCATTCATTCCCCATAATCAACAACCTCAAAATTTATGATAAGTTTCAAAACCACAGGCACACAGAATGACTATCAACAATTAACTGGATAAAACAAGAACCAGTTACAGGGCAGGGCAGCTGAGAGATCTAGGAAGACCCACTTATGTTACCTCTTCATCACAAGAAGAAAAAAGAGAGCAAAAATATGTGAAACATTTATTTCCCTGTACCTATGTATTAATTTCCAGATCAAACACAATTTACTGAAACCAATTACATTGATTGAGTCACCAAATTCTTTTCCACAATGGAGCATGCTTATTAGGTTAGAATGAAGCTGCAGCAATAAGCAAGAGGCTTAGAGAAGAACTTCTAGCCCCAGAATTAGCTATATATAGCTTGGAAGAGAAAGGCATGTTCAGTAAGGTGTACAAATGACTGTAATAGTAGATAGGAACTATAATCCCAGGGATACTTATTTGTTTAAAGCTGCATTCATCAAACATGGAGAAATTCTACCATGGTGCAAGAATGAACGTATTTATTTGGCCTATAAGATTAGATGCTGCATGAAATGAATCTGGGGAGATAATTACTAAACGGGGCAAAAATGCCAAGAAAAGGTAAAGCCTCTGAATTGATTTTACAACGTAAATGAACATTGAAAGGATATTCAATCTTTATTAGGATTTTACAAGAGCAAGCTTGATAGGACTTCTCTTCAGTCTGGATCTTACACTAACGGAGGCTTATTGCCATTGTAGGTCACAATGTAATTTCGGAAATATAAAATATACAATACCAAATTAAAATAGAAAGGCTATCTTTAAAGGTAGCCTGTTCAGGATACAGGCTTTCATAGGAGGGACTGCCTACTTCAAGTAGCTTCTTGCTTGTCCTGAAAGATCAAGTAGAGTGAATGTGTTCCAGGTCCTTTTGCTCAAAAAGTCACCTATCAGCTCAGTGCACCCTTTCTATTACAGTATTTGTTCACTGGAATAGCACCCCATCTTACCCCACCCTCCCACCCTGACATCTAGATGGCTCTCAAGTCTGAGGATGTTTGGAGAGGCTCGAAGACATGGCAGTTCTCTTAGACTTTGAGGTAGGCTGGTGTTGAGTCCTTGTGGAATATTATTACATTACTTATCTTCTCTCTTCCAGCAACACATGAACTTCAATCACATTGTTTTCCTGCTTTTAATGTTCTAAGCTGCCCAGAGTCTGGTGGAAATGGATCGCTTCTGAATTCAAGGAAATGTATAAATAAATAAATAAGAGATGTGAAGAATACATACATTTCCAATTTACCACAGGTGCCCATGGAGTGTTAGCGAAGTTGGTAGCTGCAATGGCCTGATAAACTTCGGCCTCTTTTTTACATGTATTCCATACCACAAAATAAAAATTGGAGCTTCCAATTGTGCAGCTGCATCAAAGCCACTGACAACCTGCAAATATTCTGTATTCTCTGCATTCAGAGAAGTGGGTATTACAGTTATTATAGCAATAGCACTTAGACTTATATACTGCTTCATAGTGCTTCACAGCCCTCTCTAAGTGGTTTACAGCATCAGCATATTTTCCCCAACAATCTGGGTCTCCATTTTACCAACCTTGGAAGGACAGTAGGCTTTATCAACCTTGAGCTGATCAGGATCAAACAGTTGGCAGTTGGCAGAATTAGCCTGCGATACTGCATTCTAATAACTGTGCCACCACAGCTCTTATATATGTAGTCCTGCTATAATATAAAGAAAACAGATTAGTGCATGCCCACACAAGCTAAGATTCACTTGCACAAGTTTTATTCAATATAAGATAATAGGTAGGTAACACAAAATAAGAAAAGAGAAGCCTGGGATTTTGTAAACAAAAATTCTTTCATAGGAAGACTCTCCTCACTGATTTGCTATTCATGACAACTTCAAAAAACCCATCATACCAGTCAATGTTTCCTTCAGCGAACAATGCAAAGAAACTTACAGCATGAATACCAATGCCAACATCAGAAAATCCACTGAATTGGCTTAAATCTCCCCAAAGCTATTCAAAGATACCTAATTCAATTCAATGCTTCAAATCAAATCATCAATTCGAACCCTGAGAGTGAATCTCTTTTAAATCATTGCTCCAAAATGAGTCTCCACACAGTTCTAATGCCTAGGCTCCGAGTGTACAATTTCCTAATACTATTGTAATAAGATAAATATAGATTCCTAAATAACATTAAATATAACATTCACCTGAAAAGATTTCAAAAATTGCAGAATATCTTCTACTGACTTCAGAAATTGCTTTGATTGGGTTATACTCAAGAGACTCAATGATGCACGAACCTTGAGGTGTGCAAGCCAAAAAAGGAAAGAATATTTGACATAGGAGGTTCCACAAAAAGTACTAAAAATTGTAGTTACTGCAGTAATATTCCATAAAGTTCAGAATAATTAAGATAACAATCTTATGAATGAGAGCAGCAGCACTATTTTTCAGAATCTGTGTATAAAACCTAAACAATAAATATTGCATTACTAACCCTGACTATTCTTTAGTTTCTATTAGCAAAAGGTAATCCTAGTTAACAGAGTTTTGGGCAGAGAAGAAACTAATTATAATGTTACTGAGTTATTTCCATTCCAAAGAGAACACATGTTTTGTAAGGTTTAATTACATTACACTTTATGTAGCATAACATGTAATTTTGCATTTGCCCTAGAGTGACTAAGAACTTCTGGGCATCTTGTTTCTGATGCTATGATGCAATTGGGAAATAAAGCTACATGTTTAATCTCCATAGTACAATCTTAAAGATAGATCAGTTTATCAATATTATATACGTGTGTTGCATCTTCTTTCTAGTTCAGAAGAGCACAACACAACCCTAAGACACCATGCTGTTTCTCAAATCACTGGAAGAAATTCTTAACTTGCAATTAAATTATAATTTTTAAAGTGGCAGAAGGGGAAAAGAATAAAAGAATAATTATATTCACTAGATTCTTTAATTGCATTTAAATTTAGATATATGCCCTGTCCTAGCCTTCTTTTCAGAGAATGACCCCCAGCATATTACTCAAAGAATAAATGTGGCCCTTTAATCTAAAAAAAAGTTATGTTTATAGCCTTAATTATAATTTTATTTATTTATTAAATTTATATAGCCATCCAAAGGCAATTCTGGGTGACACAATTCTTAGTCACTGGAGGGAGAATAACTAAGGGAACTATTTTGAAAGTTTTTTTAAAAATAAATTCCATCTAAAAATACAGTACATTCCATGGGTACTCATACTTGGTGAGTTCCTTGTTGTGAGCCTAAGAGAAATCACTACAAGAGATGAAAGAAACCTGAATTATTTTAAATAAACCTGCAATTCCAATTCTTCTGCCACAGAAGTGCTGGTTGTTATGGGACTAGATTGACCATCAAGGGCACAATTTTCTCAGTACTCAAGAAAATACCCTGGCTTGTGGGAATCTCTTCATTCTCAGTTGAAATTATGAATAGAAGGGAGAGACCTGCACATTTAATCTGCTGAACACTGTCTTTCCAGAAGCACTATTGAAATACCAGATCTCAGGTCAGGGCCAGCTCCTACATATCTGATGATAAAGCTGTCTCCTATAGTATTAACAATGTAACAGTGTAGGCGGTAAGAAGAGTGAAGAAGTAGAACCACTTTCTCAAATCAAACAGGTAATTGTTGGCATTCTTTCAAGAACTGTTACCCAAGGAGTTGGCAGTAAAATGGTGGGAGGATCACAATTCAATTCTGCTTTTAACGACAAGATATGTAACATTTCATGAGGGAGGGATATAATTATAAAAGAGGAGCCTTGTTAATTTACTGCAGAGATCTTAATGTTACTTACAGTTGAATGGTTTTATTTAGAAAGACAATTATTCATGAATCAGTCATCTAATCCAACCCTGAAGACTGTCAACCCAACTTCTTCTAGAAGACAGTCATCAAATTAAGCTAAGAAAAATAGAGATAAAAACTGGCACTAACAGTAAATCTGCACCATCAAGCTTTTGTTTTTGTTTTTAATACAGTACTTGAGTTTCATAAAATGTAATAATTTTTCAATCATTTTGAGATGTTAAAGTGAAACACATTATTTAAACCTAGAAACAGTCTAAACAAATAATAATAATATCGCTTATATTTTCTTAAAATAGTTTATTTTACTATTTTAGATTAGATGGCAAAAACAAAATAAACTAGCTTCCTCATCAGCACAGGATATAGGGTTACACTGGTTAATTTAAAAAAAAGTTATATTATCAATTAGCCTAAATCTGTACCGAACAAGTTAAAGGAGATTGTTCAAAATACGGGATATGACATCTAAAGCTATTCTATTTTCTTCTGGAAATCAAATTTATTTTAGAAATAATACTAAATTCAAAAAGCCTTCTCCCTGTTTGTATGGCTTACTTTTCTTGACCACATAGTAACAAATCGTTTTGCACCACTCAGGAACACCATTTAGAATTCCTTGCAATTTAGACAAGGTAAACTTCATAAACTACAGTTAACACTGACCTTTTTTTTAAAAAAAAATTGTGTAACATATGTTACACAAAATATTTTGTCTGAACAATAAGAAACTGTATTTCATGGCTAAAGGCTTGGAAGAAGACTGACCACATAGAAAAAAATAGTAACAAGTTGTTAGGACAAGATATCCAAGGCTGTGACAATGAAAGAAGACTTTTTTGATTCCAAAGATAACATAATGATAAAACATAGTTCTATAACAATATATAAATCAGCGGTCCTAAGTCCACAAGGCGGGCCCACTTGTGCACGGCCCGCTCCAAATGATCCGGCACAAGGTACTTCAATGCGTGACAAGGAAGGCAGCGACCAGTCACAGCCCAGATTATAGCCCTTCTCCTCTTTTGTCGATCATTTTGATTCTGAAAGATCGCTTAGTTTCGCTTGGGCCACTAAGTAAAACAAGGCATGCTATAGATCACTAATATAAATCAGCAGGCTTCTCATCTTCAGAAGTCCAGGGCACTAAGGAGACTCCTTAGGAAGCTTAATGTGCATATACAGACGATAGATGAGATAGATAGATAGATAGATAGATAGATAGATAGATAGATAGATAGATAGATAGATAGATAGATAGATAGATAGACAGACAGACAGACAGACAGACAGACATGCAGATATAAACACTACATGGATAAGAAATAATCCAATTTACTTTTGACACAATTAATCTATGAAAACCTTTTCCTGCCAAGACTGCCCAATCCTGCCTACATTTGAAGGTTGCACTTTCTTGTCATTCTTTGGATTTCACCCAAACTAAAAATGCAACCCACACACTCCCTAGATCAGACAGAGAAAGAAATGGAACTGAAGTTCCACCTTGCTTGAACAATGGATTCACTGAAAGATATAGTATTTATGGTGCCTTCATTCCCAGGCAGTCTTTACCACTGTCATATATCCAGAGAATAGTTCTATTTAACTCTCCAGAGGCCCAAATCACAATATTCATATACATTAAATAATATCAAAATCTTTAAGTTAGCACGTGAAGAGAATGAGAACATTCTTAACAAGATTCAAAAGACACCATTATTTTACTTTTTGAAATATTTGGTTAACAGTATGCATTACAATTCTAAAAAAAGAGAAGAGGCCGATGAAAATGCACTAAAGTATAAGCATTGATGGAGATTAGTAAAGGCAAAATAAAATCAATCTTTTTGCTTAATACATTGGCATCTTTCAGGCAGATTGTGTTTCTGTTCGATACAGAGCACAAACAATCTAAAGTTACCACAAAGGTACTTAAATCTGTTTTGGTACAAGACAATTACTTGATTTTTCCTTCATATTAAGTTGGAGTAAAAAAAATTGTAAAAATTTGTCCCCCCTCCATAGAATAAGTCTATGCTATTCTTCATTTATCCTATTTCTCAAATTGCAGCTCTTTTCCCCTCCAAAAATATGTTTGATTAGCCGAGATCAATTGTTTAATAAATATGCAGGCCATCACTCTCTTTCTAGGCTACACTGTACACTGTATCACCATTGCGAAGCAGAAGCTGATATTTTGGTTGGCCTGTGAACACAAACAGAAACTTGTATTCATAAGGCTTTATTTTGCGCCTACCAGGCCTTACTATTTGCTTTTTCTTAAAGTTTCTTTTTCCTTATTCACTCCACAAGATGAATTCTGGTGTGGGGCCAGGCCATTGGCTGAGTCCCATTATTATCCCCTGCTAATCATTCAAGTTCTATTCTCAGCATCTGAGGGCAACAGCAAAATCAGAAAACCAGGAGGAGGAGGAGAAGCTGCAGACCACCACACATGCTGCATATTAAATGAAGGATTTTTTTGTAGTGCCAAGAAGTATATGCAAGCAATGTTCCCAGGAACTTCACAGGATATTGGGGGGAGAGAGAGAGAGAGAGAGAGAGAGAGAGAGAGAGAGAGAGAGAGAGAGAGAGAGAGAGAGAGAGAGAGAGATAGAATAGATGGCCCCAATCTACATGACAACCACCACTGATCTGGTACTTTTATCTGATGCTCTTAGCAGAAAAGAGTGCTGATCAGAAGGATCTGAATAATGTGAAAGAATTAGTAGAAAATTTTAGAAATGGAAATGACCTTAAGGGAGACTTTTACGTCATTAAGCTGTGTCTATTTACTGTCCCTTTAGATAGCTTCCTCTTAATCTTGCATCTTTTGAGTGTTTCATACGTTCTTATATCTTAGAAGATTTCTGACATACATCTTCTTCACATGAAAGAAAGATAATTTAGACCAATAAAAGAGAATATTTCTAGCTCAGGATCGAAATGAGGGCTAGCACCGATGATGTTAACTACTTTGGGTAATCTGCAAGAAAACATCCAAGCTCACAGAGAACCAAGGACCCCTCAGATAACTTAGAATGTGCCGATTTTTCATCATCTGGCTGTAGAATTAGACCGTAACAAAAATGAGGGTCCAGTTATTAAGCTAGTTTCCTTAAATTTAAAAAAAGTATATTATTATTATTATTATTATTATTATTATTATTATTATTATTATTATTATTATTATTATTATTATTATTATTATTATTATTATTATTATTATTATTATTATTATTATTATTATTATTATTATAAGACAAGCTTCGCACCTTGAGGAAACCAATACTAGATATCACAAATGATCCTGGGTTATTTGTAAATGCATGCAGGACTGGTATGTTATATTTTATATTCTCATTCAATTAGCTCAAATTAAATCCCCTCAAATTAGCAGCCCAGCCTGACTTTTTTTCCTACACTGACAAGAGTCTTTTCTTGTAGAGAAGGGGTCTTCAAACTTGACAGCTTTAAGACTTGTGGACTTCAATTCCTAGAATTCCTCCTCCAGTCATGTTAGGTCAGGAATTCTGGGAGTTGAAGTCTACAAGTCTTAAACTTGCCAAGTTTGAAGAGCCTTGTTGTAGAGGGTCTCTTAAAGAGCCCACCAAGCCCATCTAACATACCTCAGCACTTTGTACAGAAACCTGTAGCAAACAGTGAGGAGAGGGAAAGAAATGTCCTATTTCATGAATATTTGGAAAATATTTGGAAATATCTACCGTGTTTCTCACTTAATAAGGCTGGGCCTTATTTTTGAGCCCCGAAAAACGGCTAGGCCGTCTTTTCGGGGGTGATTTAATTCCCCCTCCTTTCATCCTCATCTAGAGCGCCGTTGGAGCTGCCGCCGCCGTTTGGAGCTGCCGCCGCCGTTTGGAGTGCCGATGGAGCTTCCGCCGCCGTTTGGAGATGCCTCCGCCGTTTGGAGTGCCGCCGCTATGTTTGGAGCTGCCGCCGCCGTTTGAAGTGCCGCCGCCACTCCAAACACGGCAGCAGCTCCAAACACGGAAGCAGCAGCTCCAAACGTGGTGGCGGCACTCCAAACGGCGGCAGCAGCTCCAAATGGCGGCGGAAGCTCCCTCGGCACTCCAAACGGCGGCGGCAGCTCCAAACGGCGGCGGCAGCTCCAAACGGCACACCAAACGGCGGCAGCAGCTCCAAACGGCGGCGGAAGCTCCATCGGCACTCCAAACAGCGGCGGCAGCTCCAATGGCACTCCAAACGGCGGCGGCAGCTCCCAACGGTGGCGGCAGCTCCAACAGCACTCCAAACGGTGGCGGCAGCTCCAAATGGCAAGTCCCCCCACCCTTCCCCCCATTTTGCATGTTTTAAACTAGGCCTAAATTTGGGGGGAGGGGCTTAATTTGATTTTATGCCTAGAAAACATGCTGGGTCTTCCTATTGGTGGAGGCCGTATTGTTGGAGAAACACGGTACCAGTCCAGAGGAACTTTCAAAGTAAACTACTTTCAAAGTAAACTAGCAAATAGCAGGGACTGTCAAAGTAATATTTTCAAAGTAAACTAGCAAATAGCAGTCAAACTGGCAAAACTTGGTGCTGACCATCTAATTGGAGAGCTGAGTGATTCCAACCAAGCAAGTTTGGTCTAGAATTTGAGGAATGTATTCTTCTGCTAGAGGTGTGAGTCAGTATTTAATGCAGTAAATATCAGATTTCTACATAATTTAATATTTTTGATTGCATGCGCACTATTTTAGTTCCAGGCCTTTCAATACAGAGGACTGTCTTGCAACGAAACTACCATCCCAAATTCAAGAGGTTCAACAGGTTTCCAAAACATCTATGTAAAGAGAGGTGAAGTAAGCTTTTGGCAGCTTCTGCAGGGGGAGGTTGGGAGGGTAGCGTAGTGCCAGAAGTTTTGCCCATTTTTGACTGCATTAATATATCATATGCTCATTCCAAAGGGGCAGAATCTGAGGTTCAACAAGATTTTCATCATGTCAACAATAGCAGGAAGTTTCTGTAAATCCCAAGAAAGCTATTCTAACAAATATGGAGCAAATAAAGTAAAAAAATCTGCCACTCATAACATGATCCTAAGGCAAGTTATTGTTTAACAGCAAAGAATTAGCTGAAGAATTCATATTTGTCTTGTTTACGCATCATGCAATGCCATGATGTATGGAAAAGTAAATTATGCCACAGCCAAAACAAATGGTTTTACTGCTAATCATTATGTGGAAAGCAGGTCATTCAATGTGTGCAAAACATCTGGTTTGGGCAATAGGGAGCAAACTTCAAAATAGTGCTAAGAAACATCTAAGTAAGCCTTTGAGTCAGTATTGACTCTTGGGCACTGCCTGGACAAGTCACTCAGTGTTTACTTTCAAAATAAAAACTGTAAAATTGGGTGATTTTCTTAAGGTAATGATTTTACATTTAGCTCTAGTCTTTAAAGACATCTAAAATATCAAAAAGAGTACAATCCTATCATCCCAGACTACTATTTCAGTAGTCTCAGAGTCTTGGTCTATATCAAGATCTCCTTAGTGTCACAATTCGCTGTTAACTCACTGCTCCTTCATCAGTTCTTCATTTGGAAAATATTTATAAGCTAGCTAAAAAATCTGGAAATCATGAAATAATTAGCAGAAACTAAAATTTGTTTCATACTGTTCCTTTGTATGGAAAGAGGGAAATTTTGCTCAGCCAATTGTCTTTTCCACATGCATCTTTTAACAACTGCCACATGAAGTTCATTTTCTTTTACTACATGCTTTTTCAGCATCTTTCAAGAATATTATTTCTTTTTTACTGTTGGTCCCTACTGTCCAATTGATGGTAGTTGGATGCAAAGTAACATTGCAAACTTTCTCTCATCTACAGAATTTGTTATTCCACTCATTTCTCATATTAAAACTTGCTGGATACATGCTTAGAAATTTACAATCCTGGACTACAAAGCAATACTCTTCCTCAAATGAAATGACAGCTGTTTAGAGGCTTTATGTGCTCCAGTTGGAAAACTCCAAATTTTACAATTGGAAAACAGCAAAATCATAGCAATTATGCGTTATTAAAAAGAAACTGGGAAGACACAGATGACTCTTTCTCCAAATACAAACACCCATGAAGATTCACACAAAGAGGCTAGGATAAAGAAATAAAGTATGAACATCAGAGTACAGCCGCTCAGATAGTGGACTCCAATATATCCCCCCCAAGATTCAAAATCTGCTGTTAGATCTACCTATCGTCAGAATATTTGTGAATATCTTTTTTACTCTTTCTCAATAGCTCCACATATTTTTAAAATATGTCCTAGCTATCCCTCTTTTCAAGTTGTGCTATTACCAGGCCCCTTTTAGATGTGAGTACTACAAATCAATTGCAAATTAATATAGTAAATGAGCAAATGTGTCTGAGATAACTTCTCAAATCATGTCAGCTTCTCCCTCAGTTCTGGAGGCCCCATGTTAGCAATGTCATCAGCACCATATTGCCAATCCTTAGCTTGTTTCAATGAGCCTATATCTCATCTCTTGAGAAAGCTAAGAGAGCATTCGTGCATTTATGAATAGGAGACATGGTGGCGCAGTGGTTAGAATGCAGTACTGCTGGTTACTTCTGTGACTGACTGCCCTTCGGAAGTTCGATTCTCATCAGCTGAGGTTGACTCAGCCTTCCATCCTTCCGAGGTCGGTAAAATGAGGTTCCGGGGGAAATATGCCGACTCTGTCAACTGCTCAGGGGGCTGTAAAGCATGGTGAAGCAGTATATAAGTCTAAGTGCTAGTGCTATTTACAAGGGCTTGCTGTCTGCATGGCGTATCAACCAGAAGTTGTGTTTTTCTGATGCTATGCTACTCTAGGAATGCTGCATATATACATAAAACAGTGTGACACATTGGCAATCAGGCTGAACCTTTGGTGACTCCAGTTTAAAAAGGAACAGAAGTGGATGAGATTCTGGAAAATGCTGCCAGAGTGGGGAAGCACACTGCATTTAGGCTCAATGTCTATGTGACAGAAGGGCACCCTCATCCTCAGCCTCTAAGTGGCCGGAGAGGTTTTTGTCATAAGCAGGTTGAAGTCATGTGGAATAACAAGTTTCTCCAGACTGTTACCTTCTTCTAAGATTCACTATATCTGATTCAATGTTTACTGCAGTTGAACTGAGCTATCCTCAAGGCCTCAAACAAAACCTTAGAAGGTTTAAAAGCAAAGATGAAACATTTCCAGAAGTGACAGATTGGATTTTGTTGACCCTTCCCGATGAGGTGGGGAAAAAATCTATTGAAAAAGCTGAAGTTTATGCAAGCGCGCATTTGTAACCATCATGTTTTTTAAAAAACTTTTTTAAAAAAATGAATCATCTGTAACTTGGCAGAAAACACTGCCATTTGGACTTTGCAACAGCATGAATTTTTCCTTAAAACATTATTCTTTCTTCTCTATCTAAACTTTCATATCTGTACACACTATAGCAGGAACAATTTCTTCTACTAGAGACACCAAAGCAACTTTCACACATTGTGTAAAACCATCATTTGCTGATGGCAAAGTCTAACATACCACACTAAGCCATGTTTTACAACCCAAAATGACTAGGTTCAAACTGCCACTAAGCCTAAATCAAACGATCTCTAATTATACAACTACAAAACCAAACTGAAGGGTGTTTATAACAGAGTACAGAGGTGTGCCATTAGGAGCAAATGCTACCAAGTTTACCATTTTGTTTATCAGGCTGTCTTTTCCATAACACGTGCACAAAGTGTTTAACCAGGGATGGGCTTCAAAAAATGTAGCAACTGGTTCTCTGCCCGGTTGCTGGGTGGGCATGGCCATGGTGGGCGTGGCCTAGTCAGCCTCCTGCATCACCCTGGCCTGGAAGTGAAAACGGGCTGCGATGGGGCAGTTTTCGCCCTCCCCAGGCTCCAGAGGTTTCCGCAAGCCTCTAGGAGGGTGAAAATGGCCTCCCTGGGCTCCGGATGCTCTCCGGAAGCCAGAAACAAGCACGTTTCTGACTTTCCAGAACTTCTGGGAGGCTTTTTGGCCTCCTGGGCTCTGGAGGCTTTTCTCAAGCCTCCGGGAGGGCAAAAACGGCCTCCCTGGCCTTCCAGAACTTACAGGAGGGCCCATTTTTTGGCCTCCCCGAGCATCCGCACTTACCTGAATTCGAAAACGGGCCACATGGGAGCTCCTGGGAGGGGCAGGGGAACCAGCCAGGGGTGGCATTTGCCAGTTCACTAAACTGGCCATCAAATTAGCTACCGGTTCACCTGAACCAGTGAGAACCAGTAGCAGCCCATCCCTGCGTTTAACATAGGAATTCAAGCCAAATGTAGTCTGTACAAAAAGGAAATGACAATCAATATTTTGAAGACAGTTCGGAACATATGAAGAGAAAGGGGATAGGAATAGCACAAATGCATTACATTTTGAATTTTAACACCATTTTAACGCATAGGTCCATCTATCTCCATCTACTTCCAAAAATTTCTGACTATCCTGTACAATCAGACAGACTTGGCATGCTCCAAGGGGGTCTATGACAATTCTCCATAGCCAACTCGCCACGGCCAATTCCCACATGGCCAACTCACCACAGCTGACTTGCCATGGCCAACTTATCTTCTAACAGTCCTTAAAAGCATAGTTTTTTTTTCCCTAAAGACATGGGCGGGTGGTAGGATTCTTATGGGAATATTTATGTTAGGTTTTATTCTTTATTGTTCTGTCTGGATGTTATTGTGCTTTCTTCTTTATGTTATTTTTGCATTTTTTAAGTTTTATATGCTACTCAGAATCACTGTGGAATCCAGCTTCGTTATACTGTACATAGCTGGGTAAATATACAAACCAGATGTTTAAATGGATGAATAAATGTCATTGCTTAAAATGTATACCTTTACCCCAATGGTCTCAGCTGCTGACTGAAGTCAGAGAACTGCATGCACAGGAAATGTTTGTGAATGTTTCTAGGCATAGCTTTGGCTGATCTTCAGAGGACACAGTACACAATAGTCACAGAAGCAGCCAAAGTCAGCTTAAGGACTGACCCTAAAGAGCTGAAATTATCTCTCCTTTTGTAGCTCAGCTGGCATTTCCATGTAGTTGAAGTTAGACACACACCAACCCTAAAAACATAGTAATAACAAAGGCAGGGGGGGGGAAAAACAGTTGGCAGAAATCCTAAATTTTGTGAAATACTATTTACACCATAGGCCAACTATACCCAGACCTTGAGACAACAATTGTGCTGAAACAACGAATTCCCAGAGTAATCAAAGTCGTTTCAGTCAGCATGAGAACTTTAGTCTCAATGTATCTGGAGGGCACTGCATTGACTTAAGAGCAGAGATCTCTTCAGAGTACACAGTACAGAGCTTGACCTACCATAGTCTACTATCTGTACTAGAAAAACAAGTGGAACATAAAAAATTAAGGTAAATTACTTGAGACCAAAATAGAAACCTGTGGCTGAAGATTTTATGCAACGCTGACTTCCCCCACTCACACTGGCAAGCAGCCAAAATCTTCAAACTTGGGACGTCTTAACTTCAACAAATCTCACCATGCAGGTGAGGAAAATTCTGATGTAATTTCAGGTGGGAGAAGAAGCAGTATTCATGATTTTGCATAACCATGGTTTGTTGAATAGGCCATCGGTGTCTGGATTCACACTTTACATTAAGTCACAACATTTACAACCACAGCAGCTGAGTTCACCCATCACAGTATGCTGAAACCAAATAAATGCTGTTTGAACCTTGCCAGTCTTTTAATCTAAACCAGCACTATTTTCAGGTAACCAAGATCATATATTTGGCGTCCTCGCGTGTCCAGTACTCAGAACACTGGTCTGTCAAGCTCCTGCCTACTCCTCAATCCTTGATTGCAATTCAAGAAAAGTCAGTAATGCAATATTACAATTCCCAAAGTATCACTGTATCTAGAAAGGTATTTCTAACCAGCAAAATCCTTTTCTGTGGGATAATGGAACAAAGACTGAAGAATGGCAAGGAGAGGCAACATGAAAGTTTACAATGAAAAGAGAATAAAATTCCATAACTCACTTTTCTGGGCTGGAAGGAACAGAGAGGATTGGCTGCAATCCTCCACTCATCTGAAATGAAATACCACTCAGTTCCTCATAGGGAGATACAGCAGCCTTGGCAACAGGATGCCAGCATCTTAATAGTATGAATGCTGTCTATGATTAAGATACCTGCCAAATTCATCTGTGGCTTGTTCTTTTGGATTTCAGATTTTAATTCACAATGATGAATTAAAAGAAAACAAACACCCCTTATGAATAATAAAGACTACATAGGCCTTGTTACAACTGAATGTAAAATGTTAAGATGCATATGCAGGAACAGGAGGCATTGACAAATGTAAGATGCATATGCAGGAACAGGAGGCATTGACATACATTGTTTCTTATGTGCTATATAGATGGTCTTGTTAAAGATGTACAAAAGATAAGAGTATTACAGCAAATTTGTCCAGGTGCATGACTTCATTCTATTGTAATGTTCAAGTTGAAAAGATTAATTTAATAGAATGGCAATCCTGCCCACCTAGCAGTTTGAAAGCATGCAAATGCAAGTAGATTAATAGGTACCACTTTGGTGGGAAAGTAACAACATTCAGTGAGCCTTTGGCATATAACCATGCTGGCCACATGACTATGGAAATTGTCTTTGGACAACGTTGTGTCCCTTGGCCAAAAAAAGAAGATGAGCACCAAGTTCTAGAGTTGGTCATGACTGACAGGAATACCTTTACCTTTTAATAGCATCAGCCCTGTGGAAGGTGGGTTTTGTTTTGTTTCTTGGCACTTTCAAGCCAGTGTTGACTGCAAGCAATTGCCTGAATAAGTCCCTGCAGTTCTTGGCAAGGTCTTTGGGAAATGGTTTGCCCTTGCCTCCTTTCTTAGGGCTGAGAACGCGCAACTGGCCCAAGGTCATCCAGCTGGCTTTGTGTCCAAGGCAAGACTAGAACTCAAGATGCTCTGGTTTGTAGTTTGATGCCTTAACCTACCAAACTAGTTCGTGAAAAGATTAGGGACTTTTTTTTTCCTATTTTGACATAAGTCATTAAACAAACTTTAACTCAAGTCACTCTCAGGAAGATTCTAGCTTTGGGATATAAATCAACTTTAGCCTACATTTAACATAACTGCAGTGTTATTTGTCATCCTTATGCTATTTTGTTTAAAATGCAGCTGCCGTGGCATAGACTGCTGCAATGTGTAGATCTACTTCTTCCACCAGGATTTATATTTTACACCAAGCTGAGAGGCTCAGCTTAGATGGGATATTATTTGCAGTTTGGTTCAGTCACAATATCTAAAACTAATGTCTGGAGTCACTCAGTATGGCTGCTTTACTGTTTACTGCACAAAATAAACATTTTCTTATTAACTTGAAATATTCAGACTGCTGGAGAGAACAGTACATGCATGCAATAATCAAGTATCTGCTTGTTAACACAAACTTGTCCAACATGTCTGTTAACATTAAAATTATTCATATATCTTTTGGCAAGATGATGCTACTACAGAAGTTGTAGACCCAACGTAACTGTTGCCCTGTGGAAGGACCCACAGAGTAACAATTGCCCTATGGTATATCTGAAATGCTCAAGGAAAACAAAAAATTGTTTCCCTTTCTGATGAAGCAGACCTGATTCTATATCAATTGGTTTTCATGTAAGAACTGCCTCTAACTCACCACTTTATATCATCTGTAGATAATTTGAAGGATTACAAACCAACTTCTCTGGAATGGGTCAGCTGAGAATGCTTATATTTTTATGAGGTTTTGCAGAAAGCTAGTTTCTGCCTTGCATGTTAATGAGCCCTTTGCATGTACAGTTTCAGAAAATTACTTGTTTTCTTTTGAACCTTCCAAGCTTGGCCTAAATCCATCCATAAAATTGCAAGCCATTAGTTTCTGAAGTTTCCATTTCAGTGTTATGCCTATTTGGCATATCAGTATGCCCAGCCAAGAATCATCCAAGACTACAATAGCAACAAAACAAAAGGCAAAAAGTTCGAGCCAACCTTACGGCATACAATTTAGTTCTTGCCACTATAATCCAAGACAGCAAGGTAGAAGTTTTTTGATCAGAAAATGTAAATACACCCACAAATGAAAGCCATTGTAAAAGATTAAATGGAAGAGACAGTTTAGTTAGTACATTCAAGAGTTACCAAATGAAAGCATTTAATTTGCATGTGGTGATCCAAATCTACAGGGAAAAATATTTCTCCTGAAGCATAGAAAATTCTAGTCAAGAATGTTTTACTTCTTCAAGCCACAATTCTCCACATTAAAGTATTTTGAAAGCATCCATACCTATCATCTAGGTTGCTATGATTTACTAGATTTATATCCCATGTTTCTCCAAGATTTCAAAGCAGGCTACAAAAGCCTTTCATTTCATTTTATCCCAGCAACAATCCTGTGAGGTAAGTTGGTCTGAGAAACAATGTCAAGGCCAAAAATCATCCAATCAGCTTCCATACATGAGAGCAAATTTGAACTAGAGTTCAATACAGAATCCAATACCTTAACCACTATACCTCATTGCTGACTTGTATTCCACAGGATGAGAACAAGTGGGTAAGAAACAGAGCTAAGAAGACAACAGTTATATTTTAGGAAGTAAATCCTAATTTCTTAACAGCATCTGCCAATTCTTCTCATTCCTTGCACATCAATTTATTTATATATTTAAAGTATTCCTAGCCTATTTTTCTATTAGCAAAAACTTCAATTTTATTCCAAATTTTAAACATAACAAGATACTCTAAGCAGCCTGAAAAAGATCCCCAGCTACACCAACATGGTATCCTTTTCTGAGCTATAGTTACATAGGACTACAGTCCATTAAACAACTAATCATGAACATTTTGATCAAGATGGATCTGGAAAATTCTAGGTGACTCAAATTGGATCAGGAAAACAATCATATTTGGCTACAAAATGTACCAACTCATACAATTATTTGCCCAAATTAACTTAATTGGTTTATCAGTCTGAACAAGTGAAACTTCACTTCAAAAAGCTGTCTTTATTGGGACTTTATAAACCACTCCAGTTGTTGTGATAATGACCACAACACAGTTCTGTCCTAGAGACCAATCAGAATAGTGTTGCTGTTGCATTCCAGTTGCCTTTAGAAGCCCCTAACAAATCTCTCTATATATATTTTTGGAGAGCCTCAACTTCTTCATACCTCCAAATTACAAATGGCACACAAACCTAGGCTAGATACTACTATTACTTCAGAGGCTCATGCACATTAGGTCACTTCATTAGCAAAATATGACTGTCAAACAAATTCAATGTATCATCAGGAGACACCACTAGCTGAGACAAGCTTGGAAGATAGGGCAGGTGGAGATATACAGGGATGTGCTTCAACATACATCTTCTGTGTCACACCTAAGTTTCTTTTACTAATATAGTTTCAAGGCCAGGCCCCTTTGTTCATTTTTCCTGTTCAACTGATTACATACAATCCCCCAACCCTGCCTCTACATCTAAAATGATTTCAATGATTATTTTTCACCCCTCTCCAAATATCGTCAGACTCCCAATAGCCAGCTATTATGGCAATTATGTCTTGTGAACTTTCAGCCTGGTACCAGTGCAATCAGCCTACAATTTGAAGATTGACTGGATTTACCAACTCTGCAGCAAAATAACCCACTAACTCTCTCCACATACTCCTGAGGGCCCAACCATACAGGACAGCAAATCAAATGCTAAATCGAATGGATGTGCTTCTCAGTTTTATCCTGAAAGAAAGAAAGGCAACAGAGGAAATGACATATTGTAATGATATATTGTCACTCTCCTACCACCACAGCACACAACACACACACACACACACACAAAAATGGAGGTTGAAAAAGAAAGCAAGAGCAAGACCTTTCATAGAACCTTGGAATTTCCCTGCCCAGCCAGTTTTCCAAGATCCTAGTTTTCTGAAGATAAAAAATGAAGTGATTCAACAAAGCAAAAATGTAGAAGATCGCTGGATGGCAACAAATAGTTTCCAGCATCAGTAGAATCAAAGTTGTTCAGAACTTTGCAAGTCCAATATGGCAGGTCTGGTGTAGAGCCAACAGGCAAACAGCCTCTGTTGTACACTTGATTTGCTTTATTCTGGGCAGTGTAGCATGTAGATTTGGCTCTCCAGATTCACTTTCTCATTTATTTACCTCTTACTTCAAATACTTAGAACTTCTTGCCACATGGCAGCTGTTTTACATATTAAACCATCCTATTTTAACCACAATGTGTTGAACATAAGATAATAATTTCATTTATACACAATGATTTACCAATTATCCTGATTAGGTTACATCACACTACCAAAAATCAAACAACATTCAGGTGCCCATCAGAAAAAACAAACAAACTTAATCTTAGAATATGGGAATCCTATCTCACAGTGTACACATATTGTGTGAAACTGTAAGGAGATTGTTTACTTTTGATTTAATTTTATCAACTACAGTATCATGGTTTTGAAATCTTGATCTCTGGTTTATGAATTGGAAACTTCAGGTGAATCAAGCAATCCTGATTTAGCTTCCGTGAACCCAGCAAGCAATAAAACATGGAAGGTTGGCCGCTAAAGAAATATTTTCTCGCTAATAGAAGATCTCTCAGGTCCCTTCCAACCTTATCTTGTGTTCTAAGATACAAGAGATTCTACCCAGAGGTTCAAATCTTTCCTACTGTATTATTCAAAGTGGTAGGATAGTGAGCAAGAGAAAACAGCTGCTCTTCCAAAAAGAGAACTGCCACATCTATACATTTGCTCAGTTCATGTGAAATTCTCTGACCTTCTCCGCAGGACTTGAGGAAGCAACAGTATTGTTGTTCAGCAATTGCTTACATCGCTTTCCTTCTCCCCCCTGCTATTACAACTTCCCCCGATTCAGTGCTTTCCAGGTATGCTTCACTAAAACTCCCATCATCCTTATTAAATGGGTAATTAGTATGACATAACACCAGGTTAACAAGTTGGGAAAACTGGAATATCTGCATGCTCAGTTCTTCTCTTTAGACAAGGAAGTAAAAAGGAGCTTAATAGAAAATGACGGGAAAGAAGTAATAGGTTGCTTAGTTGCTCAATCTCCCTGAATGTTAAACTGAGCATTCTACCTGATGACTCACCTTTTCAATCCATAATAATAAGGACTGGACAATTTGAGCTTAACACACAGTTCCAAGAGGCCAGATGGCTACTTCTGGGATGACCTAGCCTCTAAAATGCCCTACCTAGAGAGATTATAAGCAGGATGAGATGGCTCCAGCATGCAGAAGTCATTCTCTATACTGAGATGCCCCAGTGAGCAAGCAAACACAACTATCTATTGTTTGCCTCCCTCCATGCTCACTCAGTGAAGAGTAGAGACAGAAACCTTGGAATTTCCAGCCTTGGGCAAAGGGAAGCTCCCTGCCCTTCTCAGCTGGCAGTAAAAAGGAACACCTTGTTCTTTATTAGTGGTTTGCCTCTCACTCCCAATCAGCTGTTTTACCTTCAGAAGGAGGGTGTGAAGCTCAAAAGTCTATTTAACATATTATGGCCTCAAAACTGACTTGCTTTTCATTCACAGCTGGAGAAAGCAAGAAGCCAACACTTTGACTTCAGCAAGTAGCTGGCTGGTAATTTGATGGACTTCATGCTCAAATAGCAAAGAGTGTGTGGGTGCTTGTTTATCTGGGAGAGCTTTTCTGACAGTCACTGAACCCACTCCCTTCTTGACACCCTGAACAACAGCCAGACAGCTTCCAAAGGCTATTGCTAGTCAGGGAAGAGGATTAGTGTAAAAGGAATCCACCAGTTGCCCTTAGGAAGGAGGGAGAGAGTTCCCACCAGCCCTTCCCACCAGTGCTGTTTAGCTGGAAAATCCCTTCCTTTCTCAAGTGGAACCATTTCCTAGCAATGCCCCTAATGCCAGGAACAGTCTTCGCCTACTGAACTTCTGCTTGCCTGGCCACTATTGTCCAGAGAAGAAGAAGAAGCAGAGCCAAAACAACAGGGTGGGGGCTTTTCCTCCTACCCCCTTCCCTTCTTCCCTGAAGAAACAGTCCATTGCCCTACTCAATCAATCAAGCGAGCTTCGGATCCTCGGGAATAAGCAAAAGGACCAAGAGAGACCCGAGAAAAGGCCTCCGGATTTATTTATTTTTTTAATCAGTTGTCAAGCTGGCTCTCCTAAGTGGAGACGTGGCCCCTCTCCCCCTCCTCTCTCATCCCCAGTCCCTTCCAAACATAAATCACTGCCCTACTACACAATCCTTGCATGCCTTCAGCGCGTAGCAGAAAAAAAAAAAAAACTGGGGGGAGGGAAACTCTGCTCAGGGGGAAAAAAGACCCACCGTCATGTGAGAATGCTCAGACACGAAATCTATCCGCCGAAAATAAGTGTATGTGTGTGTGGGGGATTTTAACAGAGGGAAGACGTAGGGAGAAGGCAAAAGCGATCCTTCAGGGGAAACTGAGGGGGAGACTCACCCTTGGTCCAGATGAGCCCCCTTCCCCGCCCCTAAGGAAGCAGAGGCAGCCAGCAAGGGCAGGCAAGCCCCACTTCGCGGACCCCATCTGTCCTCGCTCCCCCCTCCACCCAAAGCCACGAAGTCCCCCAACCGTGCAGCCCAGAATCGCCCTCCCCTCAAGGGGCAGCAACGACGCCCGGCGTTACCTGAGACAAGAAGCTCCGCCGTGCAATGAAAGCGCCCTGGCTCTAGGCTCGCGCGGGCTCAGAAAAACAACGTGAGCCGAGGTGGCTTGGCTCCGCTTGGCTTCGTTTCTCAGCCCCAGCTGCTTTCAGTCCGCTCGGGAGGAGGAGGTGGTGGCAGCGGCAAGGGCCAACCTCTGGGGCAGCCCAGAGACGCCTTCCACGTTTTAACCCTTGCTTGCCCGAAAGCAAGGACAGCCCAGTAACTCTGCTCGTAACCTGGAGGCCAGAGGAGGGAGGTGGAACGACACGCCTTATTTTCCACGTTGACTTTAAGCGCTGCCGACCGAGTGTTTCACAAAATACCAGTGGGACCTCCGTCCACCTCCACCCCTCCCTCTTTTGCCTCCTGCGTTTTCTCTTCTGCCGTGCTCGGCGTTGAACGCAGGGATTTCTGATCCCCTTACACGCGCGCGTGGATATGCCGCGGGGCGTTTTCTTCCAAACGCCCCACGGACCCCGTGTTCGCGCCTTGCGCTGAACTTACGCGCGTGCGGAGTAAACCGTGGTTAGCTTGATGACATCCTGCGCTCATGGATTTTCCAGGCTTAGGATCCAGATTCACCGCCCATGAGCCAAACCGAGTTTAGCGAAACCGGGGAAATCCCCCGCCCCCCAAAAAAAATCGCCGTTTCGGTTAACCAGGATTCGCGGGGGGAGCGGGGAATTCCGACCATCTAGAATTATACAAATTTCTCGATCACGTGGCAGCCTCTCTGCAGGTGCACTGTAGCCTTGGAGGCGAGGACTCTCTTCTTGCGGTTTAGACGGACGGCTCAACGCGCTGAGATCTGGGCATTTATTTCATATTTTCAGCAATGGGACAGAATCGTATGCATAGATTCCAGAATTTCTAATTAACAGATCAAGGCGTCATTCAGAAGGAGCTCAATGCATTGCGATCCTGGCGTCTTCCTGTCCCTCGATTTATATATGCACCTTTGGTTAATAGCCTGAATGTTCCCTCCAGGCACAGACGCAAACTATTCAGAAATGCCCTTTGCATCGAGAGTTAGACATGCCTGCACGCCATCCAGAGTGTAGGTGGGTGAAGGGGCACCAGAATGCCTGAAAGGATCGGCATAAAAAAAAAAAGACACGAGTTGCTCCAACGGGGACAAGCGGCAACCTGTAGTTGTCAGTGGCCATGCCAGAGGAGAATTCTGGGAATCGTAGTACTGGCTCCCCCACTGTGGAACATATAACCGGGGAAGGTGGTGATTGGGAGAGTTACATGTTTAACGGGATGGGAATATCTTAACTTTCTGAAATGCTAAACATTTTCTGAAAGTAACCTTGCTTATTTTTATGAGGAGGGGAGGGGGGGAATAAACCTTCATGGCCGCTTCGTAATCTTGTTATAAAGTAGAAATTGTCAGATGCACCCGAGGATTTTAAAATGCACGAGTAGGGAGTGTTCTGCAGCCAGTTGGAGGTCATGGCAGCTGCAACCTTGTTTTCTTTCAGCCTGTGCATAATATTTCATGAATATCGGTTTGAGTCACAAATATGCCAGCAGCTGCCACCAAAGAAGATGTGTGGCAAATAAAAATAAATAAAAATGCTATTCTGGGTCAAGTGGATATTTGATTGCCAACTGTGCCCAACAGCTGGGCAAGTGCTAGGATTCATAGAAACAACCACTTGTTGCTTGTCGTATTTTCTTCCCAGCTGGTTGGTTTCACACCTGCAAGTGGTGGGTGTGGCACTTTAGAGAATTCCAAGTATTAATTCTCCCTATAAGTTTCAATTTGGGGATCTTCCTTGGTCCAAATAGCTAGAGAAAACCAGGAAGAGAAGATTCATCACTGCTACATTTTGGGGATTCTCTTTGACTGGTGTGCCTTTCCCCAAATAGGTGAACCTGGCCTTTCCTAAATTATATTTTAAAAACCCTTCTTTTCAGGGTGGAATGTGTGGTATAATTGTTGATGAACTGGTTTTCACTATTCAGTTACTGTCCAATATACATTTTTTACTGTCGTGAACTACATCTTCAATCCATTTCTGCAGCCCTTTAGAAACCTCTGACCTCCAATCCTTGTTGGGAAGTAAAATGATAGCCTCCAATAAACACATTCAGAGAAATAAAACCAAAAGGAACTGTCATGTCCCAAAACTGGTAAATTATCAAACATTATGTCTTCTACAGTGATTTCAGTGCATTGTTGCTGTGTATTTCTTATTACCCTCTTAAATGGGTTTGTCTGAATGGCTTTATTCCCTTACATAATGGTATATAAAATGGATAGGATAGTTCATAGTTGAGTGTGTCATCATTGTTCACAAATGTTTGAAAAATGTTCAAGTATTGTAAGTCTCCATATAAGTGTTTGTTGACATGGATCCTCTCTCGTTTGAGAGGGTAAAACATAGAGGTTAATATTACAGGAAGAGAGATTGCAACCAAAAATTAAACAAATAAGTCTGAACAGGAAGAGCAGGTCAACAGAGAAACCAACTATCCATTGAGAGTGGGGTGATGATCAGATCCTTTCACTGGATGTTTTAGACAGAGAAAAGATAGCCCTCTATCAGCATAGCCTTCATTTAAATGTATGCCCCAAATGGAGATTGAACATAGGGACCTAAATGGCCTCTTCCAACTTTAAAATTCCAAAAATTAATATAAATTTTGAATCAGCTGAAAAGGCAATCAGACTGAAAAAGCCAGGTTAATGTTTTAATATAATAGACGCAATCTACATAGACTTCTGTAAAGCCTTTGATTCAGTGGTACACGACAAACTACTCCTAAAAATAAAATCCTATGGTATCTCTGGACAACTGAATAACTGGATAGAAGCATTCCTGTCAAACAGACAACAAATGGTCAAAATCGGGAGCGTCCTATCAAATCCAGTACCTGTCAATAGTGGTGTCCCCCAGGGCAGTGTTCTAGGACCAACTCTCTTCATACTCTACATAAATGACCTCTGCGATCATATTAAGAGCAATTGCGTTCTCTTTCGCTGATGATGTAAAGCTGTTCAATACCACAGACAATACTGCTACCCTTCAAAAAGATCTCGACTATGTATCTGAATGGTCAAACAAATGGCAACTTCAAATCTCAACAAATAAATGCTCTGTCTTACATATTGGCAAAAAAATCAGAAAATAAAATACAAGCTGAATAGTCAAGAACTTGTTGATGACCCAAGCTCTGTAAAGGACCTTGGAATACTCATCTCTAATGATCTAAGTGCTAGAGCCCACTGCAACTACATAGCCAAAAAGGCATTAAGAGTTGTTAACCTAATCCTACGTAGCTTTTTCTCTGGTAATATCACACTACTAACCAGAGCATACAAAACATTTGCTAGACCAATACTCGAATACAGTTCATCAGTCTGGAACCCTCATTACGTATCTGATATTAGCACAATTGAGAAAGTCCAGAAATATTTCACAAGGAGAGTTCTCCACTCTTCTACTCGTTGTAGAATACCTTATGCCACCAGACTTGAAATTCTAGAACTAGAAAACCTTGAATTACGCCTGCCTTCGGTCTGACTTAAGCATGGTATATAAAATCATACATTGCAATGTCCTACCTGTCAATGAATACTTCAGCTTCAACCATAACAACACAAGAGCACACAATAGATACAAACTCAAAGTAAACCGCACCAAACTTGATTGCAGGAAATACGACTTCAGCAACAGAGTGGTCAACGCCTGGAATACTCTACCCGACTCTGTAGTCTCTTCCCCAAACCCCAAAAACTTTAACCTTAGACTGTCTACTATTGACCTCACCCCCTTCCTAAGAGGTCTGTAGGGGGCGTGCATAAGCGCACCAACGTGCCTACCGTCCCTGTCCTATTGTTTCTCTTATTCTTTTATTTTTCTTATATGTACCCATTTCATGTATTCACAACTATGTATACGCTTATACTTATTATCTTGTAAACAATTGGCAAATCAAATAAATAAATAAATAAAATAAAATAAATAAATCAGAAGGAATTGCATTCTATAGTTTAGACTGTGGCCCCCAACCTTTTGGGCACCAGGGACTGGTTCCATGCAGAGAGGTTTTTCCATGGACTGGATGGGGTGGGCTACCTGCATCCCACAGATGGGGCTTCACTTGTTTGCATGGCCTGATTTCTGGCATGCCATGCCCCAGTGCCAGTCCATGAATCAAAGGTTGGGGGTCCCCTGAATTAGGAGCAATACAAGAGAAGGCATCTTCTGTGTTTCCAAAAATGGACCTGAGCAAGTGCTGGCAAGAGAGGCGAGATAAACAGACAGACAGACAGACATTCCAGAAAGCATTTTACAACCAGTTCTCACCAAAGCTATCTATCAAGATTATGGGCCTCAAGGGCAACCTATTTAGATTTCAGTCTCAATTACTTCAAGTCTGCAGCTGTTTTACACCAAAGCAGCCTTCTACCACTTAGTACTGATCCAGTGGTAGGATGCTGCCAGTTTAACAACCGGTTCAGTGAGCACGCGCTTTGCCTAAGGCGCTTGCACGCAGCGCTGAAAATGGAGCGCTTGCATGCAGCGCAGAAAATGGAAGGTAAGCAGCCATTAGGTGCTTACCTTCCAAGTCAGCAACAGTAAGTAGAACAGCAAGTAGAACAGCAGGGGGTGGGGGGGGGGGAAATCAGCTGTGCCGCGCAATTGAGATGAGCTACAAAGCAGGAAATAAAGGACAGGATAGGACAGGTGCAGGTGGGCGGAGCCAACTGATCATCGGAACTACCGGTTTACTTGAACCGGTCTGAACTGGCGACATCCCACCACTGTACTGATCAGATGGGTTGGTCTTCCATCTCCAGAATCCATCGACAGTGTGAAGTCCAGGTTCTAGAAGCATCTGATTGTGAAAGGCTGCTGTGGAGCATATGGTGAAGCAGGCCTCTGGTATTAGTTCAAGGGTAGTTAAGCTTGTAATTGGGAACAATCTCTGCAATATGCCTTCTACAAATAACACAAAGTAGCCGAGGGGCTAAAGGGTTGGACTGGCATTGTGGAGAGGGAAGTTCATGTTCTAGCCCATCTTCAGCTATGGAAATGCATTAGATGTTTGGAAGCCACACTTCCTCTTTTAATCCAGGAATATGCTTGTCTATGGAGAGGTCATAGTTGTCCCAAAGGTGCTTTTCCAAAAGGCAACTGGACTTCCTTGGTTTTTTTTTTGAAGATGTTTTGCTTCTCATACAAGAAGCTTCTTTAGTTCAGAAGCTTCTTGGATGGGAAGCGAAACGTCTTCAAAGAACAACAAGGAAAGTCCAGTTGCCTTTTTGGAAAAGCATGTTTGGGACAGGGCTATGCTTACAGCTATGAGGTCCTGAATATAACTCAAACAAGTATGGCAACCATTTTGAGAGTTCAAATTCCAAATAAGCCCCAGATCTGAGAGAAGTTATTCTCTCCTTAGGGGGCTTTCATTGAAATAAAATGCAAAATGCAAAGATTTAAACTGAACAAAGTTTCTTCATTAATATACTGTATCCCTACTTAGGGTATTTCAGAGTTCGTTCTCTTTTTGTGCTTTTTGAGAGTCTGGTGAAACCTGTGAATCCTTTCTTTGAAAAATGTTTTTAATTGCTTTACAAAGGAAATTAATGTTCAAATGTATAATAGAATAGAATACATAATAATAACATAAATTCAGTTTATTAAAATTAGCACTTCTGGCATCTGGGGGCATAAATTAGGTTTTTTTATCTACATTCAGTTGAATGAAAAGCAAAATCTCAATAATAGGTTAGAAAAAATAAAGTAACTTCCCCCCTCCCCCCATCCAAGTTCACAGACATCTAGAAAGCTATTCGGACTCCAAAGGAGTCTGTGTACCCCAGGCTAAAATGCCCTTTTCTATTTTAAGTATAAAAAACACTTAATCTTTGCTTGTCAGTCCAGCAGTTGTGATTCATCCAGAGGCTAGCAACTTCACATTATCTTTTGCTGACAAATCTGCCTTTTAGCTCCTAGCAACAGGACAATAATAGTAATCGTCAATTTATCACCTCCAGCTCGGAGGACTTAACTTTGCAACTAAAGTGCAAATTCAAGAGACCCAAAAGAGATATAGAAACTGATAGCTTGAGATTTTTTTTTTTATAGTTTACTTCATCCAAGGGATAAGGACTATTGTCATAGGGCAATCAGCTTGCTGGTAACCATCTTGTCTTACAAAATTTAGAAGGAGTCAGGTATTTTTCGGAGTATAATTTGTTTAAAAGGCGTTTGTTTACTCATTTCATCAAATCAATGGTGGTATTCAACGGTTCAGCACGGTTCACCTGAACGGTAGTTTTTAAAAAAGCCTCCAATGATCAGCTGAGAGGATAAAAAAGAGAAAAGTGCAGGATTGGCCCTCCCACCTGCCCTGTGCTTTTTTTCTCCCTTATCCTCTCAGCTGATTGGCGCTGCAGGCCTCAGCTGGTGTGTGGAAAGAAGTACGCACACGTTAGGTGCGCAAGTTCACCAAACCGGTAGTGGAACAGGCAGGCTCCCACTGCTGCATCAGATGCCTTTTTAAGAAAAGCTGATGTTTTTTTTAAGAAAAACATTGTAATGAAAAAAAATGTTTGCCTGAAGAGGTGCTACTAGACTCCTTCTGAACCTTGTTTACAATAGACTTAACACAGGTCTCCTCCTATGTTTCTCTACAAGGCTTCTACTCCAGATCATCCCTTAAAGGATGATTCCACCTTTTGGCGACAAAACCAAGCTGTTCGGTTGTTACCCAAACAGGCAAATGCCTGGCTGATTGTGCTACCATCAAGTGCGTGTTTAAGCTAGAATTGCCAGCTGTCACCTGGCAGTCTTCCCATGCTTTCAACAGCTGCACAATCAGGAGGCACTCAACAGGCAATGTTTTCTTTAAATCAGAACAGACGGCCTGATAAATTTCTACTTTTTGAAAACTGAAAAGAAAAAAAATGTTTCATCTGTAAATGGTTGCTGAAAAATTATCCCCAAACATTTTGCTAATGCCAAACAATCGAGAGCACCAGTAGGTAATATCAAATAACTTGCTCTAAATATTTGCTACCATCTAAGGGGCATCTAGATATCTACTACATTGCAAATGTTACCTAGCTAGGTAATGAAACAGTCTGCAAGAAAGCAACTAAGATCAGAGAAAACTAAGGACCCCACATCTAGATATATGAAGTCGAGATCAGGCTAAAACAATTATACTATTTCTTTTAACAAGCTATATGTTTATTTACAGTCTGAAACTATAATACCCAGAAAAAGGTTTACATCAGGGATGACACTCCAAATGTGTGCTGCATTTCAGCCTGCACTCTTAACATGCTTCACTATTAACCAGGCTACAAAATGAAATGTAAATCAGGCAATCCCATTCCTTTTTATTCCTTTGCATCTTGAAAGACTTTATATCTAATCCTTGGTTGCTCCTCTTGCCATGCAAACCTAGATATATCTTACTGCCATTTCCTAAATGGTATATCAGTTGTCAAAATGAACATTCTTTCAAACAAAAACTGTATTCAAGATAATAGATTTATTTTTATCCCCTTAACATGTGTTTCTTAATTTCATTCCATGTCTTGACATAATTATTTTGATATAATATGCAATTAATATTTGGCATGGTAATACCCAAATGTTTTACTTTTTTCGACTTAAAATGAGGGGAATTTTGTATTAGTTTCATTTTAGGGTTTTTCATGTGTTTTGTTAAACTCTTTGTCTTTTGGTTATTAATTATAAAGCCAGCTAATACACAAAAATCGTTTAGTTTTTCCATTAATATTTCTATTACTTCCAAAGGAACTTCAGAAATTATGACTAAATCTTTAGCAAACACCCATAATTTATATATTTCTTTTTAATTCTCATTTCAACAATTCTTTTATCTTATGTTTTGTGTCTCTTCTCAATGCTTCCAAAATACTTCCAATTCTTCCACTAATATGAACAACAGTGTTGATGGGACAGCTTGTCTTGTTCCTTTCACAAAATTTGTTGGTTTATTTACAATTCTCTGTCCACTTTGTAGGGTGTAAATTGATTTTACTCATGTAATAAAACCCTTATCAATGTCCATATCTTCCAAAAATGTATACAAGAGTGTCCAGTTCAAATTGTCAATGGCCTTTTTTGCATCAAAATAAAAAATCAATGCAGCTTGCAATACATTGTGTTGTTCTAGATATTTCAAACTATCCAATGCATTTCTACTATTGTCTCTCAATTATTTTTGAGTAAAAACCCACACTAATTCCACCAATAAAATCCTGTAGTACTATTTTCACCCTCTCAGTTAAAATCATCATAAATAACTTATTGCCATTATTTGCTGTAGCTTTTTGGTGAAATAAGATATTGACTAACTTAAGTATTAATAGTATATTAGTTTATATTCAACTGTTGTCTTTCCAGTCTGTAAAATAAAATTCATATTTTTTTTACAGCAGATGTAATAATTTAAAACATATATAACAAGGATGATATATAATCTGGTCCAGCCATTTCCCCTATTTTTACCTCTATTATGGTTTCACAAACTTAGGGATCCATTCCTAATTTGTTTCTGTTTTACTGTTATCTCAGCTGTTAAAAGAAGGAAAACTTTCCATCAATTAGAGAAATTAAAATTTGATATAATCTGCCTACAAGAAGTACATATTAAAAAGCAACAAAATTAGGGAAAATATTTACCTCTTTGACACAATGCAAGAAAAGAGGAGTGGTTTTATACATTAAAGATATTATCCCAGCGAAATTGATCTATACCGATGACGATGGAAGATTGCTAATGGTGGAAATAATGGACAATAATATGAAAACACTCCTGATTGCAATCTATGTCCCGAATGTCAATCAAGAAGAATTTTATAGAAAATTACATATGAAAATAATTGAACTGGACTATGCTAATATAGTTATGATGGGAGACTTTAATGGGATTGTAGATAATAAATTGGACTATACAGCAGTGGTCCCCAACCTTTTTTGTACCAGGGACCAGTTTCAAGCACAAACACTTTTTCAAGGACCGGGGGAAGAGTCCGAGTTTGGTGGTTTGCTTGCAGACATTTCATTACCTGACTAGGTAACATCTGATGTTGTTACCTAGTCGGGTAATAAAACGTCTGCCAGCAAACCACCAAGTTCAGGGAGCGCCTCTGCCCTGCCTCCCTCAGCCCCATCCCTCAGGTGTCTCCCTCCCTCCCTCAGGTGTCTGCCTCGTTCCTCTCTCAGTCGCTCTCTCGCTGCTCCACCAGCCCAGGAAGAAACTGCTTCAAAGAAGCCGGGGGTGGCTTTTCCTGTCGCCGCAGCTCCTCCAAAGCGCCCGTTTACCCCCCACCCCGCCTGCCCGCCCGCGGTTCAACCCAGTGCTCCGTTCTGCCTGCCTGCCTGCCTGCCTTCTTCGTTTCGGAGCAGCTTCGGCTGATAAAAAGAGGCGAATAGTTATTATTCTCAGCCGAAGCTGCTCCCAAACAACCAGACAGGCAGAACGGGGCACTGAATTGAACCAGTCGCGGGCGGGCGGGGTGGGGGTGAACGGGCGCTTTGGAGGAGCTGCGGCGACAGGAAAAGCCACCACCCCCCCAGCTTCTTTGAAGCAGTTTCTTCCTGGGCTGGTGGAGCAGCGAGAGAGCGACTGAGAGAGGAACGAGGCGGGAGGAAACCGGCTGCTGAGCCAGAGAGCAGGACAGGCTTCGGTTGCTTCCTCCCTCCCCTTCTTTCATTTGTGTCCTTGATCCCCGATCCCAGCAGCATTCACCGAAGGCGAAGAAAGTCGCCATTTTTTTATTTATTTTTTCTTTGCGGCCCGGTACAGAGTGCTCCACGGACCGGGACCGGTCCGCGGCCCGGTGGTTGAGGACCCCTGCTATACAGCACAGAAAACAACAAAGCAAAACAGAAAGACTCTCCCTAAATCCTTTTTTAAAATGATAGATGAAACAAGATACATGGAGAGAAAGAAATGCTAAGACTAAACAATACAACTTCTATTCAAACAGACGTTTATCATGGTCCAGAATAGATACGATTTTGGGAAACTATACACAAGAGAATATTGATGAGGAAAATATTGATGAGGAAAGAGTTAAACAGTACTTACAGAATGCTAATCTACCCCAGATACCTACAGTATCTACAGTGATTGAAACAATGTTAGAAAGCAATGTAACGATGATGGAGTTAACTGAAGCACTTAAGAAGCAAAACAATGGAAAGGCACCAGGCCAGATGGACTTCTGGCAGAATTTTATAAAACACTACAAGAATTGTTAAACCTCCCATTGCTAGAAGTTATGAGTGAAGTTATGTTAAAGAAGAAGATACCCAAATCATGGTCAGAAGCTTATATTACACTTGTCCCAAAAGAGGAGGCCGATCCATTACAAATCAAGAACTATAGACCTATTTCCTTACTAAACACAGATTATTTGCTTCAATATTGGCAGAAAGACTTAAAAAATACTTAAACAATTTTATCCACCCTGATCAAAATGGATTTCTGCCAAAGAGACAAATTAAAGACAATATGAGAGTAATCTTGGACACTTTGGAATACTAAAAGGCACATCCTGAAAAGCAAATGGCTTTGATATTTTTAGATGCACAGAAGGCATTTGACAATGTGAATTGGCGATTCATGTTATTACAGCTGGAACAGATGGGCTTTGGTAAAAAAATTATTCAAGCAATAGAAGCTATATATCATAACCAAACAGCAAAGGTAATGATAGAGGGAGAACTGACAAACTCTATTGACATAAGAAAAGGAACAAGACAAGGGTGCCCACTATCACCTTTGTTGTTTGTGTTAACCTTGGAAGTGTTAAACAGAAATATTAGAGAAGAAGAGGATATAAAAGGGATGAAAATTAAAAAGGAAGAATTCAAGTTGCAAGCATTTGCAGATGATCTGGTTTTCATTTTAGAAGACCCACTAGAAACAGCATCAAAATTGATAGAAAAGATAGAGGTATATGGAAAGGTGGCTGGTTTAAAAATAAATAAAGATAAAACAAAGATCTTGACAAAGAATATCCTATCAAGACAAAAGGAAGAACTGGCGGATGTACTGAAAATTCAGGTCACGAATAAGATCAAGTACTTGGGGATACATTTCACAGCAAGATGTAGTACACTAAAAGAGAATAATTTTATCAAACTTAAGCAGCAGATAGCGCTAGATTTGGCGAAATGGGAAAATTTACAACTGTCATTAATAGGGAGAATATCAACAATCAAGATGAATATACTACTCAGAATTTTATATTTGTTCCAAACAATTCCAGTTAGGCTTGGAAAAGATTATTTTGAAGATTTAAATAAAACTGTGTTGAAATATATATGGCAAGGTAAGAAAGCGAGAATAAAGTTAAAACTTTTGCAAGATGCCAGAATAAGAGGAGGATTTGCTTTGCCTAATTGGGAGTTGTATTATCAAGCTACAAATTTGATGTGGGTTAAGGCAGTGGTCCCCAACCTTTTTTGTACCAGGGACCAGTTTCAAGCACAAACACTTTTTCAAGGACCGGGGGGGGGGAAGGGGAGAAGAATCCGAGTTTGGTGGTTTGCTTGCAGACGTTTCATTACCTGACTAGGTAACATCTGATGTTGTTACTTAGTCGGGTAATAAAACGTCTGCCAGCAAACCACCAAGTTCAGGGAGCGCCTCGGCCCTGCCTCCCTCAGCCCCATCCCTCAGGTGTCTCCCTCCCTCCCTCAGGTGTCTGCCTCGTTCCTCTCTCAGTCGCTCTCTCGCTGGGGGAATGGCTTTTCCTGTCGCCGCAGCTCCTCCGAAGCGCTCGGTCACCCCCACCCCGCCTGCCCGCACGCGGTTCAATCCACAGTGCTCCGTTCTGCCTGCCTGCCTGCCTGCCTTCGTTTCGGAGCAGCTTCGGCTGATAAAAAGAGGCGAATAGTTATTATTCTCAGCCGAAGCTGCTCCCAAACAACCAGACAGGCAGGCAGGCAAAACGGAGCACTGAATTGAACCGTGCGTGGGCGGGCGGGGTGGGGATGACCGAGCGCTTCGGAGGAGCTGCGGCGACAGGAAAAGCCACCCGCCTCCCCGGCTTCTTTGAAGCAGTTTCTTCCTGGGCTGGTGGAGCAGCGAGAGAGCAACTGAGAGAGGAACGAGGTGGGAGGAAACCGAAGCTGCTGAGCCAGAGAGCAGGACAGGCTTTGGTTGCTTCCTCCCTCCCCTTCTTTCATTTGTGTCCTTGATCCCCGATCCCAGCAGCATTCACCGAAGGTGAAGAAAGCCGCCATTTTTTAAAATTTTTTTTCTTTGCGGCCCGGTACAGAGTGCTCCACGGACCGGGACCGGTCCGCGGCCCGGTGGTTGAGGACCCCTGGGTTAAGGGATGGATAACATTAAGAAATACTAGATTGTTGACATTAGAAGGTCATGATCTGTTGTTGGGGTGGCATGCTTTTCTGTGGTATAAAGCAGGGGTCCTTAACCACCGGGCCGCGGACCAGTCTGGCTATCGACTATTGAAGCATTTTCTTATCCGATAATATATAAAAAGGAACAAACAGTTAGATATGGTGAAGTATTGAATGAAAAGGGTGAACTTAAATCCATGCAAAAATTAGAGGAACAAGGTATAAAGATGAATTGGTTTTCATATGCGCAAATACATTCAAGGTATGACAAAGATTCTAAAACAGAAGGTTTCTATGATAAACTGACTGATTTAGATAAGATTTTGACAGGTACTGATGAAAAGGTGATTAAAAAATTATATGGATATTTATTAGAAATTAAACTAGAAGAAGAACAAGTTAAAGAAACTATGATTGCTTGGGGGAAGAATTTTGGATATGGGATTGATCTTGAGAAATGGCAAAAATTGTGGTCTCAAAATTATAAAATGACAATGTCAACAGCATATAAAGAAAATTTGTATAAGATATTTTACAGGTGGCATTTCCCCCCGACAAGAATAGCAAGAATGTTCAAGAACAAATCCGAAAAATGTTGGAAATGTCATCAGATACCAGGCTCATATTACCATATGCGGTGGACTTGTGTGGATGCCAAAAAATATTGGACTAAAATGCACACGTAGTTGGAAAAAATGACAAAAAAGCATATAGATTTGAAACCAGGGATATTTTTATTGGGAATTTTGCCTGAAATATATAGTAAAGAATTGAAATACTTGATTGTAAATGTAATAACAGCGGCTAGGATTGTATTTGCCAAAAACTGGAAAAATTAGAAAAGGAGGAGGAAATCATTAAGAAAATATTGGAATGTGCTGAAATGAGTAGATTGACATTTGAAATCAGAGAACAAGATGATAAATGATTTTATAAAATTTGGGATCTATTCTATCAATGGTTAGACAATAAAACATGGTAATGAAATATGTAGATTCTTAGAAAATAATAAATATATAAAGATGTATTCTTTTCTTATTATATCTACAAAATGATTGTAGGATAGATTTGATATGATAATATTAACTGTCATAAAACAAATTAAGTAAAATATGGATTATTTCATAAAACGTGAATGAATAAAAGTATAGTCAAATGATTAATTAACAATGATATTGATGTACTTAATATTTGATTGAAAATATGAGAATATATACAATGTATCATTGAAGACTATGAAATGGGGACTTCCGGTTTGAGCTTCTTCGCGGGCAGACCGTAACCGCGATCGTGCATGGTTTTGATCCGTGCTCGCTGCTGGAGCGCCCCGAGCCAGCTGATTTCGGGGCTAAGCCACCCCGTAGAGGTGGTGAAGAAGGGGGAGACTGCCAGTAGGGTTGAGGAGAGCCGTATCTCTCCTCCTCAGCTGGCCATTACTCCCTTTCCCGAAGGTGGTTGCAGCAGTGGTCAGAAATGGCCACCTCAAAGAAGAACTCGACCGGAAAAGAATGTGCAGGAGGAAGATAAGAAGAGAAAGTCTTGGTTAACTGGGTTAAACTGCAAAAGCAACAACTAAGGTACCCTGGAATTTAAACTACCAAAAAAAAAGTAACATTCCCAAAGAAGATTTTGAAGCAGCAAAAGAGAGAGAAGGGAAAGGATTTGGTTTTTTTCTCTCTTTCTCCCTTTCCCTATATTGACAGCTAAGAGATTTAAGCAAGAAATTGGAAAAAAAATCCATTTTGACATAAATAGGCATTGAAGCTGAAAATAAAATGTCAAAGGGATAATAAAGATTTCTGGATACTTAAAAGTTTTTAAAAGCGGGAAAGGAGAGAAAAAGAATAAAAGGGCAGGATCTGGAAAAAAGGGAGGAGACTGCCTGGAATTAAAAGGAATCTACAGTAAAACTTTAACAAGACTTCTAAAAGATACATTTTAACTGAAACTTGGCAACAAAATAATAGAACCCCAAGAAGAGAATGTGGAAAAAAGAAGCAAAAAGAAACAGCTTGGGAGTATTTGGATTACTTGGTGATCTCTGGATTTTTGGTTATTGCATTTGAATGACTAAAATCAATCAGGTGGTTGTTTAAAAGTTTTTAAAATGGCACCACAGAATTGAAGATGGAACTTAAAAAGTATAAAGAAGATGCACAAGAAGGAAGAAGTTCTTTTGGCTTTGTATTTCAATTTTTAGAAGAGTTTTGGAACTATGAGAAACAACAAGAAACTCCTGCAGAACAAGAAGATTGGGACAAAGAAGAAGCCATCTTCAATGAACAAGTAATTTTATGTGGGGAAGAAAAAGGAAAGGGGGAAAAGAGAATGAAAAGTTTAAGATTTAAAAAAACAACCAAAGAAAAGAAAAATAGTTTGAAAAACAAGTATAATATTGGAAAGCAACAGAAGAGGGGAATACAGAAGAGAGAAATAGAAGTAGAGAGACAAGGGGTAAAAAGGGGAGGGAGAAGAAGAGAGGGAAGAAGGAAAGGAAAAGAAGTTACAAAGGACAGAAACAAGATATAGAGAAACAGGGCCTATTTAGAAATAATGGGTGAAAATTTAATTGAAAAAGGGATTCTGTAAATGTACATAAGATTGTATTGTTATATTAGAAAGAGAAATAATTTTAGAAAATTTGAAATGTATGATTAAAATGATGGATAAAATAGTTATTGTAACCCAGTGAAATGTTTGTTAATAAATAAATGAAATAAAACGAATGAGAGAATTGAATTAGGAAAGGATGAGAACATTTTAATTATTTAATGTTTTATAAAATATAAGTGAAGAGGAATAGGGGGGAAAAATTAATTATGGAAAGCTTATAACTGTTCCCAAAGAAGTATGATGTTTAATTGAAAAGTAATATTAAAGAAGTTAAGATTTTAATGAACATTAATATTAATGATAGAACTGAATTGGAATGGAAAGTGTTTTATTTACATATATTTATAATCTTTTTTTAATAATATAGTGTGTATTTTAAGAATGTACCAAGCAGAATTCGAATGGAAGTTATGTATTATAGTGAATGTTATAACTTTAAGGTATATATTGAAGCTTAAATAAGAGTTAAATGGTGTCATACTCTAATTAGTAATTACAGGAGAAAATTTGTTTAATGAGAAAAGATAATATGAAATTGAAACAGGACAGACAAAAAGTATAAATATAATGGTTTGAATTGAGACGAGATAATTAAAATAAAATTGAGAAAATTAAAAGAGGGGAAAAGCTATGTAGAAAATGTAAAATAGCAATAAGATATGAAACAGAACATAAAAATGAGCATGAAATTGAATTTGTGTCTGTACGAAGAAGTGTAACCCGGGACCATGCTACTTTCAAAAAAGATATTTTATTTATATTATGGGTTTTTTTTTTGTGAAAACTCAAATAAATTTTTTTAAAAAAAGAAGACTATGAAATGGAAGCACAAAACAATCTGTAAACCAACCGACACACTGTATGTATATATATGGCAGATGGCTTGATGTTTTCAATGTTTTGTCTGTCTATGTTTGTCTTAAAAACCAATAAAAAATTTTTTTTTAAAAAAAAAAGTGAAGACACTCTTTCCAATTTATCATCAAAATGGTATATTTTTCTGTTTGAATTTCTCAGTAATGTTACTATTTTGGTCTGCCCAGTGTTCTAGTCAAGATTTGTTTAAGTACAATTACATTTGTATCGTTAATGTTCAATCTGATAGCAAAATGTTGCTGCAAAATCTGATCTGTGGTTTTCTTTCTGGCAAAGTACAAGAATATTCCTTGGTACATTTCTTAATTTTGCAAATCATTTATTGATTCATAAACTTCATTAATTTCTGCCTCCATAAGGCAGAAATTCATCTCATTCATCTTCATCTCATTCCAAATTTTTGTAAAAGACTGTACCGCTTTTTCACTGGTATCTTATTCAGGATCCTGTAGAACTGCTCTGAGTCAGAAGTTGAGGCTGAGACTGTTCCAGTATTCCTAATAAATTTATTTCTGACCTGAAATAAATGAAGCACCTAGAAACCAACAGATTATGCCAGACAAACCTTATTGCCTTCTTTGTTGAAATATCTAAAATTAATGGATCAGAGAAATGCTGTGGACATAGTTTATTTAGATTTCAGTAAGGCATTTGACAAAGTAGACCACTTCTTGGTAAGATAGGGGGATAGACAGCATCACCACCAGATGGATTCACAATTGGCTGACCAACAACACTTACTAACACAACTGAACTACCTCTACATGGACGGAAGCATCCTGTGCTGTCCCAGCCAGTCTATGGGAATTGAATAGTTACTTAGGAATTATGAGCTCTCCCCTTAAGGGAATGCATCTTGGTAAATGTAGTTAAAGGTATCCTGGGAAATGTAGTCCATGTCATGTGACCACATTTGTAATCCTGATTGGTAACTAGTTTGACCCTCGATGGGTTGGGGGAGTTTTCCTCATTCTTTGTCTGAACTCTCTTACTCATGGCAGCTTCTTTCTATCGCTACGAGATGGGTTAGGAGATAACCATCTTTTACTACAAGGCAGATATAGAAAGGATTGGTCATAAAAGAAGAACTTCATCACAAACATGAGTTATGAGGATACCTCATGAACCAATAAATGTTCTTTGTTATGGATGTCTTGTTGAGTTATCTCTCTGCATCTGTACAGTTTATAAATCCACCTCTGTACAGGATACAGAAAAGTAAAAGATGAAGTCCTAACCTATCTCTATAAAACTGTTAATTTACATTGGTGATAAAGCAAAGTGATATTGAAGTCACAAGTGAATATGCAATGTTAATCTAAACCTGCATTCCCATCGTCTCTCACTCTGAGCATCAGAACTCTTTATATGCTGTGGATGGTGGGAGGGGTTGGAATTCCCCCACATGTTACAAACAAAGAGAACTACCCCCGTCTTCTCTGCTCAATTTGTCTTCCTGCTATCTCAGAGACTCCATTTGCCAAGCCTCTGCCTTTAAATCTTCTACAAATGCAGTTGGAAAGTTTGGGAAATCTTGTTTGTAGTCTTAAATGGAAATGAAAGCTGTGGGAGACAAAGCCATAAAAGAGATCCTTTCCAGCCAATTTACAACTGATAAAGACACATCGTGGTTCCAGGAAAAGTGCTGTGTCTCAAATTACAACTCCTAACTGGGAAGAGTCCATTTGTAAAACAAAGGGAGGACCCAGGTTTTACCCATCTGCCCTGCTCCTCAGTTACTACCTACAATTTTTTTTTTCAAATGCATATGAAGCTACAATTCTCAGCAACTGAAGAGAATTTATTCCTTTTTTCTTCCTTCTGAGACAAGGACTGCATCTCACTGGCCATTCCAACCAAAAGCTTCCACAGGAAGTCAGTAATTAAAATACCTCGTCACCATAGAAATGGGCTGCCCACGAGATAGAAGCTCTTTACAAATGCTGATTTCTCTGCCTCCCTGTACAACTTTAAAAAGCCTGGTTGGCTGCTGGGAGAAAGTCCCCCCCCCACTCTTTCTCTATCCAACCACAGAGGCAATAAGAGAAGCCTCCAGCTATTTTCACAACTTGTCTGGCCGGTTTATTGGGGCTATAAATTAAAGCTCCAGCAAGTAAGCTATGTGAACAGAGAGAAATTCCCTTTCCCTCATGAAGCATAGAGTTTATCCATCTTATTTCTATGCTAGAAAAATTTAAGCATAACAAGGGCACACTGCAAATAACTCTTTGAACTGTTGTACTTGTTTGATGAATTTCTCTTCCATCATGTAAAGAATAAATACCTTTGGGACCAACCACCCCTTTCCTAAAGGGCAACATCACATCTTGGTAAAGCAGCCTACAGCCCCATCTGGTGGTCAAGAAAAATTTACAGTGAAGTTAAAGAATTCTTACCATTTCTTTCCTTTTTTCAAGAGTAGGCAGGAAATTCTCCTCCCTCTTTTTTTCTTCCACAAAGAAATGAGAGCTAAGCAATGCTGCCCACAGCTACATCTGGAGCTCAAGGAGAAATTTCCCAATCTTTGATATATATTTTTTACACAGTTTCTCAAATATTGACCAGAGTGTTTCTCCATTGATAATCCCTTTTTTGAAACCATTGTGGACAATTTAATCAATTTAATTCAAATGTCCCAAGAGTGACTGCAACCTAACATGGGCGTAGCAACATATACACCCTAAAAGGCCACCAGAGGTGACCAGCAGACTTGCACCAAGAGGCTGAACTTGAAGATTGAACCTCAAGCTTTGCATGCTTTGCTTTGTTTGATGCTTTATTAATATTTACTGTTTTATCTTAGTTATATAGTTATATGCTATTCAGTTAGTATTACTGTCTACTGCTTATCTTAGTTTATAGTTAATTTTTTTCTCTTCTTTTAATAGTGGAATTTACAGTTCCAGGTGGGGAGTGTGCTATCCCAGCCAGTCTATGGGAATTGGATAGTTACTTAGGAATTATGAGCTGTCCCCTTAAGGGAATGCATCTTGGTAAATGTAGTTAAAGGTATCCTGGGAAATGTAGTCCATGTCACGTAACCACATCTGTAATCCTGATTGGTAACTAGTTTGACCCTCGATGGGTTGGGGGAGTTTTCCTCACTTTTGCCTGAACTCACTAACTCATGGTAGCTGCTTTTTATCGCTACGAGATGGGTTAGGAGATAACCATCTTTTACTATAAGGCAGATATACAAAGGATTGGTCATAAAAGAAGAACTTCATCACAAACGTGAGTTATGAGGATACCTGATGAACCAATAAATGTTCTTTGTTATGGATGTCTTATTGAGTTATCTCTCTGCATCTGTACAGTTTATAAATCCACCTCTGTACAGGATACAGAAAACATCCACTGAGGTATCACAAGGTTCTGTCTTAAGCCCAGTACTCTTCAAGATTTTCATAAATGACCTAAATGCAGAGCTAGAAGGAGAACTCATCAGGTTTGCAGCTGACACCAAGCTGGGAAGAATTGCTAACACTTTGGAAAATAGACTCAAGATTCAGAACAATCGCCACAGACTTGAACGTTGGGCCCTATCCAATAAGATGCAGTTCAGTAATGAGAAAAGTAAGGTTTTGCACTTAGTCAGGAAAAACCAAATGCCTAGATGCAGAAATAGATGGTTCCTGGCTGAACAGTAGTAACTATGAGAGAGATCTAAGCATCCTAAGTGTATTTAAGTATGAGCCAGCAATACGCTGCAGCTGCCCAAAAAGCCAATGCAGTTCTCGGCTGCATCAACAGAGGGATAACATCAAGATCATGAGAAGTGATAATGCTGTTTTATGCTGCCCAAGTGAGGTCACAATTGGAATACTGAATATAGTTTAGGTCACCATGATACAAAAAAGATATTGAGATCCTAGGAATGTGCATCAAAATATGATAAAGGAACTGGAGGCTAAATCATATGAGGAATGGTTGAGGAAGCTAAGTATGTCTAGTCTATCAAAGAGATGAAGGTGGGGCATAATAATGGTCTTCCAGTGCTTGAGGAGTTGCCACAGAGAAGAGTGGGTTGATTTATTCTCCAAAGCATCAAAGGGCATGACATGAAGTAATGGGTGGAAGCTTGTTAAAGAGTGATCCAACCTAGAAATAAGGAAAATTTTTCCAACAGTGAGAAATATTAATCAGTGGAATAGTTTGCCTCCTGGAGTTGTGGATGTTCCATCACTGGAGTTTTCAAAAATAGACTGGAAAACCATTTGACCAGCATAGTAGGAGCAAGGGATTGGACTTGAAGACCTCCAAGGTCCATTCCAAATCTGTTATTCTATCTTCTATGAAGGAATGAGACTTCAGTGGATGGAAAACTACAGCTTATACACATAAATCCCTGTCAATGAATAGCAGTAATAAAAGTGTTAATATTTATTGCACTGTGTAATTGGTGTTTTGTTGGATAATGGAAGAAAATACTGTATATTTTCAACCTTAGTGCTGGATTTCCCCTCACTGCATTAATAACCATGAACTATATACTCAATAAAAATCTGCAGATGATTTATTACATTAATATTTCTGACAGATTCCTTTTCTTGTATTTTTTTAGTTATTTACTGCTGGGTTTTTCCCCAGGAAGATCCTGGTAGAGGTACTTGAATATCATAAATTCTGTTACAGTCTCTAAAGAGTTAGTCTCCTACAGATGGATCTGACAGAAAATCATTACAAAACTTTCATGAGCATTCTGAGAAAAAAAAATCTCATTTTTTTCTGTAATCATTACTGCAGACTTTATCTGCTTTTCTGTGTTTATCCAAAAAGACTTGGAACTGAAGCAGGGCTCTTGAAAGGTATTAGTATTTCATAGCATGGGGTGGGGGTGGGGGGTAGAGTTAGATCAATAAGTACTATGGTTCATTTATTCTTGCTTACCTAAAGGTTTTTGTTCGCATCCATTTGTCAATTGTGATCATTTGCGTTTACTATTCACAAAGCAAAAAGGGGACTGAAATGGGAAGACTTTGATAGAACTCATCTGCTGGTTCTTGTTTTCCCATCCTAAGCCTTATCCTGCCTCTAGGAATTTGTTCTTACCCCCTACCAATACCTGTGTTGCAGATATCTTTATGTGCTGTACACGCTAACTAAAGCATTTGGCTGATTCCTCTGGTTTTGCTATTTACCCCATGGACAACTAGAATATTTTAAAGTTGGTCAGTACTATAATACAATTGTTTTCCAGACAGCAATGTATGCCACCTTCTGGTCAAATTTAACTTGTGCATATGTTGATATATTTATAATCATATCAACGGAAGAAAAAAAATAGAGAAAAATATGCTTTATTCTTCAGTGAGGAGCATTTATTTAATTGCAAAAGAGAGGTTACTGGAATTCTGCTCAGAAACATTTTCTGCTTTCAGTTTATCTCATTCTCTTTTGGTCTTAATGTTTTCCCAGTTAATGATTAAAATATTTCAATAGTATAAATATATCACTATGAGCTATTCCTTCGAGTCTAAAGTCTGCCTTTTCCACATCTGTTCTTATCTCTTGGTATGTTGTTTTGGGTGGATTGAAAAGCTTTAAGTTTATGTACTGTATAGCTGATATTATTATTTTTTTTAAAAAAAATAGCAAATGATTACAAGTAGCTGCAATTTTCTCAAGTTTCACTGGGTGTCACTCTGTAATCTCAAATGTTATCTTAAACAACTAGGTTCCCCCTTTAAGAAAGTAAGGCAATTGGGTAGATACTGTTTACACTGTCTACCTGTTACTATATTAGAAAACACTAGAATAGCCTTTACAATAATTTATACAGGTCTGTTTCTAATCAGTTGCAATATACACGCACTAAATATGTGCAAATATATACAAATTTACAATATGTGTGTGTGTATGTCATATATATTGAGCTTGAAAATCAATTCCAAACTGGAAGCCCATCTCAGGCTGTGATTGTTATTATTGTGAGGTAAGTTGGGTTGGGAGAGAGTGACTGGTCCAAGGTTACCCAGTCAACTTTTATGCCTTAAGGCAAGACTAGAACTTCCCATTTCCTGGTTTCTAGCTTGGTGATTTAATCACCAGGCCAAACTAGTTTTATCTATTTATTTATCTATCTCGTTTTTGTCCTGCCTTTTAAGTAAGTGTTTTTGCAACGTACAATTAAGACAGTGTATTCTGTCAAAAAAACTATGTAATCATAAGCATACCTTGCATTCATTTTGAGACCTTATTCTAGTGATGAGCAAAAACAGAATGATATAACTTATGGTTATAAATCCTTTTTGTAAAGTCACAGAACGAATTATAACAACTGATTGGTATTTATAGTAGAATGGTGTGACTAAAATGTTGGCCTTGCAAATAGGACTCTCGGGTTCACTGAGTTCCGTCAGCAAATGACTTTTGGCACACGTTTTCTGTTGGTATAACCCACTAAGTTTAGAATTTCTATAAGATAACATATTACAATCACACAGAACACACCCTCAGCTCACTGGCAGAATCCAGATTCAAACGGAGAATAGAATATTTTAAATTTTCCCTTTAAGAGTTCAGAAAGTGTCCATAGAGGATGGCAGCAGACCACATGATGAAAGTTCTATATGTAAAAAGTGTAAGGCATCAATCATGCAGTTGTAGCTACCACTTTTGACAATATCTCAGTACCAGAATATCTCTAAGAATGCTTCTAAAATAGGGGTGTCCAACCTTGGCAACTTTTAAGACTTATGGAGTTCAACTCCCAGAATTCCCCAGCTGTTCAAGAGTTGAAGTCCACAAGACTTAATGTTGTAAAAGTTGGACACCCATGTTCTAAAGCATCATTTTCCCTATTCCGAGACCCTCAAATAGATACAAGTACTAATCAGGTTTCAAATGAATAACATTTGGAGTCACATCTATGAAAGACATTAACCACTTTTGAAGAATGGTATAGGCCTGTATAAAGCAAGAGCAATTTACAGTGATATTGTGTTGCCAGAAATTACCTCATAGCACCAGGAGACAATTTCCCATTATTAGAAATGCTGGAGGAGACAATCACTCAATGTGAAGTAAATTAGGGGTGAAAAAGGTTTTATTCCATTCTGGAAACTGGAAAACATGTTGCTTCATGATGCAGCTTCTAAAAGGTTCAAAAGCATTATTGAAATAATAAGTTTGACCCTGACCTAGAATGCTGAATATTTCCATGATTTACAAGCAAACATATATTGCAATTTCATATATTAATAAATTATCTTAAGAGAATGACCTGAATATAAAGAGTCTCAAGCACTTTTGAAGTATATTTTAACAAGCCATCAGGAATTTATCACGAAGATGACCTATAGGGGGTGTGAAAGTCCACATTAAAAATGTACCACATTAATTTTGATCCTTCTAGGTTCTATTGATGCAGTTGTAGGCAAGATATGATATATATATTTTGTGGGGATGCACAATTTCTTATTCTGATTTAACATCTTTGAAAAAAAAATAACAAACTTTCATAATATATTCTACTATATTAGATATTGGTTCACTTCTTGGTGTTATATGCCAAACATGTTACTATTATGAGATTCCTAGAATTTCAACATGTAGGAAATCACTTTTTCTATAAAAAAAATTAATATAAGGGATTTTGAAAAATCTTATGCTGAAGGAAATTGTTCTCATCATTTAATGTCTATACTGACAATGTAACAAATTAAACTGAAATATCATTCTGAACATTCTCAATAAGAAATATGATTAATATATTTATATTTTTATGTAAATGACTCATTATATGTTTGTATCTGTATTTATGTATAAATATAAATATATAAATATAAATATAAATATAAATATAAATATAAATATAAATATATATATATATATATATATATATATATATATATATATATATATTCTTTACTAAGTTTTTTTATTTTATTATAGTTTTATAGTATTTTGAATTCTGCATCTTTTTAAGCTTGTGGCTTTTTAATTTTAAAATATAAAAATGAACAAAAAGTTTGATCTCTATTTTCTGTTCTTTCACTGACTTCATAATATTGAGAATGAGGGACAGGATAATTGCCCCAGATTGTGTGTCAATTAAAAAATGCCACACCTTCTACCTCACTTCATGGAAAATAAATGGTTTGTAATCTTCTCTCGGTGCCTTCCATCTATATTCTCTGGTTCCAGTTCTATGCAAAGGTATTTGAGAAGCCACTTTGCCCATTGGAAACCTGCTATGGCTGCTGAAAACTGGGAGATTCAGTAAGGCAAGAAGACACCCAATAAAAGAGAGGAATGAACTAGATTTATTTGCTTCAATATTCTCACTTTTCATTCAACCATGTGCATTTGTTCAATATTTAGTCATTCACAGAAGACCAAAGTAAATGCTAAAAGTGCATCATGACATGTTGAAATATTTCAAGCTCAGCTTCAAAGAAAGGTTGCCTTAAACATCTGAAAATTGTCCTGGTTTCAGACTCTAGTAAAACCAAATAGTAGCAGACAGGAAAATTTTAAATATGTTCAAACATTTAAACACAAACATTTCTCATTTCTGCTACTCGTTTTATCTTTTCAGGCAGGTAACCAGACATGGGTTGAGTGATAGATCTTTGGAGCAAATGTAACAGAAGAAATGTTAAGGCAGAATTGTGCCAATTAAGTAATGGTCCTGTTTTTCACCAGGTGCTTATCTATGCTCTCAACTGATGTTGTCATATTCTGAAGTCAAATTTTTATTTGCTCAGTTTGAAACCCTTATGTTCTGGCCTCCTAAGCCATCCATAATCAAGCAAGGACTTAATTTTCTAGAATTTCTGAGAATTGCCACTTCATTCAATCCATATGGAACTATTTCTGACTCAGTGATATCAGGAATTTTATTTGTTTCTTCGTTTGATTTTTCTAGCTGCCTATTCAGTAACTCTGAGCAGCATACAATCATAAAAACATAAAACAAGTCAAAACAAGTAAAACTACTGCCATAGATCTTAATTTAGCCAGGAAACAGAGCCCTTCATAGCCTTGGTCTCTCCAGGCTTGGGCACATAACCAAGTAGTTACAGTCTTATGAAAGGACAACAGGGCCAGAGTCATCTACTCCCAGTTAGAGCCCTCTAAATATTACGTGGCTATCAAAAGCTATACTCCATTGCAGAGTTAAAGGCATGGATCTATTAAAATCAAGGGACTTAAGTGGTTTGGCACAGGGGTGTCAAACTCAAGGCCCGTGGGCTGGATCTGGCATGCAGGGTGCTTAGATCTGACCTGTGGGGCTGCCTTGGAACAGTGAACAACTGGCCTGCAGTGCCTCTGCCAGCTGGGGAAGGGCGTGCTCCAGTGGTGGGATTCAAAAAAATTTACTACTTGTTCTGTGGGCATGACTTGGTGGGCATGGCGTGGCTTGGTGTGCGTGACAGGGGAAGGATATCGCCATTCCCTCCCCACTCCAGGGGAAGGATACAGTAAAATTCCTATTCTCTCCCCACCCCACTAACCTGCTTTCCAGCTCCGTTCTCCTGTTCAGGGCAACAAAAGAAAACCCAGCCAATCATCTGGAACTCGAGAGTTCAACATTTCCGCTACCAGTTTTCAACATTTCCGCTACCAGTTCTCTGAACTACTCAAAATTTCTGCTACCAATTCTCCAGAACTGGTCAGAACCTGCTGAATACCACCTCTGCTGTGCACAGCCCGCCCAAGTTCCATTTCTGCTGGGGCTGTCACAGGCACCCCCAACACAAGTGATGTCGAACTGGCCGTGCCCCCCCCCACCCCCCAAGGTCAAACACAATCCTGATGTGGCCCTCAATGAAATCGAGTTTGACACCCCTGGTCTAGAGGGTGGGTTTCATTGTATTCAGGAATCCTTCCGCGAGATGGGCAGCATGCACGTTTTATAAACAAACAAACAAACCTTCAAGGGGAGAGAAGTCAATTTTTTTCAGGAGAAACAAATAGCATTAGTACAATTACAATTACTCCTTTACTACTGTTACTACTTTCTTGGCAATTGAAGGGTGAAGTGAATGTTACTATAGCATTACCATGAGGGAGGGAGATAATTTTGGGGATAGTATCTGAATCTATGGTAGACAGATGCATTTATTTCCTATTGAATACTGTTGAGAACGCATATTACCCTTGTTCAATGGCTTGCATCAAATTTCAATCAATAATTTTAAGAAATTCACAGAACTGCAAAACAGCATAACCCACAGATTGCAAGTTGCCAATCTTTGCTCTAGAATCAATGGATTCAACTGGATGTTTTCTAGCTATGTGGAATGGCAGCTTAGTGATCATCAGGGAATATGTTGACATGCCGTATTGGTATAGGTGGGATTTGAGCTAAACCCAGGTGAGAGAAACAGGTTCCAAGAAATTATTTATGGACTTTATCAACCAAAGTGAATGAATTTAATACTGGACTAATAATTATCTTAGAAGTTGATGCAGGGCATAAATACAGGTGCTTCTGTGTTGCTACTGTCATGTTCCTGTTGGAGTCTAAATCCGAGGAGGAAGACGAACAGCTGACAGGGAGCAGGAGTGTGATTCCATTGGCTGTGGAGGAAACTGGGGAAGGGTCAGGCTGGGCAGAGCAGGGAAGAGGTAGAACAAGGGAGAGGGAGTTCAGAGGAAGACCCAGGCCTACCCTCTCTTCATCCTAGGGCATGCAGGGAAGACCGGAGAAGAGAGCAATGTGGGTTGTGTGGCTTACGGGGGAGGAAAGGCCCTGATTCCCTTCACTAGGCACAACTGAGAAGAGAGTTTAAAGGAGAGGCAGCTGAGAGCTGCGTTTTCTGGGAACAAATGTGAATTTTTCTTGTATTGACTGTGGTTACCTGCGTTCCTGGCATCCTTCCAACTGGGTTGATTCACTGCCATGCTATTTCCCTTCTGGAACTCCTTATCTTGCCTTGCTGGATTAATTACCTCATCTTTCCTTGATTGGACTTATAGTTAAAAGTTTTCTGTTGACAACGTTTTGTACTTGAATCTCTGCAACCAAAGGCTATTCCTGGGAGAGTTTTTCTCCAGCCCAGAAGGTAATCAAGACCTTGGGGGGAAAGTTTGGAGCTCATGAAGGGATTCCTACTTATTATCAGGCTGTGTTGCCTTTCTGCCACACCCTGGGTCATCACAGCTACAAGTCCCACTTGTTTATAAAAGCATTGAGATGAACTAAATTTGATGCTATAAGAAGGAAGTAGGAGTTCCAAAGGTAACTGTGATTGTCACTGTCCTGTACAGCAGTGATCCCCAACCTTTTTTACACCGCGGCCCGGTATCCCCAACCTTTTTTTATGGCGCGGCCCGGTACCGACATCAGCTGGGCGCCGCCATCTTGTTTTGATGAAAAAGTGCTTCCGGTGAGCTTTCTACCGGAAAAGCTCACCGAAGCACTTTTTCATCAAAACAAGATGGCGGCGCCAGCAAGCCAGCGCCCGGTAGGACTTGTTCCACGGACCGGTACCGGTCCGCGGACCGGTTGTTGGGGACCCCTGCTGTACAGAATTTCTTCTCTTAATCCAGTCTCCAGACCTGCTTTTTTTTCCCCCTACACCACCTTGGTTTCGGTCACTTGGATCACCCTAAGCTTTTCTTTCCGCCTCTCCTTCTTTTGCACTTCTATACTTCAAATATATCAAACAATTACAAACTGCTGTTGACCTTTTTGTTAACTCATTGTTCCAAGGCTGCTAAGGATAGGTCTTTAGATGTGGTGAAACAGTTAGCAGCTCCCCACCCCCCCACACCATCCTCTTTGCCACCAGCAGAGGCCCCTGAGCAGATCAGCATTTATTGCATTTTACCCTGTTTCTACAAACCTTCTGCTCAGCTGGATCAGAACATTCCCATGTATCAATTCAAGAAGGATGAGAACCACCAGGAAGGCTCTCCCTCATCTTGCAAATTTCTGAGGCATTGACTCACTTGGGAACTATCACAATCTGGAGTCCAGGGATGGGTGATTCTTTAAAGTGGGGTGTTTAAAAATATAAATATAAAGGGACACTAAATTGTGGTCAGGAATTCTGGGAGTTGTTCTCCCATCTGGAGAGCACAAGATTAGGGAAAATGCTGTAAATATTTATGGGTTGAATCAGGGAGGAGAAAAAAAAAACCCCATATAAAACTTATCCCAGTCTGTGCAAAAAGAAAAGGAAAGGCTATTTTATTTCTCAGGATTCAGGCAGAGAAGTGAGTTCTTCCCATGTCATTTTTTTTTTTCTGATGAATTGTGCCCAAGATGTGTCTGGATGATTCTTGTCCTACAGCCTGCTCTCCATCTGTGATTCTTTAGGAAACTGTCACATGTTCGGCTGCCTTCATCCATCTCCCTAATTCCTTGGTTACAGTCAAAATAGTTTGAAAGGCTCAGTTCCCACAATGGAAAAGGAACTGGGATGGTGCCTGGCAAGCACAACTCTGGTTAAAGAGCAACTGATGCTTGTGGAAACTTTGAAATGCAAGGCTTTCTCCCCCAGCTGAATCAGTTGTGCTGATGTAGCTCATGGTTTTGGATTGCCTTTCGTCTCCCATTACAGGCATAGTTACAGGGAAAGCCATCTTTAATCCTTCCATAAGATTTCTAAAGGACCAGCTAAAAGTGAGAGAACTTCCCCCTAGCTCTAATCACAGTAGTCTAATGTCCCAGCAAATCCATCCATCATTGGTTCATCTTCCAAGTCCCAATCGCTTGATAGCATTGCCAAGGTTTGTATTTAGCAAGGATCTTGAATTATTACTGAGCTGGATGTAAACAAATTGTGCAATTGTGTGGCTTCTGTAAAAACATCTAAAGGACCATAGGAAACACTGGATCCAAAAGTTGAGAGAGAATTTTTCCTTCAGGGATAAACCCAGTGTTAATTTCCACTGCCTGCCACCCCTGCTAGACTGAAATGCCAGTTGCTGGGGCTATAGGAACCACATGAATATACTCTTTTAACAGCTTTGCCATAGTTTTCAACCAATGTTGAATATTGGCCTATTATACAAACATGCTGTTGCCACAACAGAGGCACTTCTGTACAGAAAATCTTAATCGTAAGAAAGAAAGTGAAGAAGGAAGCAACTTAGTGGGGAAGGCAGGAAAGAAGAATATTGGATTCGGGATGAATAAGCAATATTTCAGGCAAACTCTGCTCACTACCAGGAGTTCGATCCTGACTGGCTGAAGGTTGACTCGGTCTTCCATCCTTCTGAGGTTGGTAAAACTGTTGGGGACAATATGCTGATTCTGTAAACCATTTAGAGAAAGCTATAAAGCACTATGAGTGGGTGTATAAATCTAAGTGCTATTGCTAATAAGGATGCCACATAATCCAACTGCCACTTATGACTGGATGCCCCAGTTGTAATTGAGTGGATGATAACATCAGAAAATGGAAGGAGAACTAAGTCTATATTCGGTGCATCTCACATTGATGTCTTCCTAGGCTCTGTGTGTGTGTATGTATGTGTGCACCTGATGGACACACACATGATTTTTGATTCCCCTTCAGTGTACTTCTTTATCCAACTTTCCATTCTTCTTTCTTCTGTTTTTCTTTTCTTTCTCTCTCTCTCTCTCTCTCTCTCTCTCTCTCTCTCTCTCTCTCTCTCAATATATTCTGTCCCACAATTTGGGCAGGGGAGGAGGTGGAGACAGTATTTATTTGTTGTTTATTTAGAGGCCATCCAATTCCAGATGATTCTGGACAGCTTCTAAATGAAAAGTAAGAGAGGTAAAACTGTTTTAAGAGTAAAAACTGAAAGGAACTATACCCATACCCAGAAATAAAAGCATGCCCTATAACAAAACAGAACCAAGAGAGTCTCGTGAACCCATCCTTCTGCAAGTCCTGGGAGAACGTCATTAAAGTGGGAGCCATACAGATCTCTGGGGAGAATGGTGTTCCAGAGGGCAGGGATCACAACAGAGAAGGCCGAGGTTCCAATAAATGACACAATTTAACCAAAAGGACCTGGAGCACATCCACTGTACTTAATATCCCTGGGGATGAGCAGAAACAGGTTAGAATTGCACATGCATGAAACTTTTTTTCATGCATGACTTCCCTTGTTCATTCTCACAGATAGTTCCTTAGTTTTCTTGTTTTTTTTAATGTGTGCATGTGTGTGTAAGGCTGCCCATGCATTCATAGTGTAATTGGAGAGAGTGAGAATTGAGCGTACAACTCAAATTGTGCTAGCAAAAGATCACTGATTGGTTTTCGGAATGCTGTGCAAGATGAGACTGTGGCAGCCAAAATGTCATACTGCTTGAAACCGTCGAATTCTATGAACCTAGGCATAAATCATTCCCTCATAATGTCCTGTAATATTCTTTATGTTCTGGGAGAAAAGAAAAAAAGAAAAAAAGTTACGGCTCCTTGAATTCAAAGGAATGTACATCAATTTAGCATCAATTGCTATGAAATTTTATCCTCTCAGTATTTAATCATCCTAGAAAATGGTGCCCACTTTTGGTTAAAAAAAAAAAAAGCTAAAGCACCATTAAAGACTTAAATCTTCCCTGTGCTAGAGAGCAGAGGGAGGCACTAAATTTTTTCAGATGCAAACTCTAGGGATCAGAATGGTTTGCTGCACTTCCAGAATAACACAGACCATGCCATGTAATTGGATGAGCAGCCCAGCAACTAATGAACAGCTGTTGGTAGAACTGCTACATAAGAGAAGTTTGCAGAGCTTCGAATGACCTTTCAAAGTATATTGACAAGGTGAACGGTCTTTCTCCTCTGAAAACTGGATGTTTTAACAGAGAAAAAGACTTTTCTGCATGCAAAGTATACACAGAGAAACTTTGTTTACTGAGGGGACCAGTCATGATGAATCAATCTCACCTTTAATCCTTGGGGAAGGCAAAGTGCCACAGGACATCAGGAGGAAGCATCTTGGCAAGCTGGAATCGTGCCATTTTGCCCAACCTTCTACCTTTCCATATAATAAAAAGAATCACCTTAAACCAGGGTGGGATCCTACCAACATAACAACCAGGTTGGTGAGCGCGCACTTTGCTGAGCACATGTACGCAGTACTTGCAAATCAACTTCTCCTGCAAGCAATAACCATCTCCTGCTGATGCATGGCACTCAGCTGTGCCGCGCAAAGCAACTAAGGTTGCTTTAGCAGGAAATAAAGGACCATCTAGAGCCCTGGCAGGCAGGTGGGCCCAACCAAAGCAAAGAAGATCTTCCGAGCAAACCAGTTCAGTGTCAACTGCTCTTCAGAGCTACCAGTTCTATAGAACTGGGCCGAACCGATAGAATCCCACTCCTGACCTTAAATAAGAAAAGGTTTTCTTTGACAGATATACAGTTAAAGACATGGAACAAGGGTTTCAAATCTGTATTTGCAATCAGTCCACATTCTTTTTAATGGGATATGTGCTCTTTTGGATAGGGATTAAAATAATTACTATTGCTATCATTCGTTACCATCTCCAGTTTGGCTTCGATAGCTTTTATTTTAAATGCATAAACCACATTTCAGACATTTTGGCACAGCTTCCCCCAATTATATATGAAGTTAAAAACTAGAGTCAGTAACAACTGGAACACAGCAGAGGAGATGAGCCACTGAAGTTATACCTCATATCCTGTTCCATTCTGTACTCTAATTTCCCGATATATTTTTTGTTTGTTTAATCTTTTCTTTGTTCCTTTTGTTTGTTTTGTTTGTTTTGCTTTTGGGCTTTCTACAAAATTAATTTTCAGTTAATTATTTCCTCATTAAAATGCATATGATAAAACTGCCAATTTATCATATTGAGAGGAAGAAGACAGTGGATGGCAGAGGAAAATTTTATTTATTTTAATTATTAGACAGCCCTGGTTGTACAGTGGTTATAATGTAGTATTGCAGGCTAACTCTGCCCACAGCCAGGAGTGCAATACTGACCAGCTCAAGATTAACTCAGCCTTCCATTCTTCCAAAGGTGGTAAAATGAGGACCCAGATTGTTTGGGGCAATATGCTGACATTGTACACCTCCCATAAAACACAATGGTGCTGAATGTAAGTCTAAGTGCTATTATTATTGCTATTACCATTATTTATTTATTAAATTTATTTGACACCAACTTGCTGCAAAGTCACTCTAGGCAGCTTACAACATCCAAATATAACCATAAATATATTTATTTTAATTATTAAATAGCTCTGGTGGTGCAATGGTTATAATGTAGTATTACAGGCTAACTCTACCCACAGCCAGGAGTTTAATCCTGACCGGCTCAAGGTTAATTCAGTCTTCCATCCTTCCAATGAGGGCCCAGATTGTTGGGGGCAATATGCTGACCTTGTATACCTCCAGAAAAAATAAAGCACTATGGGGCAGCATGTAAGTCTAAGTGCTATTGCTATTACATTTGTTTGCATATATATGGATGTTGTAAGCTGCTAAAATCACAATTATATATATATATATATATATATATATATATATATATATGTATGTATGTATGTATGTATGTATGTATGTATGTATGTATGTATGTATGTTATGTCTCACCTTTCCACGGAAGATGAGAAGTCCCAAACTCCGACCAAATACAGGCAGGCAAGAAGATTCAGTATTTACAGAGTTAATTCCTTTAAGCAGGCAATGTTCTTGGCAGTATCAAACACGCTGCCTGCCAAGTCTGACAAGATAACCACAAACATTAATCACGAAAGCTTTCAAGAAACAAGATACACCGAAGCTCGACAGAAAATTCACACTTTGTCCCGTACAGAGTTCTCAGAAAAAACACACCCACTTTTATCCCTTGGGGGGGGTGTCTCCATGACTCAGCTCACTCTCTCATTCGTCCACGCCTCCTACGCTGCAGCTCACACTTTTTCCTGCGACACTGCCTAGCATCAAGCCAGCATTCGTCTGCTTGATTCTCTGTCAGAGGCTGCTCCGATATGTCCTCCTCCTCCTGATTAGCCTCAGGCTGTCCCTCTCGGTTATCTGCCGAAACCTGAGGCATAATCAGGGAGGAAGGCATTGCCGAAGAGGAAGGTCCTGGGGAGGAAGGCATTCCCAATTCCACCTCCTCATCTTCCGAGTCCTCTTCCTCTAACAATGCAGACTCAGGACTCAGAGCCACAACATATATACGTATACTTACATATGTGCGCACGTGCGCATGCAACACACACACACAAATGTGTACAATCAAAATAAAATTATAAAAATACAAATTATAACAAAAGCTAAAAGTTGGGGAGGAAAGGAGCAGAATGTGATGGGAGAAGGAGGTGGGAGCTGCTTTTGGACAATCAACCACCTCCAGTGTGGTACTCCCACATTGAGGCCCCAAGCAACAGGACAAGTAACAGTTGAAATTTCTTGTAAAACACCTGAAAAATAACCAAGGATGAGGAGATCAGAGACCACAATAGATATTATTCATGCCAATGCTCCCTAAAGGCCACCCACATGAAATATTCTATTCATTTCAGCTGGAAAATTTATGTTAAACTTTGCATGGAGTGTAAAGAGCTCATAAAAATGGTTTTCATTAAAAAAAGTTATTTTCCTTAATTGAAGCTAATAATATTCTTACGTACAATCCTTACTGTCTTTGCCATAAATCATGGATATCTTTCATACAATGACATCCTCATTTATCAACTTCCCTACATTCCCGTCCTTATTGTCATGGTCCAAGCAACATTTTGTTTAGTTGACTGAATTCTTTTGCCAGCTGAAAAAGACTAATTGAAGCAAAGTCTGCATTTTTCCTCTTTTCCTTTAAAATATGATGGAGGCAGATTGAAAGAAACGCTTCATATTCTGCCAAAAAAAAAAGAAGGAAGAATAGCTTGATTAGGAACATTTTCAGAAAGCTGAAATGAGAGGTTCATTTTGAAGCAGAAAAAGCAATTCATCTAAGAAAAAGAAAGAATAAATATGTGACCTAAAGAAGAAAAAGCACGTGAAACATTTGATAAGTAAACCAAGAGACTAAAACAATTGCAGGGAATCTTATAAGAAAATAAGGTTCATAAAAAAGAAAACTGCAGAGCATTGTAGTATCTTATGTCTAAGAAATATTGATGGCACAAATTTTTATGGCCTAGATTGACAAATACCTATGCAGAAGGGTAGAGTATGGTTAGGGACTCTGAAATGCCAAACTTCATATGCTGATAATTTTATGACAAATATATTTAAAGCTGAAATGCCTTGAAAACAAACTACCGTAGTCTTTGACTTACAATCAATTGTTTAGTGACCATTCAAAGTTACAACAGCACATGAAAAAGTAACTTGTAACTGTTTTTCACATTTACAACCATTGCAGGAGTCACATCCCATAGTCACATAATCAAAATTTGGGCATCTAACGACTGTCATGTATTTATGACTCTTGCAGTGATCAACTTTTGTGACCTTCTGACAAGCAAAATCAATGGGAGAAGCCAGATTCGTTTAACGATGAAATGATTTACTTAATAACTGCAGTGATTCACTTTATATCTGTGGCAAGAAAGGTCATAAAATGGTAGAAAACAGACTTAGCAACTGTTTTGCTTAGCAGGTGAAAGTTTGGACTCAATTGTGGCTGTCCTCAACTACTTGTATTCAGCCGCAGACTCGTACGTTGACAAATTTGGCTTTTGCAGTAACCTGCTTTTCCTGAAGTGGATCCAGCCCAGAGAGACAGATCTAGAAAGCCTGTACTCCAATGTTGCACTGCTTGAGAATGTGGCTCTTTTATATAAGCAACTTACTATGAAAACGACCATACAAAAATCAGCTTGTTGATAATAAGCATTATTTGAAAGAAGCTCAAATTGAGAAGGATAATCATTGTGTCGGCAATTTCCTTGGCACATAGAAAACTGTTGCAACACCTCAAGGACAAAGGTTTATCAAGTGTTTCCTTTCATGGGCATGCTGCCAGAAGATCTATGGGTGCCAAGGCAGGGCAATGCAAAAGAACCACAGAAATATGGAATCAACTATGTAGGAAATTTCAGCAGAAAATTAGCAGAGCACATCCAGGAACATCAACAAGCAGTCAACAGAGATAAAGAAAACTCCTTCAATTTCACAACACATTGTTAGGAATTGATAGTCACCTAACAGTTGGGTTGGAAATATATAAACCAGGACAGACGTTTAATACTGTATCTTTAAGGGAATGCCAAAAATGGTAATTGGGTGTGGTTCCTCAAACGGCCATAAGATGGAGCCAGAAACCTGGGTTGTTATGTTCTGTTGTTGGTAGTTGCTTGTTGGATGTTTTTGGTTCCTGCATTTTTCCCTATTGACTGTTGCTGATTGTCGTTCTTCTTGGATTTGATGTGAGTCTATTTACTGAACTGTTTATGATACTGGACTTTGATTTTGGATTATCCTTGGACTGAATACTGACTGCTTTAACCGTGTATGACTTGGACTGCTTGTTGGACTTTGCTTAACCTTTTACTGGAAGTAAAACCTACATTTTACTATTCACTGTATCTGTGTGCTGGTCATGTGTCATTCCTCAGCACTCTCATTATGTCTCCCTGTGTGCACTCATTCTCCTAACAGGGAATTACCTCAACACACATGGACAGACTCAACCAAACTTTCAACTGGGAAACCGAGCATCCTAGGCATTCAGACCAATCAGCCATCAACAGGCACATAACATATACATACCATTAGAAAATACAATAAAAAATCTAAAAAGGAAACAAGAAAACCAAAATACCTCCTTACCAGCAATCAAGATAAGCAGGGATTAATACCAGGCAAACAAGCAGAAAACAATATCCCAATCAAAGAATGATCAAGGAAAAAATCATGCCTATATGATATTACCTAGTCAGGTAATGAAATGTCTGCAAGTAAATAACAGCAAAATGAATTAACTGGAATTAACAGTAAAATGAATTAATAGGACAGCATCAAACAATGGAGTGCTTTTTGAGCACCCAACATGTTGCATCTGACATAATGTGAAGTATGAGCAGCTGAAATTCACTGCTATAAAACCAATGACTAGTGGCCAAAATCTGAAATATACAAAGAATAGCTGTTAACAATTGGATATCTATGCCTTAATCCAGAAAATATTGATGGTTTGGAAATATTTCCTTGCTTTCTTTTTCATGTATTATTAATCAGCTGAACTCTATATCAATATGTTTCAGTCAGCTTCTGGAGAAATGGAGAAATTAACATGAAGAAGCAGACAATTGCCCTGTATGGTTGATGGATCCCAGATAGGATTGCTCAGTCCAATTGCTAAATGTTGGAAGACAAAACAGTAGGGCACAGAGCTGACACTTCTATCTTTACTCACTGTACAATTAACTGTCTAGGAGGGGCAGTTTGCAACTACTCTGGTCAACAGAAGTACTTCAAGCTGTTGGTGCAGAGTGCCAATTGAAGCGTTCATATTTCTGCTCCCAGAAGGGATTTATGGCTTGGCTAGGATCTGCAATGAAGTGTTAAATATGCAGATAATGGTACAAACCCAAAGGAGTTGAGGCTCAGTGCCAGCATTTTGGGTGTAACACACTGGAGGTCTCCCTAAATTATGGTGTGTGTGGTAAATTGATGGCTGGAGATTTGTTGCCATCAATGTGGGTGTCGTTCTTTGCAGCTAGAGCATCTGCAGCATGAGGTAAATGTTAACTCAGGAACTGTTAAGGCACCCAGAACCATTTGATAAGAATGTTAAAACCACTAAATAAAAGTAATCTTTCAGAATTGATGGGGGTCCTGATTCATGTTGCTTTTTATGGAGCTTGTTTGTTTTGTCTCTGAGTCTCTGGTCTTGGCTGTTTTTGTGCAGACATTTCATTACCTGGCTAAGTAACATCTTCAATGTTAGAAGGGAATAGGGTTTGCTCTGTTTACATACAGTAGTTTGCCTGTCTAAGTTGGTGGAGGTGTTGTTTTCTCATTGATAGTTCCTTCACTAGGCTGTTGTTTATGGCTTAATTGTCTGAGTTGGCAACTCCTTGTTTAGGGTATTATTTATTGCTTGATTGACATGTGTTTGTCATTGTTTTACCTGATAGTTGATTGCTGGTATTGAGATGTTGTAGTCTTTCCTGTTTAGTTTTTTTATTATTGTATTTTTATTTATTGTAACATTCTCAAGGGAAAAAGAAAATAATACAAGGTATATAAAAACATTATTCAGATGAGCACAAATACACTGTAGCAAACTAGAAAACCAGTAAAAAAACAGATCACCTATACAACATCTCCCAACAAAATGAACATCCACACAACTTTATCAAAAATGCCTATTTATAGCAAGAGCAATAGCACTTAGACTTATATACCGCTTTGCAGTGCTTTACGGTCCTCTAAGCCAGGGGTCGCCAACCTTTTGGACCTCAGGGACCACCAAACTCATAATTTTAGATCCCAGGGACCACTAACTGGTTCTGTGGGCATGGCCTAATTTGTGGGTGTGGCTTGGTGGTCATGTGACTGCCTGGGCATGGCTTGTATGTAAATATTATAAATATTTATATACATATTGAATTTTTTTGTAAAAAAGAACTTTTACCCAAAACCAGGCAAAGCAGGCAGGCAGATTGAGTTCCTCACAGAATCACAGATTATTGAGAAATCTATCTATCTGCCATTGGCTAGCTCAGTCTGTCACATAAAATTTGCTTGCAAGCAAACTCACAAAATTAACTCACAACACACCATGTATGTAAATATTGAATTTTTTATAAAAAAGCAACTTTTATCCAAAATCAGGCAAAGCAGGCAGATTGAGTTGCTCACAGAATCATTCAGTGATCCATCTATCTGCCATCGGCTAGCTCAGTCTCTCAAATTTGCTTGTCGTAAGTCTGCACTGAATTTGCTTGCAAGCAAACCTTCAGTCCTAAGGGAGGTTCAGCTGTGCTTAGCTAGAAAGCAAGAAATCCAACCATTTCCTGCTTCCTAGCTAATCTAAATCTCCCTGCACAGCAGAACAGATGATGGTCAGAAAAAGGAAAAATAGCAACTTAGCAGACAAGTTTGCCGGGTAAGGAGTGAGTGGGCGGGTGGGGAGGGTTGCCGCAGGCCATGTGGGCTGAGCAGCCTTGTGTTTCTGCGCAGCCTGGATTAATAGCTTGGGGGTGTGTGCTCTGGGGGTGAGATTTCTCTGCGGCCCACCAAAATTTTCTCGCGGCCTACCAGTTGGTGACCGCTGCTCTAAGCAGTTTACAGAGTCAGCCTTTTGCCCCCAACAATCTGGGTCCTCATTTTACCAACCTTGGAAGGCTGGAAGGCTTATCCAACTCATTAATACAACCAACACAAGCTACGAAAAAGATAACACTGCCATACATCAGAAACCACCAACAGATTATTACAAATACAGTGCATCGCTATAGCACAAAAACCAACTAAAGCCTTCCAAAACATCTTAAGTAAACTTCTTTGGAGATTCTTAGTAAACCAAAAGATCCAGGAGCCTCAGGAGGAAAAAATAGGAATCCTCTACATACAATTTAAGGACTGTAACAGGCGCTATGACAAAAAGGCAGAAGACTAGCAGAATATATCAATGAACACCTATTGGCAGTCAGAATTGGGGCCGCAGTGGCTCATGTGGTAAGTCTCTTGGCCTGCACACCATTGAGGCCACCAGCTCACCAGTTCGATTCCCATGAGCAAATAAACTGGAGGGACAAGAAAGGAGCCTCCCCTGATTGCCTACCAGCATTCAGGTGTCCCGCGGGTAAAGATAACACTGCCTGAAAAAATTCCTTTCATAGAGGCAGGCAGCCACCTCAGTGATCCCTGGATAACAAGTGCCATATGCTAAATAAATAAAATAAGCAGTCAGAAGATATAATAAAAACATTAATTTCACAACATATGGACATACTTAACCATAGTTTCAGCTGGGAAACTGAATAGACCATAGTAAAGCCAAAGCCAATTCCTGGAAGCTTGGAAATTCAGACAAATCACCAATCAACAAGCACGTATATAACAGTATAAATTTACAGGTATGTAAACAACATTTATGTACCAGTCAACTGAAACAATCAAAAAGCTAAAAAGGAAACAAAAGACTAGAGCACCTTATCACCAGCAATCAACAACCAGATAAGCAGGGATTGGCAGCAGGCTAAACACCCAAGAAAAATGAAACAATATCCTAAATCAAGGAATTACCCACTCAGACAAACAACCAAGCAGTAAACAGCCTAATCAAGGAACTACCAAGGAGAAAAAAACACTTCCACACCAGGTCTGATAGGGCAACCTTCTATAAATAAACAGAGAGTAAGCCCCATCCCCTTCTAGCACTGAAGATGTTGGGTAATGAAATGTCTGCATGAGCCAAGCAAGTTCATAAAGAACCAAGGAGTCCACAATTAAGCCCTGAGCTACACATATTCTCTTCTATGTTTTTGTCAGCTAGTGCCAATGTCTTATAGTGCACATATAGCCACCTTTTGGCAGCATCATAATATTCCCCAGCCACAATATGCCTACAATATGCCTCCCCAGCCACAATATGCCTCCCCTGGTGGAGACTGATTCTGAGGGAGAGGAGGAACAGCCGACAGGGAGTGGAAGTGTGGCTCCGGGGGTTGTGGAGGAGGCTGGGGAAGGGCAGAGGCCAGCTGAGCAGTCAGAGGAGGACCCAGGCCCATCCCCTAACCATCCTAGGACACGCAGGGAGGAGAGGATAAGGGAGAGACGTGGTCTACTCAGGAGGAGAGGGCCTTGATCCTCTTCATGGGCTGCAGCTGTGACAACTGAATAAGAGTTTGGACCTGCGTATGGGTGAACGCTGGAAACAAAGCGTGGAAATAGCTCTAGTTGATGGTTCCTCTCTGAGGTAACAGATAACAGATAATCAGAGTTGGATGTCCTTCCCAGTGTGTGTTATCTGTGGATGTCCTCCATCCCTTTGTGTTGCTTTTTACCTTCTTCTTGTAACTGTTTGTGTGGGAGTTTTTTGGCTTCCGTCAAGAATATTCAGAGCTTGGAAGCAAAGTGAAGGAATAAAAGGAGCTTTACCTGTTTTCTGTGACTGTGTTCATTTCATATCCCACCCTGAGTCATCACAGTAACTAAGCCCCCAAAGTAGAAGCTGTAATGTAAAAGTAGCTCCAAATATCGGCAACAAATAAAGGATGAGCAGCAGAAAACAGAAATGGAAAGAGATGTGAATAATTTTATCATTATAAGTCATCCACTTCCAAGAGAATAATCCTGTTTCATTCCAAAATGGAAATGGAAAATATTGAAAGCACCTTCACTGCAATAGAGGGAATAAACATAGGCCTCCAGTTGATGGAATTATTTCAGGCAACAGAAATAGGTTATTACTCCAATATCATCAAATTTGTTTCTCTGTGTTCTGGAGAGCAAACTTTGAAGAAAAGTAAGGAAGGACAAATAACATCTTTCTACCTCCATTAACGATGGAAAACCAACACTGGGTTTTGCCCAATTGGTTAAGCTATAAAAGATATTTATCAAAAAATTTAAATGGCTAACCTACTAAAGTATTGACTCCAATATATGTATTTATTGGTTGTTTTCAAATAATTTTCATATCCCAAATATAAATTACTTATAAATATAACTTATAAATTTAAGTTATTCCACCACCATAATATGCTAGGAGGACCATTTCATCCTCCATAAAATGAAAAGAAAATATATACTATTCAACATTTTTAAACTAAGAACAAAGAAAGAATATAAGGGTTTTAAAAAGATTCAAACTGAAGAATTCCGAAGCAACTTCTACAAATGTTGCTATTACGCACCACTTTGGAATGGCACAATCCAGGAACAGATGATATTGTCTACAAGCAGATACACATCAAATAGCTAAAATACTGCTTGTTAAATTTTACTTGGCAACTTGTGACAGAAAGAAAAAATGGAAAAATAAAGAAGTTCATGTTTACTCTGAAATTATCCCTTGATACTAGTCCAAACAGACTCTTGATTGTTCTAGCCTCTAAGAATATAGTAGGCTTTATCTGCAAAAATGTAATTGCTTTGTTTAACTGAAAAAGGGGCTATTCCTATCAAGCCCCAAATAAGTATTGAATTGTCTTAGATTGGCTGGCAGTGGAAATGCAAGCCTTTTTTCCTGTCTAACTTTCCTTTGGCAGTTGGAGAAAAGATGGTAATCTTACATTTAGAGACCTATTCAGTATAACTATATGCAATTATAAATATAGGTAGATAGATATATAGATGATATAGATATAAATGATATATTATAGATGATATAGATAATATAGAGGTAGATATATATAAATATATAATCATACATGCAACTAAACTTAATATAACCTCTGATTTATTCCATTGCCCTTGGCCTCCATTATAATTGGAAAGTCATACTTTATGGCTTAGCATTTTGGTAAACCAGATCATTACAGTTTTATTCACCAAACTATGGCTAAGACAAATAATGGCTTGACGTGATGAGTAAAGCCAGATATTAGCATACTAAGAAAAAAAAAATCCCAACTCAGAATTTAGCTTTGGTGTTTCTTCTTATTCTAAATGTGGTCACAAGCTACGATTGTTACAGCATCTCACTGTAACAAATTAGAATCCAAAAACAAACTGCCCTCTTTCCTCCCAATCAGTACCAAATTTCAGGTGACTGGGAACTAACCCATTTAGGGCTTCAAAGATACGTTAGAGAAAAGGATATTCTGTAAAGCTATATTAGAGAATTGTGCCCAGCAAAATAATGTTCACATCTTATTAATATAGAATAATGATACACGCCTGTAGCCAGCTAACCACATAATTCAAAGGCTGTCAGCCGAACTGTCTTATATAATAAGGAATATATTAAAATGCTGGCAGCAAGATTTTTTCACTATTCTTGAATTCTTCCTCTTAAAACAGAACGCTCTTGGGACTGCCTATGTTGCTTAAAAAAGAGAGAAAGAAATAAAGAAAGAATCTTTTTGACTGCATATATAATCTGTACATACACACATCAAATGATAATGGAAACAAAACCTCAGAACAGTTGTTTTTTTTATTTTTTTAAATTGCAGACGCTCACAATTTTTCTCATCCAAAGAGCTTGTTTGTTAAAATGTTACATTTCTTCAGATGTAGATCAGATTAAGACACAATGCTAAATACCAATTTATACAGCTGAAGTCTGTTCCTGTCAAAATTCATTCTTGCTAGCAAAACAGGATCTGAAACTGTCGTCTGAATATATTTTGCAAATATTGGCCTGCATTATATTATAATTTCTTGTTACATCTAAAATCTGCATTCCACCTTTGTGTGACTGTTACTTCACTCAGCCGATGCTGCCTCAATTAGAGAATACTACGAGGCTTTGAACATGTTTAAAGAGGCCAAGGGGAATTTATAAAGACTAAGCAGACATTTGGCTTATAGCAATTTGTATTGATAGTTCAGTGTATCTGATTTATTTAGCTTTCACGTTCTGCAAAATTCTAGACCTCCAATGATATCCAGAAGAATCTACTAATATCTGTCATGCTTATCTTTCTGAGATCAACCAAGGCCACATAGGTCACCACCGAAGACCAGTTTTCCTAAGGCATCTATCAGCTTAGCCAATGTTCCAGGTGGTGTACAGCAGCAAGTTGAATGCACTGGGGAGAGGAGAGGAGATAAATCTGCTATTCCCATCATTGAGTTTCTAGAATAACCCCTTTGAATACTGGAAAATATAATGTAGTTACAGTATACGTAACATTTCAAGTTTCTCCTTTCGCCATGGAAATAAAACATATTGCCAAAAGATACAGAGGTAAGTAGTCATTGAAAATTTCAGATATCATCTACAGACGTCAATGCATGCAATTCTAAAGTATGCTTATAAAATACATGTATTATCATCATGCAGTATAAATAGTATACATTTTCCAAAATTTGTGATTTAACTGAAGTACTCTTGCTGTAAGCATTTCAAGTAGGTGCTGAAATATTAAAAAAGAAGGATTTACTGACATGTCTATTCCTATAACAAGGCATAAATAACTCAAGAGCCAATATTATTAACATGACCGTGAGGGATTATGGGAGCTGTAATCCAAGTCCTTCCAGAAGGCAGCAAGTTGGAGAAAGCAAGGCTGCACTAACCAGCTAGATGGATGAACCAATTTATCATAACACAACTTCCTGTGGGGGTTCCTCCCCTTCAAATTTCCGGTTCATAGAAGATATTTTTCTAAAATAGTATTTTTTCAACTTTGGCTGGGAATTCTGAGAGTTGAAATCCACACATCTTAAAGTTGTCAAAGGTGAAAAATATTTCACTAGGATTAAAAAAAAAACCAAGAGTCACCCTATGTTCTATTCCTAGTTGTCCAATAAATCCTGTCCAAAAAGTGAAGAATAGGTCAAGCTGTAGCCTACATCTCTCTGCAGGCCACCATGGAAGTTCCTTCAGGCAGAAGGAAGCTTGGGATCCATACATTGAGCATTTAATACAGAAACAGAAACAGAACAAAAATAAATACATCAGTGGTCTGTTTAATTGGAATGACATATATAAGATCTATATGTAAGTATCATAAGAAAGAAGTTTATCTCCTCTAATTCATTAATGCAATATGGCTGTAAGTGAAAGAAAGCCATTAATCTTCTAACATCTTTGAAAATCTGGCAGTAGCCTGAAGTATAATCCAATACTGCCAGGAAAAACTAAGGAATGTTCTACCAACCTCCTCACAAACCTGCAATACCCATCTAGAGCAGCAAATCCCAAGGGAAGCAGAGGAGTTGAGTGAAGGTTGCCTTCATTAATATCACAGGGGTGGCAGATTATAATTCGATGACTCTCCAAACTTTTTTTCTTCCTTCCTTTGATGATTGCAGGGGAAGGGAAGAAATGAAGGACCAAGAGGAGAAAGATAAGAGTGTGATTGGAGCAGGAGGGAAAGGGGTGTTTTGAAATCTGCTTCCTTTTGGCCACGCTTGAACTTTCAAGGATCTGCATTTGACTGACATCTTTAGGAAACAGGGGAGAAACTCCATGCTGAGCCAGTTCTTGGCTGGGTTTAGAAAGGAGGAGGCATCTGGATGCAAGGAGTCATAATCAAAGCCTTTAATATGTCTGTCATTCTACCCTGCAGAGGTGCATTTAACTTTGGAGGGATTCTTCTAATGGAATGTTCTATTCCAGAGGCTATTCAAGATATTTCACCTTGGAGGGAGATTAGGTTACCAGAGTACATCCATTAAAAATGTGCTTTGTGTGATTTGCACAAAACCAATGTTAAGAAAGCTGTTATAATTAGCATTGAACTGGATCTTTAGGATAGTCTTAATAGTCCCATCCCTCTGGAGATGAAAAGAGGTAGATGAGGCCAAATAATAGGAGTATGACAGGAACATTCAAGTTCTTGGTGCATTAAACCCAAACTGATATATAAACTATTCCAAGACATGACTGAAGACATCTTTGCATGCCACACATCTGTCTCTCTGGGATGCAATCCTAGGGATTTAGCACATGTGTAGGACATATGACATTGCTATGAATAGCAGAGGATGCTGTTGAAAATAGAAAATAACTCTTCTGAAAAAGCTAAGAGGCTATGCAGCAAATCCATCATTAAACAAGAACATTAGTTCTGGTAAAATCATTTATACTCAAAGAATCTTCCCTTGTAGATTCATTGAAGGTTGCTTTCCAAATGGTAGACAGCCCCTATTTGTTCTGCACTGATAAGAGTCTCTAGAGCACAATCTAATTTCTGCCAATGAGACAAGATTTGTAGAAAACATTTATCTGTTTAGCTGGTACTCATGAAGAAATATTATAGTGCTTACCGTTCCAAATTTCAGATTGTATTATAGATGAAGTTCTTTAACATAGAAAATTAAATCCCCAAACAGCAGAATGTCAATATTGGAAGGAGGCTGGCCTAGTTAATAGGGACCATAAATATAGATACAAGGAGATAAAATAGAATAAACCCTAAAAGGACACATTATAAGTCAAAGCTTAATAAAATTATGGAAAATAATAAGCTCAACAATTTCACCATTAGCTTCTTCTCTAAACGCTTCTCCAGTTAGAGAATAACAAAAGTGCAATTTACATATGCAAACATGGTCCACCCAAACACTATGAACAGATTAATGCCACAGCAAGAATTACTTAGCAAAGCCCAGGTCATACCATGGCTGATGTATCTACAAATTGTTGAAAAAGTAGTCCAACCTCTACAATGAGGAAGGGACATTAAGGGGGGGGGATCAGAATTTGAATTTGCAATGCTTATGAACAATCAAGACCCCATATATATTTTTTAAAACCCTCTAGTTAGATATGGTACCAAAACAGAATAAATAAAAACATGTATAATTAATTGGATACAAAACTTCAAAGAATAAATAGTTTTAATACAACAATGGGAAGAACAACTCTGGAGTAAAAGTATAAATGTAAACCAAGCTATGGGTTAAATTTAAAGAAACTGGTATGTTTTACAGATGGTATACAACTCTGTTCATAATTGTCAAAATAGATAAGTCGTATGGTATAATATATGCTGGAAATCCTACGAGACAGAAGAATCATTCTGCCGTATTTGGTGGACATGCAAACCCCCCCTCCTGCCCCAAATATTAGAACTATACAATCTGCACTATTTCAAGATTCTCAGGAATCAAATTTGAACTGAAACCACATTTTTTAAAAAATTTAGGTATAATTGCAAAACATATCAATAAATAAACTTTGCATATCATAAGAGAAAAAAAGCTAGTACTAACAATATCTGACTGGGTACTGAAACTTAGAGAATATGCAGTAATGGTTAAATTAATAATATATATACATAATAGAAACTTAAATTCAAGCAAAATGGCTTCTGTATATATTACATATTAGGTAGCAAGGTAAATACAAACACTTAGAGAACCATTTCTTAAATTTACACCAATAGATCTATAAATAAGATGGAGAACAAGTAAAGGTGGAAAGCAAAAATTAAATCCATATTGGGAGGGTGGAAGGTCTTTTCTTTTTTCACCTTGTCTTCTATTTTGAAAAATTATAAATAACAGTGTTCTGGAGATTTTGTTATTAAACTCAAAAATGCATATGTTTCTGTTAATAAGGTAATTGAACCTTTCCAAACTCGGAAACTTTCAAAAACAGAGAGAAGGTTCCACCTAAATTAACATGTTTGCTCTTTCTTTCACCACCTTTTCCAACCCAACAGAGCTCCAACTGGGATATTTTTCAGTTTGGAATACTTAGTGTTGTATTTGGGGATATCCAGTTGTGCTTGTCAGCATCACTGCCAAATCCTTGGAATAAGTTGTCATGAACTTGAGTGGCTTCTTACCATATTTAGAATGTACTGAAGTTATAGCCCTGTTGTATTGGCTTTTGCTTAAAGTAGAACTCAGTCAAACTGTTACCCAGTAGTTTCTTAATGACTTGATACATATAAGTTAAACAATAATTTTTTTCACTCTTTTTCACAACTGTTTTACTGATAATAAATGGTTTGAAAACATTATTCTTTTTCTCAATATGCTTACATAAATAATTACACGATAACATAATAATTTCAAATATTAAAAATGAGGCCTGTGGCGTGAGTGGGGCTCCGCCCTTTCCCCCCTCCCCTCACTACTTCATGTTGTTTGCAATGCAAGTGATGCAAACCTTGTGTTCCCGCGGGCCATGTGGGCAGTGCAGCCTTGTGTTCCCACGCAGCCTGAATTAATTGCTTTGGGAGGTGCTTTGGGGGTGAAATTTCTTTGCAGACCACCAAAAATTTCTCATGGACCACCAGTAGTTCCCGGCCCACTGGTTGGTGACCACTGGTTTAATGCCTACTTTTCAGGAAATCTGATTTGCAGAGGTCAAAGTGTATTTCATCAGCTTTCATTAGTGGAAGCTTATAAAATCCCCCTTGCTATCTTACTTAAGGCATTTTTACTTCAGAAATTTTGAATAAAATAATACTTCTTACAAAAGATGGTGATGCTGAGACATTTAATGATGCTGAGATATTTAATGATGCTGAGACATTTAAATTGTCTTCTGTGATAATGTCCTGAGAACTGAACTTTGCTTTGCTGTGTTTGGCATCTTTTTTCAACCATAGTGGCTCTTGCCAATAGTTTGTCTGAACTCTTTCAGTTCAGACAACAAAGCGAACTTGCTATCAGTTGGCAAAGGTATTGAAACTAGAAGCTTGCCTCCTTGGGATGTCATCCTTAGGGATAAAATAGAGCAATCAAGCTTTATTTATTCCTTGCTTGTGGCCAGTCTCCAGGTCAACATCCTTTCTGGCAGAAGGCAGACAGGATGGGGCAAATCACAAGTCTCCAACTTCCCATGTTTCAAAGCCAATGAAAGCATGCTCTGGTTGTTAAAAGATGGTAAGCTTATACTTATCCAGAACCTACAATGACAGATATAATCCATAAAAATCAAAGTTGTTCCAAGAAACAGAGTATGATTTATCCATCTCTAGACAGTTTAGTTGCTTGGAGCAAAGAGCAAGAATCCTACAGGAGCTGGGGAGCACACATCAAAACTCTGTCACCCTATGCATATTGCCCAGAGTTCCAGTTCAAAGACATTCATGTGCAAGATTTGGAGACTTCTGATGAAGCCAAGTTAATAAGCAAGAGAAACAATAAATTACACAGAAACCATCATTACATGTTTTCTAGCCGTGGAGCTGGTGCACATTGCATCTTGTTGTGAGCAAACATTTCTAGCACCCAATTACTCATATGTAACCCCTTGTAAGAGAATCCAACAGCGCTCAAGCAAAGCATTCATCTTTGTGGTAGAGAAGCCTTTTAAAGTCCCTGTTCAACAGCTGTTCTTTTTATTGTTACAATGAACACATCAGTTAAGTTGTTTTATTTATTTTCAACATTTTAGGGCACTAGAGTGGAGGAGGAAGAGTATTTGGCTGGCATTTCCCAAAGCTGTTTTTACCAAATTGTTCTTATTTATATCTTCAAGATTCTATCATTCCATCTTCTAGGTGGTCACAGCAGGTTCTTTCCAAAGTCTGGGATTCTCTTGCTATCACACGAAAGTGAGAATGGAAGAACAGCAAAGCCCTTGGGAGAAAAAATCAGGATTCAGGTGTCACAAGATGAAAGCTGCATTTTTGTGTTTTCAAAGAGGATATAAGGCAACAGAAGGCAGCTGGAGCATCTTAAATGTGGAAGAACTAAATGTGTGTTAGAAGAAATACACCAAGCAGTGATGGATAGAATTCCATGCTGTCTTGCTTGATCTTAAACTCCCCTCTGCTAGAATTTTCAGGGGTGGGTGCATTTTCTGCAGAGTATTAATGGTAAATATTTTATCCCTCCTGATTTTCCCAATCCTTATCTTTTTTTGCTTTTAATTAGAAACATGTTTTGAGGTCCCTGAAGGGAAAAACAGTGAATACCATAAATACCAAGCTCACATACTCTTTTCTAGTTTGCTCTTATAGGTGATAATTCCCAAGTGTCTCCAATATTTGCAAAGACCCATTGTTTTCTCATGGTGTATTTTTTCTGCCTTTAAAAAGAATGACAAATGAAAGACAAAAGATGGAGTTGTCATTCAGCCAGAATTTGATAACCCAACCAGTGTCACATTGCCTTGAACAATCATTTATCAGACCAACTAGATTAGAGGTAGAATGAAATATTCAGTTTCAGCTTCTTGCCCCATGAAAGATTTTACTGACAGTTTAGGCAGTCAACAGAAATTTAGTTAACAGTGGTGCAATTTAAATAGATTTACTAGAATAGCCTTTTCTTCTACTGGGATCTTTCCAAGTGGTTTAAGTAACAACTTGTCAGCCAAGCATGTAGGGATACAACAATAGGAGCTGAAAACTGAGAAGGATCCAGATTAGGAAAGGCTTATTTGATTGCTCTGGAACATTTATTCCTGAACAAATAAGTTTAGGATTGGGCTGCATAAACTTGATTATCATTCAATTAATGTTTCTCAGTTGGCAATTGTAAAATAATTTATCCCACACTCTTCTTGGATAGTGTTTTTTTCCCTCCACATCTTCAGAGGTCATCTTGGCAAATATTTATTCTTATTTTTTAGAAATAGTTGCTTCCCAATAGTGTCAGTTATACATGCTTAGAGTTACCATCTTTGGGTCAATTTTAAACATAGAAGTTGTTTTACACATTGAACAAAGAAAAGGGCTTCCTTTTATCACAAGCAGCGTAAACAAAATTAACTTCAGCAGACAATGTTGTAGGCATGTTCAGTGGCACTCTGGCCTCCTTCATATCTCCTGCTTGACATGGCCCAAAGGCATTCCACTAACCTTTTGTAAAAAAACAACAACAACACCCATGTCTTCATAACATCTCCATCTCAACGTCACCCTGCTCCCAAGGCATCCTGAAGCTGACATAAAATGTTTTCCCATTTAGTCAGATCCAAGAGTTCCCATGAAAATAGTTGAAGGTACTTAAGGAGTGGCCTCAGAGTTTGGTGATCATCCAGGCACCAGTTGGCTGGCAGATCAGTTGTGGGATTGACCTCTTGTATCCCGTTACGAGAGTCTAATCCTCCATGGCCTTTTTGTCTGAGAACCTAGCCTCCTGGCTTATGCAGCATATTTCCTCTGATTTGGGTGAAACATAGCATTGGTTATGGGCCTTCCAAAACTCAGATTAATATTCCCATTAATTGAAAACAAATAAACACTTTTTAACACTTCCTACTCATGTGGGAGCTCTGCTTTCTGATTGCGCAAAAGTATTTACTTTCATTTGTGGGATGTCCCTCTTCCTAGATCAGAACTTCAAAAAAGTGTGATTTCCAGTGCTATTTGGGTTTTGCTGATGGGGAGGAAGTCTGGGCCCTTCTTTCCAGCCCAGCCTGTTCAAATGCAGCTCCTTCAGTTCAGAAGAGTAAGGAGATAATCACTAGGCAGGGCATTAAATTTGAATGTAAGGATCAGACCACCTGCTCTCCAGTTTCATTCAGCCAGAGCAACATCCATCTTGGCGAGTTATACACTCATTGGGTGGTCTTCCTTCTTGCCATGGTTAGCACACAATGAATTCATAAAACTAAGAAAAAAATCAAATATATAATAAAAATGATAGCTCAAATACTCAACCCTGCCTACCACATATTCAAGAAAGTAGCTGGTAGTTGGTTTTCGTGCCAGTTGGTGATGCTGAGTGGGAGGAAAAGGGACAGCAGAGAATCCATCAATTGCCACCTTGAAACTGCTCCATGTCACTTTAAGGGCAGCAACTTTGTGTGAAGGTTTCATTCTAGATATGCAGTAAAAGTAGATAGCAGGGGAAACATTTTTTTCATCGATGTGAATATTGTTCTTATTTATAAGCTATAAAGCATATTTTATTCTCATTATTTTAGCACCTGCAAGCCTCCTCGAGCAGTGATGGCTAACCTTTTTGGCACCGAGTGCCCAAAGTATGTGTCCACATGCGCATCCCCAAAATGCAATGTGTGTGCATCCCCTGCACATGTGCAGGCATCCCACACACATGCGTGCCCCCGTGCATGTGCCCCCACGCATGCACGGCAGAGACCGGAACACTAGCTGGCTGGCAGGAGGCACATATGCATGCGTGACAGAGCTGAGCTGAAGTGATGGCTTGTGTGCCCACAGAGGCGGCTCTGCATGCCACTTCTGGCATGCATGCCATAGGTTCGTCATCATGGTCCTAGAGTCTGTGAAGATAGATGAAAGAGATGAACTGCATAAACAAAATTACAATAATTCATGTAGTCCTCATTCAACTGCTATTTTTCAGTGTTGAAAGAACAAACTTTTTGATTGATTCTCATACTTACAGCTGTCACAGTATCCCATGGTCACATAATCAAAATTTTGGCATTTTTCAACCAATAGGCACTACTGGCTCATGCTTCACAGCTGGCTTCCACCAAGCAGAGTGAATGGAGAAGCTGGCCATGAAATTACAACTTGCAATCAGGAGATGTCTCACTTCACAACCGTAGTGATTTGCTTGGTGATACAAATTGCCAGTCTCAATTGTCATTATGCAAGGACTACCTGTAACTAGGTATCAACTTTTCTCCTATTTTAAGGAAAAGGTGAAGAGCACATTCAGGATGCTGTGAGGAAGAGCCCACTTTAATGACAGAAATATTTTTTTAAAAAAAACACTTTGGAAAATGCAATTCCCTGGGGAAGCACAAACCTGTCCCATATGTATCTGATAATCAGAGGCAGTTTTGACCATGAAAAGAAAAGCAAAACAAAGAAATTCTTAAGAATACTTGCAGAATGTTCAATTAAAAAGTGCTTTATACTGACTCAGATCTGTGCTTAATCTAGACAATGCCACAATATTCACTGATTTGCTTTGATCTGATCTCCAGGATTTCAGGAAAAGGGTCTTCTCAGCCAGTCCTACGTGCTGATGACATCGAAAGCATACATATCAAACACATGTTCCTCTAGCATATTAGACATCACTAGTCCTGTTTTAGGGACAGTACTAAGGGAAGAACTAACTCAGACTGAACTTCTGAGCTAAAATAGAATGATGAGCACCCATCAGAGATTTATAGTTCTGTTGTACTGTGGGTATGCTGGGTACAATTTCATCCACAGTGGCTGCTTCTCTCTGCAGGATGGGGAACCAATTCAAATAATCACTAATGGGTTATGAAGAATTCTGGTGAAATATCTCAATTGATACTTTTTGATGCTCCTGTCATTGTCCTGGTCCTATCATGGAATGGCTGTACAATTGGTTCCATCAGCTGTTACTACTCTCATCTCTTCCACTTCAGATCCTAGTCAGACTTCTGATACTGATAACTGAGCTGTTACAAAAGTTTCACAGTTTTGTAGTTTTAGATAATTTATTTGAGATCCCAGCAGGTTGTATCTAATGTCTTAAATCATATTTATTAGAATGAAAAACAAACCAGAAATATTAAACTCTGAACTTTTTAAATTTAGAACTTTAATATCTTTGTATCCTTGTAAACATGCTAATCATTTAAACCATTTTTTTTCAAAATAACAAACTAGTAATATTAAAATTATGAGCCTGTTTTTATATAGTAAGCATTTGTTAATTTTCAGACTTATTAAACTGTGCAATTCATTGATACACTGAAAAGAATCAAATGAATCATAGTGTTTTTTAAAAAATAATGTATCTTTATTTGACTGTATTCTATAGGGGCAATCAGTAATTTCTAAAATATGATAAAAACTATTCTCCTACATTTCTCTGGCTGTAAATTAGTTATGTTGTCATTCTTCAGAATGTTGAAACCAGAGCGCATCTAAAAATGGGATAAAGAGAAAGTTTCTAAGAGAAAAGAGTAAAGTTATAGCTTGTTTGGGGATAGTGGGGCTGAAATTATATCATGAACCAATAACTTTCTCCCTTATTCTTGGATATAATTGCTGTGCTTAAAGATGAGGGAGGGAGGGAGAGAGAGAGAGAGGGAGGGAGGGAGGGAGGGAGGGAGGGAGAGGGAATGAATATAAAAATAAAACTTATATTTGTCACTAACTATAACTCATGTTTTTATTATAATTATGAACATATGGGTAATGGGACTTAATATACCACTGTTAACCTGGACCCTGCTTCTCAGATCCACAGCCTTTCCTTGGCCCCCGGATCCAGTCTACCTTTATTTGATCAACTGCAATTTCATTAAATTTTATATAATGCTGCTGCTTACTGAGAAGGAATTAAATTCATGTAAAGTTGATGGTACTGGATTTTTTATGGTATATAAAAATATTCTATGCCCAGAAAACACAAATAAAACTATTGTTGCATTCATACTTTAGTTTTGGAATATGTGAGACTGAGGCTGAAAATTGTCTCTTTAGGAATATGCTGTGATTTTTACTGTTTTAAACCAGTTATAGTGTTCTTTTTAAACAAAGATTTACCAGCATAATGTAAAATACAGTAAAACCTCTGGTCACAATCTGATTTGGTCGTGACTTGAACCTAATTTTGGAAATTTGGCACTTACAAAAAAAATGGCGCGGAAGGGGAAATCAGCCATGAAAAAAAAAAATGTGAATTTTTTGGTTGGAACCTGATTTGGTCGTGCTCAGAAGTGTTCGTGACCAGAGGTTCTACTGTATACAGTATATTACATTGAATATACAGTATTTTGATTTAGTAAATCAATACTACAGTACATTCAATAAATCCAATACATTCAGTAAATAAATAACAGAAACAAATTAGCCCAGTAAAATGTACATGTTTTTGAATACATTGCACTATTATATGAAAATGAACAATTACATAATGTTTTAGGTCTCTCATAGAGTTATGCCATCTTCTCCATTCTATTAATGTTATATATCTACCAACAAGGTTTGTGTAAAACTCTCCCCCTTTGGCCATGCTAATCCTTCTTCAGAATTATATTGCTCTGGGCTGGATTTGGCATATTTTAGAAGATGCCAAATCCAGGTCAGAACAATACAGTTCTGTCAATCCGGAATCACGTCAATGTATTTGAATTCCAATAACCACTGAAGTATTCCAGGAATCAATGAAGTATTCCAATAACCACTGAAATATTCCAGGAATGGCAGGGGCTAGGAGGAGATTCTGTCCAGAGGAGAATGCAATGCCCTGGCAGTTTGCATTTCCCCCCTACCCACGTAGGAATTCCCCCTTAAAACTTAGCTGCTGAAAAGGAAGGAAGGCTCAAGCAATACCAAAGGCTGCACACCTCAGTCTTGTAAAGTGTATATGCCTTTGAAGATTAGCTTGAAGACTAACTAATGATTGGGAAGCCTCTTTACTTGATTAATTTAACTATTAGAATCCCTCTTTTCATCTTTCATCTGTCCACATACCTCTTCTTATCTCCATCCTATCAATTCAACATATATTTTCCTTTACATAGCAGTCTCAGCCCTTCTCTGTGTCTATTCTATTTCTTCCTATTTCTCTCTCTCTCTTGGCTGATTCTGGAAGGAATATGTGTTGGTGTTGGTGTTGGTGTTGGTATATGTGAGAGACAGAGACAGAGAGGGTGAGAGAAAGAGAGAAAGAGTTTATTTCTGTTTTTCATAGTATAAGTGATCAGAGAGAAAATAATGGCATATACAGTGTAGATGCAAATCTATTAATTATGCAGAGATAATCTTATAGACAATTACTTTTAATGAATACATATTTATTTAATTAATATATACATTGTCTAGCCTAATCTCTTTTATGGAGTGTGGCTTCTGCCACACATACTAGTACATATATGCACATACATCTAAAGCTAACACTGTCATATTTATTGGGATGTGTGTACAATCCTTTCCGGGTAAGTTTACATAATTTCCTGCTTCCAGATACGATTACAATATGTATGATTGCTGTCATTAATATTAACCAGGAGCAACTCTTAATATTTTCTAAAGTTTGCTTTCAGTATAATTATTCTGTATATCATATTCCTACAGAGAATATGAGGGCATTAAGAAGATGCAATTCCCTTCTCTAGAAGAATATTGGATACTTACTGAATACTTAAATAATAAATATTTAAATATATATTGTCAATATATATTTAATCCAATCTACAAATATCAATGCACAATAAATATAGTACACAGGGGGAGAAATAATTCTTAACCCCATCTGCATTTCGGGTGAAGTAACCACACAAAACACCAAAAACATGTCAGGGAGGATCGATCTCACTATGACAATAAACTAAACAAAAAGTCAGCTGTTTATTTATATACTGTGGGGGCTTAAAAGAAGACCAGTTTACTAAATCAAATGTGGAAAACTGGCAATCACACAGGAAATATCAGCTCAATGTAACATTCAGCAGACACTGTCCATGCACAATGTCTTTGCATCAGGAGAGGAGATACAGGAGGCCTCTTAAGTATTGTGTGCAAGGAGCTTGCCCAAAGGAACACGAAGCATGTGTGATTTGCTTCCCAAATACTGGCTGTGTTTACAAAGCCAGCTGCCCTGATGTAATTCTGCTCAGAAAAACAGAAATCAAAATCCAGACGTGGAAGAAACTTGCACACAAATCAACAGTCCCCTTCCCTAATAAAACATATATTTAGTGTTCAGTCTACATATTCAGATTTCTCTCTCTCTTTCTCTCAATGTATTTAGGGGTGCTATCCATTGCTTCAATCAAAAAATTGGTACCTTACAAAGACATACTTCCTTCTTTTGGTTTGGTTGAGCCCCTTCACACATAGGATATATGGCATATTTTGCTTTGTTGGCAGAAGTTGCAGAAGCCAATGTTGTGATAAGAACATCCTCCGAACAGGTCAGAGGAAGATATTACAGCTGTTTTCAATTTCTTAAGAATAAGCAAAGTCTCATTTTGTCACTTCCTTATACTCTGTTGCAGAAATGAGGAACCCATGCTTTTCTAGGTCTTGCTGGACTTCAACTACCATCAGATTGTACACTGGACAAGACGATGAAATCCAGCATTTAGATGATCACAGATACCCCATTGCCTTAGCTGTTCCTGGCCACTTCTGATATTCTAGAAAAGCCTCAAATGTATGCTTTCCAAGACAAAAAAGGCAACTCCAAGTGAAGATAAATCTGTAGGGGACAGACACTGGACAAAAAAAGAAGCAAATTCCTAAGTGTGAGTGAACATGGGGCTCAAAGAAACTCAGAAAAAGAAACCACGAGATAAATAGAATTCCATATAGTGAGTATTGCAAGAAGCTCAATCTAATTGAAAGATGCTTCAGGTTTGCCATAAAGTAATGATAACTTCAGGGAAAAAATCCTTATATGTACACAGCAAACTCAGTTATCCACATGCCAGTTCTTTATATATACAAGCACACACTTGTGTGGGAGGCAACAAGAAAGAGCAGGTTTCGAGATCTGGAGAAGGACAAAGTATCTTAGTAAAATGAAGACTCTGAGAAGTCAAAATGACTGAATCTACAATGCTCAGAAACTGATTATTGGATGAAAATGTAGAGGAAGACATCACTGGAAAAGAAGCACTGTTGGGGAAAAAGAATGACAGATTAATAATGAAATTTCAGGTTATGAATGTTATAAATAATCCCATGGCAAAAGGAACTAAGTAATATTTCTTCAATCTATGGTTTCACATCACATAATCCAGAGCCAGTGCAGCCAGGGGCCAGGCTACCTGAGAGAAACCTGGAGAAGGCAAAACTGAGCAATGAAATTCCTACAAGATATCAATTTACTCTTCTAAGACTTTTGGAAATATATTATGTCAGCAGCGCTGAATTAAAGCTGGGTACAGAGATTGTCCTTTCTGGGTTGGCCTAACATTAACCTTGTTCATACACAGCCTGTTGAATCAGGATCTATCACTTTTTCAACAATAGTAGGTAATGGTCCCAATGAGATTTTGCAAAAGAATTAAAAACCATTTGCATTCATGGTGTGTGTATTCAATATCATTTTTCCTTGCACATTTCGGAGGAATTCTTGTCATCCAATCAACTTTCAAAACTTGTTATTCCCTCTGTTGGCCACAAAGAGGAGCTCACATTGCTTATGACTAATTCCTCTGCTGAAGTCTGAGCAGATGAAATGCAGCTGAAGGAAAGGTAGAAAAGGATCTCTTCTCTCCGTTGCTAAATCGATAATAAAGCAAAGTATGTAGAGAGAACAGGCTGTTAATAAGTGATTCATGGCTTGTAGGTCAAAGAGGTTAAAGATTCTCATCTGAAGGGGATTAGATTATTCTTCAGGAAGCTCACTCTCCTAGCCCCCAGCCTTCCCTTGTAGCTTTTAGTGTCTCACAACCTGTTTTGGACCTTGTTATCCTGCCCCTTCACCATAAAAGTGCATATTATGTTCTAGCATGACTGGGAGTGGGAGGGAGAGAGAGAAAGTAAGGGGGGAATCTGTTCTATGTAAATGAAGAGAAAGAAAGAAAAGAATATATAAAATGAATTTAACTCTGAGGGGACTAGTATTGATGATGTTACCTAGTTTGGGTAATGAAACAACTGCAAGAAAACAACCAAGCTCAGAGAACACAAAGGACCCCTCAGTTCAACCCTGAGCTGTAAATTTTCTCTTTTATTGGAATTTGATTCTCTTTGACAAGTTGTTTTCACAAAGAAGCATTCAATTTATCATCAATTTACCTTGCAAAAGCTCAGCATTCATAGATATAGCATCATCAAAATCACTATGTCGAAACAAATGCATATCACAAGATATTTATGAAATTATTATAAATAATGTATATATCATGGCTTAAGAATCCTATTACTATTATTGCATGTAAATTCTTCCTCTAAAATATGGTATCTTTGCTGTATAGAAATCACATTTTTTGTTTCCCTAATTGCAAAATAGCTTTTTCCTTTTAAGTCTTCTTTTTTCATCAATGTTTACATGTGATCTAATTCAAGAGTGTCCTTTTGGTCTTGCGCATTAACATCTGGAATGCATGATCCATTGTTCTCAGGTTGATTATTAGTGGCACATATGTTTTGGCTCTTACATCTCTATACATATGCATGCATGTATTCATTCTCCATCAGGGTTAGACTGACATACAAGAATCAACACAGCACAATGCAAACTGCAAGGTACCTCACTTCAGTGAGTCTCTCAACTAATTGTCAGGAGGGTAATTAAAGGTAACCTATCTTTCTTTCCATATTAGGCAAGTATGATTACATACAAAACTCTTTTGTAAAAAGTCTGCAAGAAACATGTGCAGAAACTGGTTTAGAACACAAAACATAGAATAGAGTTGGAAGGGGCCTTAGAGGTCTTCTAGTCCAACCCTCTGCTTAAGCAGGAGAGCTTATACCATTTCAGATGAATGGCTGTCCAGTCTCTTCTTAAAAGCCTCCAGTGATGGAGCATCCACAACTTCAGAAGGTAAGCTGTTCCATTGGTTGATTGCTTTCACCATTAGGAAATTTTTCCCTAGGTCCAGGTTGCTTCTCTTCTTGGTTAGTTTCCACCCATTGTTTCTTGTCTTGCTTGTTGGTGCCAGTTTGGCCTCTTTGTCTTTGTAGGATCCCCTCAAATATTGGAACACTGCTATCCTGTCTCCTCCAGTGCTTCTCTTCATTAGTCTAGACATACCCAATTCCTGCAACCATTCTTCGCATGTTTTAGCCTCCAGGTTATCATCGTTCAGGCATGCCCACTAATGGCACCTGGTAAAACCTAAGAATAAATGGTGTATCAGACCACATATACCTTATTTTACACAAATATAGACATGGCATATAAGTGCTGCTTGATCAGGGTCCACAGTATTTTCTTGGATACTACACATCCTCTCCATGAGCAGTTTTCCTTGTTACTTTCAGGAAAGAGGCTTTGTAGTATCTGAAGCAGAATATTTAGACTTAATCAGCTTTGTTCCATGTAGTATCAATCTTGTGAACTCCCAAGTTTCCTCTTTCTGCTATATATTCAAAATGAACAGTGGTGTGCGTGTGTGTTTGTGTGTGTACATATATATGTATGTATTCAGTATGTGTATATGTCTATGTATCATGTGTATGAGTATTAACATATTTTATTGTGAGAGTGAACAACAGAATTTCATTTTTAATGTGTGCCAGTGTGTTCACAGAAAAAAAATGACAAAGATTATCTTACCTTATCTTACATATTCCCTAGGAACCATGAATAGCTCTCTAATAAGGATTCTCAGAAATGCAAACCCACTCACATATGTATGCATGTATATATGTTTATTCTGGGGCAGCTCCTCCTACATTTGTACTCTGTAATATGTAAACTTCAATTGTCCTTGGTCTTTTAATATGTCACATCCAAACCTTTACTTTTTAAATTTTTAAATATTTTCTACTTAATAAACTTTTACTAGTGGAAAAGTTGCTGTTATAAAATTGAACATTTAGTAGTATCACGAAACACAGAAGTGCATCAAGGTTTCTCTGTTTCACAAGATCTTTGGAAATTTTGAAATGTGTCAAAAAAATTAATGTAAACTTAAGTCTTCTACTATTCCCTTTCGTTTCAATATAAATAATTCCTGAGCACAAGCTCTATTGCCTCTTGGTTTTTTGTATCTTCTTTTATTTCTGCCATGTGTTTTAACTGTGTTGTTAATTAATACCTATTGTTTTGCAGATCAGTTTCGTAAATAAAAATGGTATTCTTTGATAATTGATGTCTTGATAATATTATTTATCCCATAGAAAATGATTTCTATCGCATTAGCAAAGCTGAATAACACAAACATCAATTTCTCTTATTTCAATTGATATTTGCATTTTCTTTTATCTTAAACTTATATGGTTGAATGCTTGTGATGGCATTAGACAAAGGGTGGATGGTATGTGAGAATATGTGTACATTTCTATGCAAAAACACTATGTTATTGGATAAAAAGTCCAAGTTTAGATAGATGATATGATGCTATAAGTATGAATCTGAAAATGTATCTAAGATTGACCAAATAATATGTTTTTTGCCTTATGGCGGAGAAAATGGAATGAATGACTGCAAATTTTATATTAATTGTAACAATATTGAACACATATTAATGTGCAAATATTGGTAGAATATTTACTAGAATTGGTAAAAATGTATGGAGAACTTTTAAGATGCCTGATGCAAATACCTAAGTAATATCATAGTGTCTTTCACCCTCACCCTTTCAGTTTTAGTTTTTATTAAAAGATTTTACATAGGAAATAAGAAATAATTCAAAAAGGGAGAAATCTATAATGTGAAAAAAGAAAAACAGAAAGGAAGATAGAAAAAGAGGAACAAAAAATAATAGAAAATATTCTTATATTTAGATAGATTTTCGGTGTTAAGTCACTAAGTCACACTCAACTCTTCAGGGCCCCATGGACCATGGCACTCTACTGTCCTCCACTGTCTCCCAAATTTTGCTCAAATTTATGTTAGGTGTGTGTGTGTGAGAGAGAGAGATTCCAATGTTCCTCTTATACATAGAATTCTACTCACTCTCTGTCTAAGATTTCACTATGTACAAAAGGACCAGGGCTTGAATAACACTCTCCATCATATCTTGCCTATTTTTTAACCCTTCTTGTATAGTCTATTGCCCTGACAGCGAGTGAATTCATAGCTTTCCTCTGTTAATTGAGGGGAATATTTAAAATGGATCCAAGTTTTTGGTTTACTGCCTTTTCTCTCCACCCCTGCCTCCCCCTCCCTCCGTCCCCCCTCCCCTTCTCCCTCTCTCTCTTCGTCTCTCTGTCTATCTCCCTCTCCTTCTCTCACTCTTCTCTCTCTTCTCTCTCTCTCTGTCCCATATCTTGTCTCTTATTTGAAACCAAATTGAGAGCTTTAGTGCATCTTAATAACTTGATGACTGAGAGGAGGAAGCCATCTACCTGCCTTCTTCCACCCAGCCTTCTATACTGCCTGTGTGCTCCCTTATGGAAAGTGAGGTGGGAAGTTTCAGCAGCCCATCTGGCATAAAGAGCCCAATCTTAGACTGGGTGAAGTTAATGCTTTAATAACACTAGATGAAAGACATGATTCCAGTAACTTTCCATGTGCCAGTTCCCACTGCTTTATGAGGTGTTGTACCTTTTACTTACTCCAATTTATTGATGGTTTTGGTTCCACTGATAAGGAATCATTAAACCATTGTAACTAAAACCATGAAAAGGGGATAAATATGGATGTATATTTGTGAGTGTGTGTGTGCGTGTATATATTTATATCTCAAAGGCAATATGAGTGTCCCATTTTTTTTATTCAGAAAGAAGAAAAAAGCTGGGATCAGATTTAAATAGGCAGCACTAAGTGAAATATCTACCTTTATCTCTCCATTACCTATTCATCCTGAATTCTCTCCCTAGGTAGACACAAACGTCCCTGTATCCTTTCTTTTCTTTTTTATTTGCTTCCCTGATACTATTTCCTTTATAAATTCATGTCTTTCAGGACTTCTAATTTATTCATCCATTTCAAACTTCAGTTGATATTGAGAGTTTTGCAGCGATAATTCAGCACCAGAAAAATAAACACATATGTCTGATGCTTTATTTAACGTCTTTATAAACATAACAAGTAGATTTTGCAAACCAGTTGTAGATTTCTCCAACATGGAGCAAACTCAGACAGAAACATGTTGCAAGTAACTTCAGCAGGCAAGCAAGTTAGTTTCATCTTCAATAGACAGACTCAGAGTTCAACATAGCTGCAGAGTTGCAGAGCTTAGCATAGCGCCACACCTAGGCTTTTAGTTTCAGTTTCCAGCCTAGGCTACTTCTCATTTCAGTTTCCAAAACAGTCCCCATTGGCTGACTTAGTTGCTATGCCTATTCGTTGGCTGACCTTGTTACCATGCTCTATTCCAGTTCATGAATATATTGACAGTTGAATACGCCTTAATTTCTGTTATTAACCTCTGTTCAGAGCTTTGCCCTATGTGAATTTCTCTATTCATTTCAAGAGAGGCAAAAGCTCCATCAGCAAGTATTTCTGTCACTCAAGAGCTGCAACCTTCACAAAGACAAATGGAAAGAACTCTGGCAGCCATAGAGGCACGTTGAGACTTAGGTGAATCACTGCATCTGTTTATTTATTTTATTTTTTATTTATTTGTCAATTGCTTACAAGATAATAGGTATAAGTAAAACATAGTTATGAACACATGGATACATATAAGGAAAATTTAAAAAAATATAAAAGAAACAATAGGACAGGGACGGTAGGCACGTTGGTGCGCTTATGCACGCCCCCTACAGACCTCTTAGGAAAGGGGTGAGGTCAATAGTAGACAGTCTAAGGTTAAAGTTTTGGGGGTTTGGGGAAGAAACCACAGAGTCAAGTAGAGTATTCCAGACATTGACCACTCTGTTGCTGAAGTCATATTTCATGCAATCAAGTTTGGTGCGATTAACCTTGAGTTTGTATCTATTGTGTGCTCTTGTGTTGTTATGGTTATGGTTAGGGTTAAATATGTTTTAAAACAAACAAGCAAGCAAGCACTGCTTCAGGAAGAACTGCTGGTTCTACTGCCTCCAAGCAACAATTAATATCCCCTCTTATTTTTCAATGGCATCCTAAGGAGCTAACTGGCAGGGATGGAAGAGTTCAGGCATCAAGAAAACTTGTACTTTCTTTAATGGGAGAGGATTGATTGTTCAGGACCATGCAAACAAAGGAGCACATTCCCCATTGTCCTGTGTTACAAAATTAAAGCAAAGGGAAGTTTTGCAGTGTGGGTAGTCCACAACCTGCAACCATTTGTTTATTGACCATTCAAAGTTATAACAGCACTGAAAAAGCGACTTAGGACTGTTTTTCACATTTAGTGACTGTTGTAGCATCCCCATGGTCACATGATCAAAATCCAGACACTGGTCAACTGGATCATATTTATGATGGTAGCAGGGTCCTAAGGTCATGCGATTAACTTTTGCAAGCTTATGACAAGCAAGTCATTGGGGATGCAAGTTTTACTTAACAACCCTGTTACAAACTTAATAACTGCAGTGATTCACTTAATAACTGTGGCAAGAAAGGTGAAGAAAGGGGGCAAAATTCGCTTAACAACTGTCTCAGCCAGAGAAATGTTGGGCTCGACTGTGGTCGTAAGTTGAGGACTAACTGCACTGTGGACCCTAAATAGAGATTGGGAAGGCAAGGGGAGATGCTTTACCTAGCCTAGGCAGAGATTAAAGAGTGCCCAATGGGAGATGTAATGGTTGAATGGAGCCAGAACTTTTAGTGGGAGCATAGTTCACTGGCTTAACAGTCATTGGCGGAGCAATTGCAACATTGTCAAAAATCAACCATTGCCTACCAGAAATCAGAGCAACCCAGCAGCCAGAATGAAATTGTCACCCAGAGGAACCATTGGGGCAGAGAGGGCATCTCAGAAATTGCAGTGAATCCGAGACGAGGCTGTTACTAGAATGGAATAAAGTGCTAGAGAACATTTATTCTAAAGGCTTAAGGCAGCTTGGGTCAGAAAACAGCCATTTTGAGTTGAAGCTGGACATCCTGGATGTGGGGTATATTTGCAGTGGACCAGGGGTGGGAGGAGGAAATGACAATGATGGTGCATCTACTAGAAGGTGCATCTACCCAGAAAGTGTTATTACTTAATCATAGAAAATAAACCATGGTTTTATGGTTGGATCTAGTGGTGAATTTGGGGTGGAAACAATCTTTTAGCCTTTTCATTGTACTGAAGGATTCAGGACTGCAGTCATGTGATTGAAGGAAAGAGACAAAGCTGAAATAAGCTGATATATTGATTCAAAGAAGGCATCATTGCTTTTGCAAATTAGAGGGTCCAGAATTTATGTAAATTAATAAAATAGTCAAATGACTTTGCAGATTAAGGCTTTCAAGATTATGCCCAGGGGGGTTTTATGATAAAAAATTGGTAAAGAATAATGAACAGTTACAATTATTACAAAGTATTGTTTAAAAAAAAAACCTTCTGGATTATGCCCAAGGCCTGTCTTGTCTAGTATCCTGTTCTGGGATGAGATATTGACTCCAACTTGAATTGTTTTAAAACACTGGCTTCAAATCCATGGAAGACAAATCAATTGATGGTTGCAGATCATCTCCTTTGAGTGGTAGAATGCAGCAGAATAGCAGAAGAAAATGATGAGTCCCTGGGTTTTCCAGACAGAAACATCTGGTGAGTCATGGTGTAAACCAAGATGCTGGATTATCAAGGACTAACAGGACTTCTATTATATTCTTGGTTCCCTATATGACTTTCCTTAATCTTGGATCAGTTAAGGGCTCAGGTCATAGGCACTGAGAAATTTTATTTATTTATTTATTTATTTGATTTGTCAATCACTTACAAGATAATAGGTATAAGTATAAACATAGTTATGAATACATGAAATGGATACATATAAGAAAAATAAAGAAACAATAGGACAGGGATGGTAGGCACATCGGTGCACTTATGCACGCCCCCTACAGACCTCTTAGGAAAGGGGCGAGGTCAATAGTAGACAGTCTAAGGTTAAAGTTTTGGGGGTTTGGGGAAGAAACCACAGAGTCAGGTAGAGTATTCCAGACATTGACCACTCTGTTGCTGAAGTCGTATTTCCTGCAATCAACTTTGGTGCAGTTAACCTTGAGTTTGTATCTATTGTTTGCTCTAGTGTTGTTATGGTTGGAGCTGAAGTATAGGTAGGACATTGCAATGTATGATTTTATATACTATATTTAGATCGGACTGAAGGCGGTGTAGTTCTAGGTTTTCTAGGTCTAGAATTTCAAGTCTGGTGGCATAAGGTATTCTGCAACGAGTAGAGGAATGGAGAACTCTTCCTGTGAAATATTTCTGGACTGGATTGATGTTTGCTCTTACTAGCTTTTCTATCCTTGCTGGACATATGTGGCTGTTAAATATGTCTTTTTATTTTGAAAGCTCAAAAATGCAGTTACATGGCTTTTTTGAGCAAAAATAGTGATTTATTTCTCATAAGAACAGATGCAATTTCTTTTTTTCTTCTGTCCATAATTCTGCAAGGTGGTAAAAGATAACAATGTTGAAAAATTTACAAATTAGTCATGATGGTATCTCAGCATTTCATTCTGAGCAATGGATCAACCAAACCAAAATTTTACTCAAATCACTTTGAAATGAAGTCCTAGAAGAAGGCATCTCACTGATGTCGGGAGTGTTCTGAAATTATATTACTATCCAAGGCATTTTTAAAATTATTGATGCCAAAGCATTTATACTATTGGCCTGTTATTTGTTACATGAGACATGAAATAGCAACACCCTTCATTTAAGAGACAATGGTTAAAGTGAGTTTTGATATGCCAGTGGAGGTATAAACTATATATAAGGACCTAGGGGGAAAAATACAACACTATTTAATGATGAGCTACATGTAATCGTGTTATTAAAAATTCTGTATGAATTGAGCCTTCTCCACTGAGTCCTATGATTAATCAATAGATACCATGGTAAACACATTATTTTAATATTTTTGTCCATTTCTGTGTACAATAATAGTAGCAGAAGGAGTTAGCACATAGCTAGTTTTGGTCATGACTCATTTTTGTGCACTGAGAATGTGGCATTAATGTAATATACTTTCCCCACTTCCTATTGCATTAAAAAGTAGTCATAATGAACTGCGATTCATTTAGCCTAACAACAACAACAGGACCTTGTAAGTGGATAAAAATGCCAAATCCAGTCTAAACATCTGACAGACCATGTGACCAACCATAATAATAAGAGCAGAGTTAGTACCAATAGGCACCATGATTGCAATCCCAAAACTACTGGAGCACCACTGACAAAATCACCGTCAGTCAATGGCAAAAGGCAGCTTCATTCAAAACAGCTTCCATCTTTGACAATACCTTTAACACCATCAAACAACAATATCTGTCTATCCCAGGTCCTTGGAAAGGACTCCATAGGTGAATAAAATGCCAAATTCAGTCTAAACATCTGGTTGACTATGCAACCAAGTGTAATTTATTAAATTTATATAATTCTCAGCAACTCTGGGAAGTTTTTCACTGTAGCTATGATTTTTTTTTGGAGGGGGGGTGACTGCTTGATATTGTTTCTTATGTCAAGAGACCCCAGAAGACCCACTTACTTTTAAAACCCCAAGACTACTTTTACTTTTTCCCTCTCAAAGCATCCTTGAGCCTGCAACATGGGCACTGAACTACCTTGCAGCCCAATTCTACTCTCCCTGAAAGGAAACAAGCCTTTAATGAAAGTCAGATGTGCTCAGATCATGGACCTCTTGCATTAGTTCTGCTTTAGCATCAAAGCCACGATAAACAGGAGGCCAAGTGCTGCAGGCCATGATCACTCTGGTACCTGGAATCTCACCCTGGGCTAACATATTCTCTTTCCTTTGAAGGAAAATGCTACAGGACTTCCCATCATCTCAAAGTCCTTGTTAGCAAAATTGGATCTCAAAGGAGGGAAATGTTCCTCCTAGTTTGGTAGCAAGTTGTTTTTTAGCCCTGTCCTTTCAGGAAATGGGTGGATTATAAAAGAAAGCCTTAAGATGATCTTACATATTTATAAAACCTGTCAGTCTGAGTTAGCGATAGCCATTGACTAAGTATAATAAGTGATAGCCTACAGCTTAGTAAAACAAAAGAGAAGGATAATGGAAATATTACCCGTGATCATATTTGATAGGAAAAAGTTCAAGATTTACTCATTTCTTAGATATCTACTGTTAATATTCTGCAATTAGCATCACAGTAGTAAAATTAAAATAAACAAAATAGAATATATCTAATCATTTTTACCTGCATGGTACATTTCAGCACAGTGACTGTGCTCCAAATCCCCTCTATTAAATGCTGTCATTTTGTGGGACCAAGGAAGTATGCATTCTTTGTTGCAGCCCTCCGTTCTCTGGAACATCATCTCCTAGAGATAACCATGGTGTCCTCTCTTCCAAGGTTCCAGAAAGTTCTTAAAATTTGGCTTAAGTCCCAGGCCTTGGATTGATGTATTGCTTTGGCTATTCTGTTTTATTTGATTTATGTCATTTTTAGATCATTTTGGTCTGTGCTGTCTGTATAGTTCTAAATTTATCTACTTTTATGGATTTTCTTTTTATTTTGTTTGTATGCCACCCAAAGTCCATGGGAGTTGAACAGCTATAACAAATCTGAACATAGTAAGTTAGGATGCCATAGAGTTCTGTTAAGTGTATCAGAAAAAAATGTTGAATAATCAGGCATTGTTGAATTTATTCTTGGAAAGGACGATGTTCCAAAATTTCTTTGTCTAAAAAAAGTTAGAGAATATTTATCATGACTCTACAAATACAAGGACATCATTGAATGTCCATGGCTCTTATGTCATGGAAGGAATCCTGATGGGATTTCATAAGTGGGGGTGGGGGGTGAACTAATATTTTATGAACTCTATGATAAATATTTTGCTTGAAAAGACTGAGCTGCCTTCAAAGTTATCTTTCTTGCGCTTACCACGTCTTAACTGCCCAAATCTGGAAGACTACTAAGTCTTGACAACTAAGAGTTTTTGGTTCTCCGTGCTGTCACATGATTATCCAGATTTTCCAGCCTAGAGATGGCATGCCTAATTTCTGTCATCTTCCAAGCAGGAAAGGGGAAGAGAGCAAAAGGAGAAAGAGACCTGCTTGCAACTGTTCCTACCGAAATCACTTCTAAGCTATTTTCACACAGCACACTGAAATAAGTCAATGACAAGCCTTGAGGCTTGTCCGCAGAATTTAGAACTTGTAACTTTTTATTGTTTGTTGTTGCTACTGTTTGAAGACCTAATCTGATGTGTTTCTGGGGGCCATTTGGCTGGTCTTTGATTCATTGTATTATACAAAATGAGGGTTTTTTTTCCATAATCAGGTTTAGTGACCTGACTATGGTAGAATACAACACAGGGAAACACAAACTGGTGCAAAGCAATTTTGGGGCCAGAGAGGAGAAGAGGAATAAAAACAGGTCTTTCCCATCCTTGCTAAAATTAATTTGGCAAGGACTCAACATCCACATTCAGGTTTCTTACCTTGAGTTGAGCACTAACCCAGAAATGTTTTGTCCTGGCTTAGTTCTACAAACCTGAGAACTGCACTTTAAATGACAAAAGACTTTCGTGGTTTGCATAGACCACATCACTGAATTCAAGTCTTAAGCATACAAGTTGAGTTAGAGCTTATTAGGACTCTCTCTGCTTTTAATTTAATTTATTTTTATTATTTAATTTATTTGTATTATTTTATTTTGTAAATATTCATTTTACAAGAGCAGTCATAGTGAAGCTTTTGGCATACATGGACAATAGTCACATGCAGCGGTTCTGGTTGCTACCAATGAACAATTATCAAGGGGAAAGGAAAGACTCAAACTGCCACTGCTTGAGCCAGATTCAGGATCTGGATTAATTTCCTGCAGAAATATTATAAAGTGACCAATAGCAAATGTATTGGGACTTAAGATTTAAATTTAATTGGATTTGAATAAATGAGCTCTGGGCCACAAAGAACCTCTAAAGCCCTTGCCAAGATGGGTAAGCTGGCTACAATTTTTGGCTGTTGTTCCATTTTGACTTCAACTTGTTGGATGATCTTTCCTTACTAAGGGAAGGGAGGGAGCCATCTATACAGAAAAGTGATCATTTTCACCATTATGTTGTAGTCTTATCACAGGGCATCCTATGGCCTTCAACCTCATCATCCTTGGCTAATTTCAAAGACTCTCTGGAAACAAAATGTACAAAATGTACAATTTATTCCTCCAATGACTTAGACCCCCATTTATTGCCATCTTGCAACAGCCAATTTGGCATAGGGTTCTATAGGCTAGAACCAAAAGACCCTGAATTTTAGTTCCCCACTTTAGGCAAAATGCCAGTTGGGTGACTCTGGACCAATCAATCTCTTTCAGCTCTAGAAAGGAGGCAATGGCAAACGACCTCTGAAATCTTGCCAAGAAAACTTCAGGGACCTGCCCAGGTAGTTGTCAGAGTCAACATTGACTCTGGGTCACAAGAAGAGCTATATTGCAGCTGCCATCAGATTATTCCAAGAATACATTCTAGATGGGGGGAAATCCCCACCTTCATATACTTATTCAGGAATGGTACCTATATCACATTAGACCATTGGTTATCATCCAACCAATAATGATTCTCGGTTGTGTGGGATAAACTTGGAGCAGACCTTAATTAAATTTCTGGGGTTTATCAGATCCCCTTATTAAAAGAATTATTTGGTCATATTTAACTTGTGACTATAGAAAGTTGAGAAAGAATATGAAGAAGAGACCAATGGAAGGATTCATTCATAACAGTCTGGTTGCAGCTGTAGGAATGAAAGAACTAAGGTGGGCATATAAGAATTGCAGATCCAACCTCACATAAGGGAGAGGAGTTGAAGAAGACCTGAAGTGGGTGGTCGTGTGTTGTTGCTTGGCAGCATTAATCACACATCACTCCTTTGACCATTTTGATTCCTGATGAACAAGGGAGAAAGAGAGAAGAGAGAGAGAGAGAGGGAGGGAGGGAAGGAGCGAGGGAGAGAGAGAAAACACCAAAGAAACAGGATGTATTTGTTTTTCTGGGTTATTCAGGAAAGACTTTTCATGTACTTCATCCTACCTACCTGCTATCTGTGATTGAAGAGCCCATTGTAACACATTGACACACAATTTTCCTTCTACCACTCAAAAATATTCTTGGAGACAAAAGTAAAGTTTACAAAATTAAAGGGCACCATCTTGTCAACCTAAACTCTACTTAAAGTACTAGAATCATTTTAGCCATGAATCCCATTATTTTCATGGCAAATAATTCACAACTGAGGTGATTCCAGGTTTTTTTGCTCTTAAATTTTTGGGGAATGTATATATCTGCATTTCAATTATTTGGTCATCTCACAAGGTCTACCTTCTTCAAGGAAGAGCAGCTTTTTCTGGGAAGATGAGCTTTGACAGCTCAGTAAATTTCTTACCACAATGCTTTATTCTAGCATTTTTGAGAAGCATTAGTTGGCTAGGATTCCTGTCTATAATTTAACTAACATACCCAGTATTTTTGAAGGCCACCATGACTTTTTCATTGAAATCATCATAAAATAGCCAGAGGATAAAAACCTCCTCCCCCCTTTTCCATAACAGATATTTGTTTTAATTCATTATTTCTCCCAGCTTCATAATGATAAATAACTTTTGCTCTCTGTGGTCTGTGAGCCACATGGTGCAGAGTTTTCTGTAGTTCTGGGAACATCTTCCTCCTCCCCTTCTCACAAGTAGGATTCTTCCAAGATGGTTTACTCATTAAATTGATAGGACTGTGCAGCTCCTCCAAAAAGATGCAGAAATATGTCTGAAGCTCTGTTTCAGAATGGTGAAATCAGCTGCATCTTTTTCCAGGCTTCCATGGAGAGGCATTCCTGTTTTGAAAGTTGCTACTGGCTGCCTCTGCATATGTACACTGCTTTCCTCTGTATTTTTCCATGCACATACATATGAAGATATCCAGGAGCTATTTCCAAAACAGAAGTCTTAGGTGGAAAATGATGTAGCTACTTTAATTATTCAAAAACAATGGGAAAATGCTAAATGAACTGGCTGTGCATACATGCATATGAAGACAGCTGGGAACAGATTCCAAAGTAGCTCAGAAAAAGATTCTGCTGTTTTAATAGTTCCAAAAAGAGTGCTGTATATGTGTTTCTGCACATTTTTGAACATTTTGTGAATAATTTACACAACTTTATTAAGTTGGCAGGTATATGTGCTTGTATAGGTAAAAACAAAATATTTCAGGAACTGGAATATTCATCCATTTTTCATCTGTTCATAGTTATGCATGAAACATTATCCTCACTCTGATTTTATTTAGGTATTATAATATAATGTAGTAAAATCTAATTAGACATGCAATTGCACTATTGCATTACCTACATAGGGGGATTTGCAATTAGAAGAAACACATATTTAGAAACCATGGTATTCAAAGTGGGACAGGAAGAGTTACAAAAAATAAAAGAAAGCAAGGATTGAAATTATTTGCCTGGTAGTTTTCTTTTGCCTTAACAATTTTTATGGGTGAAAATTCAGTCGTTTTGCTGTTTCATATTAAGGGTCCTTCTGGAATGTGACAAATATTCCTTCCTGCCCAATAGATTTACATCAGCAGCCTGTCTAATTAAAAGGTTTACTAAGCAAACGCTAAGGACACAAAGGAAGAAAAAGTTAATTCATTCAAATAAATGAACCACAGAAAATTATTACATTAGAAACAAAGTTGGAACATTTCTGCTGCTTCCTTCACATTTGAAAATCACTACTTACAATGAGGAAAGGAACTCTGATTTGAGTAATAGGTAATAGGCATGGGTAAGCCACCTGTATAACAATTTAGCTATAGTAAGCTCTAGATTGCAGAAGATTGGAGTTCAAAATTCAGCCTGTCTGAAAATGTTATGTGGATGGAAGACCTCAAGCTTGGATGGAGCATTTTAGCAGAACGAGTGTGATGTGATATGAAAATATAGATTGTAGACCTCACTTTACATGCCACGTGACACTGAACCAGTTACAACCTCCCAACATAACCACCTCACAGAATTTTTGCAAATATCTTTAGCACTACATTAAATCGGATAACCATTTGTCTGAAGTGGTGTTTCCTGCCTAGGCAGGGGGTTGGACTAGAAGATCTCCAAGGTCCCTTCCAACTCTGTTATTCTATTCAATTCCAAATATCCATTTTGGAAATGCCTATATTTGCTGATCTCCAGGATTCTTTCTCTTTTTCTCCTAAAACTTAACCACCTATAAGAAATTCTGTTTCATTTGAGCTTCACCTGGACCGGAATTATGATTTTTTTTGCTTATTTGGTTTTAGTGTTTCTTGTTATTTGACTCTGAAGTTCCCTTGGCATTCTAAAGATTAGAAGATTAGTATTGACTAGATTGTACGATATGCAAATGAACTCATAACAGTTTCAAAAGAAAACAGAGGTTCTTCACTAAAATTGGACAGAGGTATTGATTATGGTGTCATGAGATTCATCCTTTTTTTAAAAAAAATCCAATTACTTGGATGTGGAGATAGAGAGAAACTACTGAATTTGCAGATGATCAAACACAGTGAAACAGCTTATGAACAGGAAATCAGAAATAAGATTCAAAATGATTTTGATAGGTTTAAAACAATGGGGTGAAATTTATCAGAGAAAAACTATGTTTTCGGGAGCTAAAAAGTGCACAGTTATAGAATAGATGCCTACATTGATATGAGTAGTGATGAAAAAGATCTTAGAATAGTTATCAGTTACAAACTAAGCATTGGTTATCAGTTTAAATTAAAAAGACAAATGCAATTATTAGGTTTTATCAATAAAAATCCGCCCTTTGCCCTTTACCCTGCCTCTTTAGAATATCTTGTCATAGGAGCTCTTTTGGCCTTCAGGAAAAGCCTTAAAACACGGATATGCAGGTTTGCATGGGGTCATTAATGAGAAGCTGCAGGTTGGAAGCTATTGGTGTGCTAATAGAGAAGGCACCTCACCTCTCCCCTCCAAATCCTTGTTTTTTAGGTTTTTTAATTTTTGTAATTTTAATCAGTTTTTTTATCTATAATTGTCAAATGTGTGCTTTAGTTAGTTACAAGCCGCTAAGATCCCCTTGAACCACAAAATGGGTTGCAAATGAATTCGATAAATAAAAAATAAAAAATAAAATCTGCTTTATGTGATTTGTTAAAATAATAAATACAGAAAATAAATAAACAAATAAATAAATAATAAAGCAAGCAAGCAAACTTGTAAGTAATAGAAAAATTACTCAATTTTATTTAGCGTTACAGGCTTATGTGCCCATCTCAACGAGAGGAAGAAAGGAACCAGATAAGTATTGATATTGCTTACAATATCAAACAAATTTGTGAGACAGCTTATTGACCAGTCATTTTGTGAACATTATTTATTACATGCTACGATCTTAAAATGAATCTGTGCACTCACTTCAATCTAATTGAATTTCAGTTCGAAGCTCTAATCATACAATTTTTATGCTGGCTCACCACAGAATCTTTCTTTGCCCATATTAGATAGGAAGCAGAGGTGGTATTCATCAGGTTCTGACCAGTTCTGGAGAACCGGTAGTGGAAATTTTGAGTAGTTCAGAGAACCAGCAAATACCACCTCTGACTGGAAATTTTACAGTATCTTTACCCTCCCACGCCCACCAAGCCACACCCACAGAACCAGTAAGTTAAAAAAAAAAATGAATCCCATCACTGATAGGAAGATGCTCATCTCTAATACTGGTGCCCTTGAGTTGATGGAGAAGTTAAAAAAAGCAAGTATCAAGCATGTCTGCCTTTATTGCCTGTTTTACCCAGCTATTTACAGCACTCTTATGCTGCTACCACTTACTGGGCCCAAAAGACAAATTCTGTACCTACTTCCTACTTTCTGACAAAATCCTTTCTAATTTAAGAAATTAGAATTTGCTCCTGTATGTCTCTGCCTAGAGAGGTTAGCTACAATAGGCATGTTCTAGGTGCCTTCAATCAAATGATGTAATTTTATAGTTTAGCCCTTCTAAGATTTATAAATTTTCTTTTATTCTCTCTCTCTCTCTCTCCCTCTCTCTCTCCTGTACACACACACACACACACACACACACACACACACACACACATTTAATTAGAACCAAACTGAAGACACACACAGAGACAGACATGCACATCCATACACATACACCAAGGAACTCAAAATAGAATCAAAATCACAATGTAATGATTCAATTTCTATACCACAAGGCTATAAAACAGCTCTCCCCAACTTGGAACCTTCCAGATGTATTGAAATTGCTACCTCCCAGAATATTTTGTTGCAACTGCCACATGCCGAAGATGAGTGAATAGAAAAGTCTGCTCTAGAAGAGTGTCTACAGGATGAACGTATCAGCAAGACATCCCTGCCAATTCAAAGTATGCCTGACAAAGATGCTCCACCCATATACTGTATTATCCTAAATATGTGGGGAGTTTTACCACAGAGCTAAGAATATAATGGCCAAGCAAGGATTCTATTAATAATTAATAATGAAGCCTCTATCTTATCTCTTTAAAAGCTTTTTAAAAGTCTAAAATAATCAAAGGGTGGAATTTATGATTAGTGAATCTACCACTCCTTCTACAGAGGTCTGCAAAGTGTTAACTGGTGGTCCATGGAAAGCTGGGAGATCACATGGTGTTGGCTTTTCTCCCTGTTTCCAGCTGCCTAATTGTATTAACATCATCTAAAAATATACTACATTCTTTCCAAACATTGCTTTTCCTTGTAAGTAATTGCTGAAATTTACCACTAGTCATACTATACATGAGAAGAGGGTAAGTGCCTGCCATTGCAAAAAAAAACCTGCAGTCCAGTTCACCTAGACAGGTCCACAAAATTTGCAGAAAAACTTTTGCTATTAAGGCATGTGTTTTATTCTCTAAATTTTCTTGAGGAACCCTGTTCCAGTTCAAATATATTTCCATTGTTATTTATAAGTAAAGAGATGTATACCCTCTTCAAGTGAGGTCCAAACGGTGACACAACTCTGCTTAATAATGGAATCAGCTTTTATCTCCTTGCTTGCAATTTTTGACATATAGTAGTTGTCTTAGGCTTAACTCCACAATAGTCAGCATCCAAGAAATCATAAGCCTATAACCCTGCTATCAATTTGCAAATAATTAATTTATATGGCATGTCAGTGTTAATCGTGTTAGTTAAAACACAATGAATGGATTGGAATATCCCTAAATAGGAATGTCATAAAAACTGTTCAGTTGTATCAAAGAACACTGAGAAAAATGCATGAGCAATTAACAACAGTGATGTGGAAATCATTTGAGACGAGTGTCCATATAAATTGAATAAATTAAAAATATTTTATACAGTTACCAGAACGTACTTATTGCAAGTTTTATTTTTGAGGAAAAAAACACTGGCAGCATTTTAAAAACGTTTACCATGCTTTTTCCCCAAGTCCATATATAAGAAATTCAAAGGGGATTTTTTTTCAGCAATGCATGTGAAACTTAGTAGACTTAGCCAAAAAAATATTCTGTGGCAAAGGCAGAACATTCAAAAAGTCCCTCTCATCAGAGAAGGAGTCCACCAGACAATTATTATGTTGTTTCTTGACTTGCCTTTGCTTCATGGATGGGAAGGATAAAAAGCAGTGGAATGATCAATGAGGTCTTGTAGTAGCCAAATCCACAATATACACAAGTTTTGTTGCCTTCCCACTGCAGTCTGGACTAAAATTTCTGAAGTTGGCTGGAAAAACAGCTGGAAGCAAAATGAGGTTGCATTGTGCAATTGTCCAGAATGACCTGATCATTTCGCTAGACTTTTCAGTACTAATGGCTTGAGTTATTTTAAACATATGTTTGTCTCGCCAATATCTAGCCACATTGTCGTCTGTAGCCTCATTTTTATTGCCATTGATTTTTCCAAGCATCACAGTCTGATTTTATTTCATTTACGATTGGATGATTTGTTCTTGTAGTCCAAAGTGTTCTCAACCATTTTTATAACATCACAGCTCAAAGCCATCTTTCATCTTTGTTCAGCCTTTCTGATAAATCCACACATTTTACAATTGTATCTTTGAACTGGGAAAATCATAAACTTGACTTTATACATTATATTCCTGCATTTCAATATTTTATATACATTTGTCACAGTCTTTTTCCCAAATGGCAGGTATTACCTTTTCATGGCTTCAGTTATTATCTCTGTGAATTTTTGAGCCTAGGAAGCTGAGGTCTGTTATTACTTAAACTTCTTTTTTGCCTATTTGCATTGGGTTTGCATTGCCTATTGACATAATCTTATTTTTGTTGTTGTTATTTTACTTTTGAAGAGAATAATAGCTTTTGCACTCTTTTTAACTTTCACTGAGGGATACTTTAAGTTTTCTTCACTTCAAACAATTAACGTGGTATCATCAACATACCTCCCATTTTCTATTTCTTCTAGTCATACGTTTCTTATATTCCTACCTATTGAATTGTTGTCCTTGATATTTTTACATGGCTTAATTAAAGATCAGTTGTTGCTTCTTGGTCTTTTCATCTTTTCTTGCAAGTCAATGACAGTATTATGAATCCAGGAATATCTATAGTGGATCCAGTGATGTCCATTTATAAGAATTGCTATTTAAATTTTTAAAAGATAGGCTTATAATCATTGCATTTTCTTATCAGGAATGTTTTGTTCTGCAACTGTTATTTTTTACCCACCAAAGCCAAATTTTCATGTTATTCCAAAATCTTTTTATTGTAATTTCTTATTTAACATTCCAGCTTCTTATAATTAGTAGAGCAGTAGATGTGACATTAGATTAAACTATGTTATAATATTTTTTTTCTTAATTGAGCTTCCATGAAATCACCATTCACAAAGTTGCTAATTTCCTTTATAAACCTGCATATTGCCTAAATTTATTGTTTTAAAACTTTTACTAAGTTCTGATATTATTCAGGCTCTTAATATTTTGTAGTTTTAAATTTTTTTAAGGAATAGTAGGTGATAAAAAAAATAGATGATTTTTTAAAAAATAATATTTTGTACTACCTTAAGCTATTTTGGAAAAGTAAATAAAAACCAGTTTAAATTTATTATTTATATCCCAACTTTACTATTTTTATAAATAACTCAAGTAGGTAAACACACACAATACTGGGTCCCCATCCTATTTTCCTGTACAACAACAACCCTGCCAGGTGTGTTGGGTTGAAACAAACAATGACTGGCCAAAAATCACCCCTCTGGCAAAGTCATTGAATAAATTTGTGGCCAAAATTACTAAAAGCCAAAAGTAGACATACAGAGTCTTCCAATTCTGCAGTGTGCTGTTTTGTAGCAAAATGTTGTTATCTAAATAATTTTTATTCTAATATAAATAATATAATATAGTATAAATAACAAAAAAAAAGTAAAAAAAAAAAACCAGTTGGTCCACTAAAGAGAGAAGACGGCAAGGAAGTAACAGGCAGTAGAGAAAAAGCAGAGCTGCTTAACTCATTTTTTTGCATCAGTCTTCACCCAAAAAGAAACTATAGCCCAATCCAGTGGTGGGGTTCAATTTTTTTAACCACCGGTTCTATGGGCGTGGCTTGGTGGGCATGGCATGGCTTGGTAGGTGTGGCAGGGAAAGGATACTGCAAAATCCCCATTCCCTTCCCACCCCACTAACCTGCTTTCCAGCTCCGTTCTCCTGTGCAGGGCAACAAAAGAAGAGCCAGCCAATCAGCTGGGACTCGGGAGGCAGAGAATAGATGGGGGCCAGTCAGAGGTGGTATTTGCTGGTTCTCTGAACTACTTAAACTTTCTGGTACTGGTTCTCCAGAACCAGTCAGAACCTGCTGAATACCACCTCTGGCCCAACCTACCAAAACATAACTGTAAAAAACAGAGTAGAAATAAAAATTAAAATAAGCAAGAAAATGGTAAGAGAATACTTGTCTTGTCTTGATGAGTATATTGTAAATCACTGGGACCTGATGGATTATATCCCAGAGTTCTGAAGGAGCTGGAAGATGTTATCTCAGAACCATTGTACCATGTCTTTAAAAAAAATCCTGGAGCACCAGAGAACTACCAGAGGACTGGAATAGAGCTGATGTGGTTCTCATCTTAAAAAAAAACAAAACAGATCCAGAAAACTACAAACCAATCAACCTAACATAGGTGCTTCATCTCTGGAGGTTTTTAAGAAAAGATATAGGGCAGGGTTGTCAAATTCACAGCACGCAGGCCAGATGCGTCACACACTGGCCACGCCCATGCCCAATTTAGCAAAGGAGAAAAAAGTCCCGATACATCATGTAACACTATGGTGATGACGTGAGTTTGTCACTCCTGCTTTAGGGCCTCCAGCTTGAGCAAGGGGTTCGACTAGAGTTTCCTTCCAGCTCTATTCTAATTGATTGATTGATCTAGTCACAGCATTTGATTCAGCCACTTGTGCCAGTTTCAGTGAGAGACTATTAGACTTTATCAGTTTATCCAGATATATGCAAAACTTGGTTGTTAATGTTTGGAAGGTGAGAATTGGATTTTTCTTGGTTTCATCCTTCATTCTTTCACAGCCTCCAGGTGAGTTAGAGCTCATATTCCCAAATGGGGGGAAAAGAAGTTACAAGAGTTGCTCCAACACAGACAGAGAATATCAATTTGAAGAAAGCTGTTGAAACTTTTTTTTTTTGCATTATTCCTTGTTTTTAAATGTTTTTAACAATTTATAAATAGCCCAGAGCTGCTGGAAGTCAGGCAGCATATATATTTAATAAATTATAATAAATATAATTATCCTTAGCCAGAGGTGGTATTCAGCAGGTTCTGACCGGTTCTGGAGAACCAGTAGTGGAAATTTTGAGTAGTTCAGAGAATTGGCAAATATCACCTCTGACTGGCCCTGCCCCCATCTATTCTCAAGTCCCACCTGATCAGTTGGATCTTTCGTTGCCTAACACAGGAGAACGGAGCTGGAAAGCAAGTTAGTTGGGTGGGGAGGGAATGGGATTTTGCAGTATTCTTCCCCTGCCACACCCACCAAGCCATGCCATGCCCACCAAGCCACGCCCACAGAACCAGTAGTAAAAAAAATTGAATCCCACCACTGTGGACCTTAGCCAAAAGAAGAAATGGTTGATAGTGCAGAAACTGTATTCCTGCCCTCAACTTCTCACTCATAAGAGTATAAAGGTAAGCCAAGTGGCTATGGTGGCTGAATCAAGGTAGCTATATAAGGTGGAATCCCTCTTGTTTCTGTGTAGCTTTAAAAAGTAGTTGGCCTGAGTCATGGGGAATAGTACCAAACATGCCATAATCCTGACCAGGGATGGTAGTAGTAAGGGATAGAGAATCACTCAAAGGACAAACTACGAGAAATTAACACAAAGAAAGTCAGGAGGACAAAGAGGGAACTTGGCCAGAAAAATAAATGCAGAAACAGGGTCAAGGAATACACCAGGTTTTACAATCAGAGAACAACTAAAGTTTAGGGAAAATAAAACAAATCTTGATGATGTTCAATAGCATTTCAGAAAAAGAAATCCTTCACACGTCTTCCTATACGGAAGGGCACTGTGTAGTATTTTATAGTAGTCTTCCTAAACATTTTAACCATCTGAAATGGACAAGATTAGTGCACAAAAGTTTTCACCAACAAAACACTGCCAGTAATTTGAGGGTCACTAATTATCTGTTTATAGTGTTTGGTCTAAGCTGTGGATTTTTTTCACAACTTGTGACATGCTCACAAAACTATTTTCTCCTGAAAAGTACAGTTGATATAATAGATTCAAGGAGAGGATTTTTAGCAGAAATGATTTTAAAAAAAGAAGAAGTCTAGAATCCATTTTAGAACAAACTAATAGTAAAATAAAAATGCAAACCAAATTTACTCACTTTGTTTTGTCTTATGGGGTAAAATGATGCATGGCTACTTTGAAGGACAAACATTGTGACTATTTTTATAAAATAGACTCTCAGGGGAGGGGGGAAACATGTTTTTGTATACATAGGCAAACTTGTAAATAGCAAATGCAAAACAGAGAGACAAATCCTTAAGAGTTGCTTGAGGGTGCCAGTAGGATTCCCACTTCTAGAACAGCTATTAAATGTCAAAATGTTTTCTTGATTCTGAATATCATCTGAGTGTGCATTCTTTTGGAATGAATAAATAGAGCATTAAAACCAGACAATTTTCTGCGGTTAGTCCATTGCCCTTCTTTCTCTTCCCTGTTTCAGCTTTGTTGCCAATGTGTATGGCTTTCAGCTGGAGCTAAGGAACATGGTAGAAGATTCTAAATAGTTAAAAGGATTCATCTGCTCATATTTAATTATGTAAGAAGATGAATGCACAAACTTAAGGGATCAAGCATTTTATTCCCTAGTCTTCTTGTTAATCAGAGAGCTTTGTTACCCTTCACTGTGACAAATTATAAAAGAAGCAAAGTAGTATTGGCTTTATATTAAAATTTCTATCCTCTATCCCACTTATTTTTTTAAAGGGGGAGAACAGACATTGACAAAAGATATCATTCAGTAAATATTTCCCACCAAAGTTTAATCCTTTCATGTGGTCTCAAGGTATAACATTCTCACCTATTACTTACCTTTCAAATTACATTCCCTCTGGGGAAAATCATTTCTCAAATTGCTTGATGTATATTCCCCCACTTACTACCTTCCAATATCCTCTAGTGTTCAGAAGCTGCTATCTATATAGGTTTTGTGTTTAAAATCAGATAGAATTATTATTAAGAAACAGGAATATGCAAAGTTTTCCAATTAAGAAATGGAATATTCCATAGATCTAGAAGGGTTGCCCCAGAGGAAAGGATATGGGTTTGTTTTCCATAATGTCCAAATGTAGGGGAAAAACCAGCCAATGGAAACTTTACAGAAAGAGTTGAACTTGAAATAAAAAGAAATTTCTAGACAGTTGGAGCTTTAAAGCATTGGAATATTCTCCCTTCTGGAGTCATTAATGTTGTGTCACAAGATTTTCAAACAAAGGTTAACAGCCACTTGTGAGGAATTATATGAAGATTTCTGCATTGGGCGAGGGTGGGTGAGGGGGTGGACTAGAAGATCTCCATGGTTTCTTCCAACCTTTTGATTCTATGATTGTGCATACTTTGGACTATGCTGAACTTCTTCTTAGATCATGCCTTTCAGCAGATTCCGGAAGCAGTTTAAGGTGTTTCAGTTGAAATCTACTCAACAATAATTGAGAGATAAGATAGAATGGTGTTTTAAATGATAGGTGGACTGATTGATTATCTGCCATGAAATTGGTGTAGAGACTTAGTGATCATATAGCTCCATTTTCTTTATAACTGATAATGAATATGTAATAAAGGTAGTCCTTGATCGGCAACCGTAATTGGGACTGACAACTTGCTGTTTAAGGAAAATGTTTGCTAAATGAAACTTGCATGATTACAAGAAGGATATGATCCCAAACAGCCAAGTAAGCCTAAACAGCTTGGAAGTTTTCCAGAACTCTATTCACAAGGAAGACAGATAAAAGGGAAAATCTTATAACTGTTTTTCCCTACTTTCTGGCCTTTCAGAATGTTTACTGGGTGCTGGGATAACTAGCAAGAAGAAGAGTTGAGGTTTGTATTTACATTCTTTGGAGAGGAAGGGATTACAAGAGAGTAAGCAGGCACACAATGGAAAATGTACATTGATGTTGGCTAGGCTTGCAGCTCTGAGGAATCAAACAAAAGCAAAAGATGTTAAACTTATGGGCCTTGTCAGTTACAGGCAGGATTCTAATCAAGTAATCAGGGTTACATAAGTGAGCTTGTTAACTTGTGGTTAGCACTTTTGTGGATAAATTGCACTGCAGAGAAAAACAGCTCTGAAAGGGTAGCTTGTTTATGCTCCCTGAACTGCAAGGGGAATTTTAAAAAATGGGTCAGACATAGACCAATGGTACTGACTGGCTGTAATGATGAATGTGTGACTGGTAGAGAGATGCTGTGAAGATATACAGGAATACTTTGGTTACTTTTTCATCAGTGTCAACATTACCATTTAGTGAGGCAGTCACTAAATGAGGATTACATATAGTAATTAGAAGAGATACATAAACTATGAGCATTTATGATGTTAGCTAGGAAAATGCCTCAGTGGTGTGGTTCATGAGGTTGCCAATAATTTGTCACTGCTCAACACTTTAAGCCAGGAGTATCAAACTCACGGCCCATCACGCACTGGCCAGTTTAGCAAAGGGGGAAAAGTCACGATATGTCACATGATGGCTACATGATGCCGCAAGTTTGAAACCCCTGTTTTAAGCTATTATAGGAAGGTCCTTTAGCAGTGCCATTAATGGTCTTTTTGGCTTATACAGTAGTGAATAGACACACTACGTTTCTGCAGAGGCATTGGGCCAGTTTACCATCAGTTTTACTATCTGACCAGCATTTTTAAAAGCGAACATCAAGTTTTACATAAATCCTTATATATAAACTCTTGAAAGAGTGCTAGACCTGTTTTTTTAAAAAGAATTTAACCCTGTAGAGCCCAGAAGGCTGATTTAAATTGGGAAACAGATGGAAAGGAGGAAGATGAAGAGGAGGAGGAGGAGCAGGAGGTTTTGAATGATGTAGTAATTTTTTTATCATAAACAAAACTGTGCATTAGAACATGCTCTGGAATTACCCATTACAGATGTCTGCCGTCTGTGCTTACCCTGGGGGTATCTGTGATGACAGTCTGCACAGGCGGAGTGGGGGGGAAGCGACAACACTCTGGACTCAATGTGCTGTTTGTTTCCTGTTTCATTCATGGAGGAGTCAATGTCACTTCCAATCCACTTGGAAAGCACCAGGCGCCCCTGGAAAGCTGTGCCGAGTTTCCTCTGGCCAAGGCAGAGATTTTTACAGATTGGATGGAGGCCTTCCAAGGTTCATCCCCCCCCCCCAAACAAGAGTAAAGCAAAACTGCCTCTTCCTAGGAAGGGTGGCACAGGTCAAAAGTGCAGCAGACGAAAGACAAACAGCCCTGAGATCCAGATAGTCCATAGTTCTTATCTCTTATCTTTCTTGTTTCACTTGCTGTCTCTCTTGTAGACGTTTAATACACCAGCCGGGCTGGTAACGTTTGATTTGTCAATGGTTTCTAGCACAATATACAACAGTGGTTTCCGTTCTTGTAGTGAATATCATTTTCCAGTAGCTTCAAAATATGCAAGCATTATCAAGCAAACTGTTTCATTCATTGATCCCCAAGTATTGATTTTAAAGATTTCTGGCTACAGAACATATGTGAATAGCATATAACATCTAAGCATAAAAAGACAGAAATGCAGTGACCTTGTGAATCCTGATAATTGTCACAAACTGAAACTTGCAACATCCTTCCCCTGCCTCTCCTCCTCTCCCTCCTCCCCTCCAGCAATATTCTTTATATTTCCAAAATATAGTTAATTAAGACAGGGACAAACAGCAACCCAAAGCTTTCATAAGCTCTGTGCAAGATCTATCCTGGAGCCCCTTTAATTAAGGCAACATAGTTGTGGTATTTGCTCCATCCAAATTACCTCTCTGTGGGCACATGGTAGTGGATTATCTGCATGTATTCAAGCATGAGCAGCAGCCACTTACCAAAGCAGGTTTGGAAAAAAATAGGATGTTTTCAAGGATACCACCACAAGTGCCCCACACGTTTTGGTTGCTATGAAGCCCTTGCAGAATTCTACATATGGGAAAGTGCTTTCCCAAGGGAAAGTAATAAACTTCTCTCCAAATATGCAAGCATTTTTCATTATTTCAAAGGAATACATAGTGAATCTGCTATGCAAAGTTGAACAAACATTATAAATATTCCTTCATTCCAACAGCCCTGAGGATTTCTGAGCTGCTGGGGGTGGGGGAAGGATTGAAGTATTTAAAATTGATTCTGTCCTTGCTCATCCCCCAGTTGTCTTTCTTTCTACTAGTCACAAGTGCCTTGCAAAACTTTCTCTCATCTTTCATAGTAGAAACTGATCAGAATTGAACAGGCTGCAGTCACCCCAGAATATCATCATAAATATAGGCAGACATACAGGGAGGCAAAATAAGTCCAGGATGATAGGCTGTGGGGTTAGTGAATAGTGAGTTAGATAAATTTAGCAGTGCTGGAATAAAATCCAGCTCTGTGCTGTTTGATGAGTTTACAGCTATTAATCAACAAATGCCTGGGCTCTGTCCTCTAAATTTAGATTTACTGTCTGTTTATTGCACTAGATAATTCTATCATTTGGTATATCAGTGTCTGTCTGATCCACATGCAAATATTTTCTTATCCATGAGTGATAATTTAATGTTTCCTATTCTAGGCATTATCATGGATATTCTAGGCATGAACATGGTGGATCTGAAGTAGGCAGTGCAAGACAGAGGAGCATAGAGTGGCCGAGGGTTGGACAAGATTGAATGGCTGACAACAACTATGACAATTCTAGACAACCCGTGATTGTTTTAGTATAGTAGGTTTTTAGGCACACGATGCATTGTAACCAGGGTTTTCTTTCCAAGAGAAAACAAGGGTTAAAATGCATTTCCTGAAATATTTCATCCTATTCCATTTGTTGTATCAACTTTCAGTCTAAAGATCCAAACTTTTCAGAAATGTGAAAGCAACTTAAATTCTTTTTTAATTCATATTTTAAATAAAAAAACATAGGTTGGATTTTCCTTCACTTATTTCAACTTTTCAGCAAATAGAAGAAATACTGGTTCTTTATCCCCAAATTGTCCATGTTTTCCTCATAGCTCTTTGCATCTTTATTTAGTTAAAATATTTCTTGATATTTTAATGGGCAACGTAACAGTTCAAAAGAAAAGAATAAGGAGAGGGCACTTGTACCACCTGTAAATGCTTCTTAAACCATAAACATTGGTTTGACCAGGATTTTCCTGGATCCATGGGCAAAACAGCAGCAACATGGTATCAGAAAGAAATGCCCTTTTTTGCTAGTAGGGTGAAGCCCCTTTTCTCTTCAAAACAAAAGTGTGGCAAAATCCTAGTTTGTAATATATACAGTTACATCCTTGATATACTTATTATTAATTACAGCAAATTCTTACAATGCAACCCCTTCACAAATACTATGCACTATTTTTTCAATAGGTCCCCCTAATGTTAATGTTGAAGCTTCAACTTTTTCATCTTGATGTCGTACTGTAAAACCAGATTTCCTATTCTAATCTTGTAAAAAAATACCCTGCAAATCATTGGAAACTTTTTAACTTCAGATAACAGATAATCAGAGTTGGAAGGGACCTTGTAGGTCATCTAGTCCAAGCCCCCACCCAAGCAGGAGACCCTACACCATTTCTGACAAATGGCAGTCCAATCTCTTCTTGAAAGTCTCAAGTGATGGCGCTCCCACAACTTCCGAGGGCAAGCTATTCCATTGGTTGGTTGTTCTCACTGTCAGAAAGTTTCTCATTTCCAGGTTAAATCTCTCCTTGTTCAGTTTCCATCCATTATTCCTTGTCTGGCCTACAGGCACTTTAGAAAATAGATTGACCCCTTCCTCTCTGTGGCAGCCCCTCAAATATTGGGAGACTGCTATTATGTCTCCCCTGGTCCTTCTCTTTACTAGACTAGCCAAGCCCAGTTCTTGTAACTGTTCTTCGTATGTTTTAGTCTCCAGCCCCCTCATCAACCTGGTTGCTCTTCTCTGTACTTTTTCTAGTCTCAACATCTTTTTTGTAATGTGGTGAACAAAACTGGATGCAGTACTCTAGGTCTGGTCTTATTAAGGCTTTATAGAGTGGTATTAGTACCTCCCTTGATCTTGATTGTATACCTCTGTTAATACAATTTAGGATTGCATGAGCTTTTTTGGCTGCTGCTGCACACTGCTGGCTCATATTTAGCTGGTTCTCCACTAGGACTCCAAGATCCCTCTCACAGTTACTGCTATTGAGCCTGGTTTTACCCAGTCTATATGTGTACTTTTGATTTTTCTTGCCTAAGTGTAGGACTTTACTTTTTTCTACATTGAATTTCATTTTGTTAGATATGGCCCAGTGTTCCTTTTACTGTTAAAAATGAGCCCAAATAAAAAGAAATAAAAACCGAAACAATAAACAAAGAGATTTACTATTAAGGCGGGGCAACCCCCCAAAGCACTTCTAAGAAGGCTACAAGGCTGCAATTGTACAATTTTTCGACTCATGCTTCCAGATATCAGTGGGATATCAGTGGTATCTGATATATCAGTGGCATGTCAGTATCTAATATATAAGTGGTAATCTGATACATCAGTGGTATGTCAGTATCTGATATAACAGTGGTATCTGATATGTCAGTGGGGTATCAGTAATATCAATGGGATATCATCTTCAAGCATCCCAATCCAGAAAAACACTTTCCACACTTTGAAATGGAAGCATAGTTTTAAAGAAGTACATATATTTAACTTGATTGACCATAATACATCTAATCTTAATTTAAATCTTGTAAGAGTGCTAAATATCAAAGCTTGCCGATTTGGATTGGCTCCTAGGAAAATGTATATATTAGTCTTTTAAGGGAGCTATAGGATTTGTGAACTTGGACAGCTATAGAGGCCCTCTTTCCAGCTGTACAGCAGCTCTTTTTCCACATATAGTTCCCGCACAGCTGAAAGAACATTGACATCATCTCCCGTATAGGCATAACCTGAGTAGTCTGCTCCTTTTTCATGCCGAATCAGCATAGCAACAGGAAGGGGAATGACTCCCCATTCTCAAAAATATTTTTGATGTACTGTAGGTGCAGACAAATGATGTTCTGGTAATTTCATAAGCAGGGATCCCCCCCCCCCAAAAAAAGTATTATTAGCTCAGCTGTTTTTTTACTTTTCTTTTGATTGCTTGTCTAAAGAAGAAGGTATCATCTCCCCCTATTTTCTTTCGCTTATCCAGGAGACCTAACAACCTTTTTGGAACTATGCTATAGACGAAATCTATGTCCAATTCAGTGATGATGGGTGCTATGTCAATGAGAATTAATTCTCACTTGACGTCCACCCTTTGCTTACTTCTTTGGGAAAGGAAATGGTGGTTGCATTAACAAAAATTCCACAAATGCTTTAGCCAAGTGAAGGAGAAGAACACATCCTTGTCAACGCAAGCTGTTCCAAGAACGAATTGACACGTTGTACCCAAAAGTAGGACTACTTTTGTTAGCAGAGTAGAGAATATATACAGTAGCTCCAATGACTTTTTCCTGTCCAGTACTAAGAACTTTCATTTTAATCCTAAAAAACAAATTGGATTGAGATGAAACAATGGGCATGCAGCATGCAGATGAACTGCACTGTAGAGAGAGTCCTGAAATCCTTACACAAAATATATACCCATGTAGTATATTCATAAGGTACCTATAAGTTAATACTAATTTGTGAAGACTTTGCTAGAGGGTGATGGTGATATCATTATCATTGTCATTGTCATTGTCATCGTCATCGTTATCGTTATTGTTATTGTTATTGTTATTGTTATTGTTATTATTAGCCAGGGATCACCAAGGTGGCTAGCTGCCTCTGTGAAAGGAATTTTTTCAGGCAGTGAAACTGGGAGTTCTGGTCTCAACCTAGGCACAAAGCCAGCTAGGTGACTTTGGACCAACCCCTCTCTCTCAGCCCTGGGGAGGAAGCAGTGGCAAGCCACTTCCAAAATCTTATTAAGAAAACTATAGGGACCAGTCCAGACAGCCAGCAAAAGTCAACACTAACTCAAAGGCCCCCCTCCCACCTTATAAATTATGAATTGATAAAGTATGCACTTAAACAAAATGCTTGTTTAAAAAAATCTTATATATATATATATATATATATATATATATATATATATATATATATATATATATATATATATATACATACATACATACATACATACACACACACACACACACACACACAATATATATATATATATATATATATATATATATATATATATATATACACATATACATATACATATACATATATACATATATATACATATACATATACATATACATATACATATACATATACATATACATATATATACATATACATATACATATAATATATATATATATATATATATATATATATATATATATATATATATATATATCCTTAAGTTTTCGCGGGTACTTACATGTATGGCATTCAGCTTTGTTCGGATATTTTCCCACGTCATTGTAGTTGTTCTTTTAAAGTTGTAGCAACGTTTCAGCAGAATCTCATCTGCCATCATCAGGCTTCTGTATAGTGTCGTCTGTGAGTCAGACTTTTACAGTGGTTTCAGATTTAAATTTGGGGCAGCCTATTGCTGTGCCAGAATGGTTTTTTCTTCATCCTGATTGGTTGGGAGTCTTGGTCTGTGTTTATTGGTCTCGGAGTTTGCTGTGTTCTGCTTGATTGGTGTCTCTAATATCTTCTGTCTGTTTTTTGGCTCTTTTTGTATCTTGATTGGCTGGCAGCATTGTGTTACTTTATTGGAGGCCTTTAGTGCAGCTTGGCTTCGGGTAAATGGATGGCTATCATTAGTTAGGAAGCTGGGTTTCATCTGGGTGCCTGGTTGGGGTGTGTTTGAGCTGGAGGTATCAGGGGGATCTGTTTGTGCCCAGGTGTTTGCCTGGCTTGTGGTGTGGAGATTTTTTTGTTTGTGAGTGCAGGCTTCCAAATGATTGACAGCGTGGTGGAATCATCTCTTCTATTCATGCTTTCTGATCTTTTTCAATCTCTATGGCTTCTCTGATGATTCTGTGGCTAGGTTTTCTATAGTGGCTAGGGTTTTGGTGCCATTGAAGTTGATGCTATGACCTGTGGCTTCCATGTGTTGGACTAGTGAGGAAGCGTGTTCCAGCTTTTTGACTGCATTTTTGTGTTCATCCAGGTGGGTACTTATTCTTCTATTGGTCTGTCCAATGTATGTGGCCGGGCATGATGCACAGGGGACTTCGTATATGCCTTGGTTTTCCAGGTCAATTTTATCTTTGGGGTTGCTAAGGATGGCTGCTAATTTTCTGTCTGTTTTGAAGGCAGTCCTGATGTGATGTCTGTGTAGTACCTTACTAATTTTGTCTGTAGTACCTCTTATGTAGGGCAGGACAGCTGTTCCATAGGTCTGTTCATCTTCTGGGTCTCTATTATGTCTCAGTGTGTTTTTGTGGATCAAGTTGGTGATTTTGCTTTTGTGGAAGCCGTTGGCTGTCAGTATTTTAGTCAGGGTGCAAAATTATATTATATAGTTTTATTTGCCTGTTTAAAGTCCAATTCTTCAAAATTATGTTGTAATGATGTCAATCAACAAATTGTTATTAATCATGACTGTAGAGTGAATCGATTCTAATTCAGTGTAAATAGTTACTTTCATCGGTACTGAATTTACATATGCAGCAGATGCATTATACTGACTATGCGGTTGGGCACACCAAGCACTGCTGATCCAAGACTGTTTCAAGGCCAGTTAAAAATAAACCACACTTCTGACAGCCATTGAGGGGGAAATGCTTCCAGTTCTAGAAATGGGGAATTCTCAAAAATCCCAGAGTTCACAAATGATATTAGAATTCTTCTAAGACAGGGGAGTCAAACTCGATTTCACTGAGAGCCACATCAGGGTTGTGTTTGATCTCAGGGGTGGTGGAGTAGGTATGGCCAAGGTAGGTGTGGACAGGATGGGTGTGGACAGCTTGACACCACTCATGTTGGAGGTGCCTGTGGTGGCCCGAGTGCTCTGCCAGAGTAAAAGGGCTCCCAAGCTCTGTTTTCGGCTGTGACAGCCTCCTGCAATCCTCTGCCAGTGAAAATGGAGCTTGGGAGGGCTGTACGTGGCCCTCCCAATCTCTGTTTTTGCTAGCAGAGGCACTGCAGACCAGTCCTTCACTGTTTCCAGGGTGGCCCCATGGGCAAGATCTAAGCACCCTGCAGGCTGGATCGGCCCCCAGGCCTTGAGTTTGACACCCCTGTTCTAAGACTACATTACATGACTTTTGACAAACCTTTGTCATGTTGGCATGGTTATTGCTCTATCAAATAGAAGTACAACTTGCTATGAACCAAGTCAAACACAGCCTTCCAAGCATACTTTAGAAGCCTTTTTGTGCAGAAGAACCAGTGCTTGTCAAGAACAGCACCAAGAAGACATCAATGGTAGGCTGTTGAGCCATGTTAACCTAAGTCAATGGTGGATAACCTTTTCCGGGTCCCGTGCTGATAATTGCACATGCGGTCACAGAGGGCGCCTCTTGTGCCAGCACCCAGAAGGCAATGCATGCTGGGGCCCTCCACACCCCCTGTGCATGCATGCATGATCCCCCATGTGTCACGCCATGCATCTGTATATGCGTGCCTGATTCCCCCTGTGCCATGCATCTGTGTATGCATGCGCGATCCCCCTGCATGGCCGTGCATCTCTGTGCCTGTGTGCGACCCCCATGTGCACACTGCTCATCTCTGTGCATGCGCGTGCATCTCCCGCACAACCCCCCTCCCACCACTCATGCGAGCTAGATACCCGACAATCAGCTGTCACGTGCACATGTGCAGTGGAGCTCTTCTGGGTGAGCTCTCGCATGCCGGCAGAAGTGGCTCTGCATGCCACTTCTGGCACGCATGCCATAGGTTCACCAACATGGACCTAGGTGGTCATTTGCTGTACAGTTTTACTTCAAGCCCATCAACAGCTCTTTTCGTGGTAGAGGTACCTTCTATTTTTCTGAAAACAACTCATTCTCATCTCCTTTTTCTTCATCCAATTGCCATTTTTGAGAATATTTTCCCCCCACAAAGCACATACAGATGTTGGGTGTCTGCCACAATCAATAGGTTCAGGTAAATAATGGGAACTGGCAGCCCTTGGCATGTACTTGTTTGCCTTAGTGCAATTTACCCATAATTGCACTTCCTAACTTTTCAGCATCTGTGAAAGATCAGTTTGTGACACAGCAGAATCTGCCTCACACTTTTTTTTTTTTTTTTTGGTATTTTGGTCAAGACTGTCCTTTCAATGCCTTATACAATTTAAGTACAGTTCTGAAGGGTGGTGAGAGATGATAACGTTCATCTTTTATGCATAGGACTTAACTCTGCATTTTTAAAATCAAGCAAACGCCAACCCTTGAAGCTCAGTTGGGTATGATAATCAACCTAGTCTTCTTCAGTTTAATCCTACTGTGGTAGCAATGATTGCATATAATATAATGCATAAAAAGGACAATAAACCTCAAGTATGAGCTGCAACAAAAACAATTACAGAATAACCAATATAACATAATGTGTATGTAAAATGTCTGTGGCGGTTGCTTGAACATGTACCTTTGTTTATGATGTAAAGAAACAGCTGTCATTCCTAGAAGCAAACTGAAAAGAACTGAGATACATTGCCATTGCCCCTTGAATCTGGAAATATGAGAAGTTCACGAAAAGAATTTGTAACATAATGGATGGGCAACCCGCAGTCATGGGACTATTTGTGGCCTTCAAGCTATGCTCAAAAGATTTTTTTTCAAATAAGCAGCTTATAAGTTTAGAAAAAAACTATCTATATCAATGTCTAACAGTTTGCTTTGCAAAGAAAAAGAAACAAGCGGAGCAGTGATAAAATTTGCTCTGAACTTATTCCTGTTTGCTTCAGTCCCAACACTGATATTCAATGCAGCCCGAACACCTTGCTCGTATGGGAAAGCAACTTTCAGTGTAAAATAGGGTGCTATCCTTATCTAAATATGGTGATACTCAAGTATGAGGTGACTCCCTGATGTCATCTGTGAATTTTTATTGTGTACTGTTAATATCTTAGTGCCTTTATCTATAGTATATGAAACCAACCAAAGCCTATTACTAACATAGGTTATTGGTATTTAGCTGATCGCTGTGTCAAGGTGTAGATTTCTGTAGCCTGCAAATCTAGAGAGCAATACTATGATAAAATATAGAATATTTCAGATACAATATCAAAACAAAGTTAGGATTCCAAACATAGCAAATGTCTGGAAATCTATAAAGCAACCATATCATTTCCTTTGATTGCAAAGACAGCCCTCGCTAGATGCTTTAAAGAGTTGCTGACAGGAAAGTAAATGTCTGTGGAGATTCTCAAGTCATCCAAATCACGGTTGTCCCAAAGGTGCTTTTTTTTCAAGAGGCAACTGAACTAGGTGGTTTTTCTTTGAAGATGTTTCACTTCTCATCTCAGAAGCTTCTTCGGCTCTGACTGGATGGTGGTGGGGAATGGAAGGAATCTTTCCATTCCCCACCATTTTTCTACAAAGAAAAAACAAGAAAGTCGAGTTGCCTCTTGAAAAAAAGCACCTTTGGGAAGAGACAGATGAGTACTTCTGATATAATCAAATACAAACATAGCCCAACTCTAGGATATAATCTTTTTTTCCATGCCACCTCATTTATCCTTAGTGTTCATTCTGAACTTTTGTACATGTTTCATGGCTATGAAAATACTTGAAAATAAGTCTTCCCGGGCCTACATTAAGTCAAGTCTAATTTCAACTTCTTGCTAGTTACAACGCACATCTTTTCCATGATTCTAATTATTCTACTCGAAATTCCATAACTGTATTTTCCCTGTGGTTTAAATGCATATGCCAGTTCTATTGAAATATGTATTTTCTGATCCTGCATCTTTATGATATTTGGAGAACTACAAAATCTGAGGAACAGCTAACTTCTGCCTTCAGATGGGGTCATTCTGGGCAGCAGCAATTCACAAAGAGTAGATTATTCAAGTATTCTTCTTCCTGAAGTTCCACACATTCTCTAAATGACTTGGTTGTCCATAATTGGGATGTTAAGAGCCAGTAATCCTTTTTTTTGTTAACAATTTTTATTGGTTTATAATGTAACATACAAAATACAAAGAAAATACAAAAGTAAATAATAGGAAAAAGAGAAAAGGAAAAAGGGAAGAGGAAAGGTAGGAGGGAAAAAAAGGGGTGGAAAGAAGGAAAAGGCATTGACTTTCAACTCCCTTCAGTACAGTAGAATCAGGCATTAACATCAAACCTCAACTTTTTACTTTTATGTAGTAGTTTCTATTATGCATGGAACTACTATTCTATCAGATGCATGGAACAAGACATTTCAATAACAACTAATCTATCTAATCTAAAACCCAAAATCAACGTTTCATTTTTTTTCCACCTCAAGCACAAAGCCTAGAAGTGGTTTCCATATAGAAATAAAATATTTGAATTTTTTTTCTTTGATCTAAGCAGTTACTTTAGCCATCTCTGCTAACTCTATCAGTTTTTCAGTCATTTGTCCATTGTGGAGGCCAAGGTTACCCTCCATTTCTGTGCGTAAAGTAGTCTTACTGCCATCAACATGTACAACATCAAAGTTCCAAAAAAATTTCCAAGTCTTTTTCCATTAAACCCAAAAGGAAAGTTTCTGGTTTTCTGTTTATATTCACTTTAAGAATTTTCTGTATTAAGGAATGAATCCTACTCCAATATTTCTTCACTTTATTACACGTCCACCATAAATAATAAAAAAATCACTTCGTTACATTTACATTTCCAACATTCATTTGAAATGCCTTTATACATTCTTGACAACTTGTCTGGAGTTAAATACCAATGATACATCCTCTAATAGAAGTTTTCTTTTAAGTTATAATTTAATGTAAATTTTAGATCTTTCTTTCACATATTCTCCCATTGTTCAAGCTTTACATTATTATATTCCACTCACTCTGTAAATGGCTTGGTTGTCTATAATTGGGATGTTAAAAGTCAGTAATCCTAACTGGAAATGAATTTAAGCAGGGGTGGGATCCGACCGGTGTAACTACTGGTTGGTGATTTTACATTTTGCGCTGTGCACACATGTATATCGTCGTCATCTAGCTGCCTGGACAGCTGAACAGTGCTGCGCACGGTTGCACAGCGGTTAAAAAAGCATTTTTTCCTGCTTTTTCAATAGCAGCTGTGTTGCGCAAAGCAGCTGAGGTTGAAAAAGCAGGAAATAAAGGTCAGGTAAGAGCCCGGGTGAGCGGGTGGGCCAAAACAGCAGCTATGTTCTATGTATACTCTCTGTTTGCTGCTTTTCAGACCAACCGGTTCTACAGAAGTGGACAGAACCAGTAGAATCCCACCCCTGAATTTAAGAGAAATGAAAGCTAGATCAACACCTTAGTTTCATTGGTCTATGTTCCCAAGCAATAGCTAAAGTAGTTTCTAGATTCTGCTTCAATTCTTAGATAGAAAAAAAATCATTTGAAGATACAGGCAACCTTCAGCTTGGACAAATAAACCTAATGATTGTCCTCAGTGTTTGCAAAACAAACAACATCACCATCAACAGGTGTTTCAGCTGCTGATCAGCAGTGCTGCAGCTTGAAAAATATGAGTATATTGACAAGGGCAGGCAGAGAAATGCCAGGTAGGTTATACTGAGCAGCAGTATGATGGATTAGACATGGTTTCCATTATTTTCTTTGCCAACCAACCCCTTAACATCAAATATTTACTAATAGCCATGTAACAAGAAAACATTAACATATATCAGTTTATGGGGATACTTTATGCACTTTAGGATAGACCTTAATAGAAACCTATATTTTGCCGTGTAATGATGTGCCTATAACAAGGAAGCAACCTTGAACTCCCCAATTAACATTAACATTTAAGTACATAAGACCAGCCATTCAAGATCAAACCAAGTCCCATTTTAGCTCAGCATTTTCTTTTTCATGTGGCTAACCAAATGTTGCTGGGACACTCAAAAGTAGGGGATGGAGACATATTACACTCCCACCACTCTTCCCTATAATTGGCACTTGAAGGCATGCTGCCATCACCCCAGAGGTAACAATTAGACTTCAAGATGAAGTGTCCTTGACTGAACATGACTTTATTCAATTCCCTTTTAAAGCCATCCAAGTTAGTGGGCATCACCACATTATGTGGTAATAAATTCCGCAGGTTAATTACATGTGGGTGAAAAAGTACTTCCTTTGGTCTGTTTTAAATCTTTTCCCAGTCAGCTTTATTGGATGGCCTGTGGTTTTAATATTTTGAGAGAAGAAAAAAAAACCTACTTCTCTCTGTCCACTTTTCCCATGCCATTTATGCTTTAATACATTTTGATCATTACTACTTTATTTTAGCCTTTTTTCAATGCTAAAGAGTTTCTGTTTGATTTTCTGATGGGGAAAGCATTCAAATTCCCCAATCATTTTGGTTGTCTAGTTTGTACTTGTTCCAATTTCATGACATTTTTTTCATGTTTGACATCAAAACTGTACAGCGTATTCCATATATAGCCATCGTGTGGATTTGTATAAGGGTATTACAATGATGGCATTTTTATTCTGGCTAATTAACTTAGTCAGTTTTTTGCTTAGTCCTAAATCAAGCTCATTTATAGACAAGTTAAAAAATATTGTTGCTAAAAGGTTGTGACAGAATTTGCTTTTGCTCGCACTTCCTTTTTCTCTCCCTCTAAGTGACTAGTTGTTTTTTTTAACCATTTTATCAATCTGCCTGACTGACTGACCCAAAACCTCCTGGAACTTCCCATGGTTCCTTTTTAAAAATTGGTGAGATGTTGGCTACTTTCCAGTACTCTGATTAAAGAGTCTAATTAGAGAGGTGTTACATATTCTTGCTAGGAGTCCAAACATCTTTGGAGTTATTTAAGTTCTGGAGTGGTTTCCACCAGAACCTGATTATTTTTACAGTGTAGCTTTTAAGACATCTCAGAATATATTTTCTTGTTACTTCAGCTTGCTTTACTTGATCTGAATCGTTCCCTGAGAAAGCCTGAGCAGGCTCAGGTATCTGTCTATTTTTGCTCTAAAGACAGTTGCAAACAATTAATTAGTTTCCCTGCAATGTCCATATTCTTCTTGAGGATCTTTTGCAGTCCACTGACTCTCTGATTGATTTCTTACTTCTTCTTTTTTTTTTTTTGTAAATTTTATTTGAGTTTTCACAAAGAGAAAAAAAAATACAAATAAAACATCTTTTTTGAAAGTAGCGTAATCCCGGGTTACATTTCTTCATACAGACACAAATTCAGGTTCATGCTCATTTTTATATTCTATTCCATATCTTATTACTATTTTACATTTTCTGCATAGCTTCTCCCCTCTTTTAATTTTCTCAATTTTATTTTAATTATCTCATCTCAATTCAAATCATTGTATTTATATTTTTTGTCTGTCCTATTTCAATTATCTATTATCTTTTCTCATTAAACAAAATTTCTCCTGTAGTTACTGATTGGAGTATGACGCCTTTATATCTTTTCCCTAAAGTTGTAACGTTCAATATAATACATAACTTCCATTTGGATTCTGCTTGGTACATTCTTAAAATACACACTGTATTCTTAAAAAAAGAAAAAATTATAAATGTATATAATTAAAACAACATTCCATTCCAATTCAGTTCTATCATTATTATTAATATTCATTAAAGTCTTAACATCTTTAACATTACTTTTCAATTAAATATCATACTTCTATGGGAACAATTATAAGCTTTCCATAGTTAATTCCCCCCCCTCTTCGATTTCTTACTTCTAATACATTGTGTTTGCATTATCACTTGTACTTTTTCTGCCAGACGGTTTGCTCTTTTTTGTTCTCCTTATTAAGACAGTATTTCCATTTTTTCAAAGAAACATTCAAAGGCTTTTTCTTTTTTATGAAAACCTTATCTCTTAAAGCTTCCTGGATACTACTAGTAAACCGTGCAACCTTTTCCTTCATTTGGATGACACTTTCTTATTCTATGGAATATATTCAAGTTGATGTATTGTGGTTTTGCATATCTTCCAGGCATTACGAAAAAATATGCCTTCTTGCCTTTTCCTTTCATTCTTTTTTTTCCCCCCAGTCTTCTCACTGGCATTATCATTAAACCTTGAAAGCAATTTTAATCAGCCTTAAAATGACAATGTGTCTTATGGAATAAAATCGTTTGAAACAATTCTATTACTCTTTAGGGTCAGTTGGGCTTCCCTGGTATGGGAACCAAAGCTCATTCCAAACTCATGATGCCAAACTCATGATTTCACTACCTCCAGTGACCTCACTGATTAGGGATAAAGGAAATATAGTTTAATATATCTAAGGAATGCTTGGTTGAGGCTGTCTTCAAGCATCATAAAACATTCCTTAAAACATTTATCCGTCATGGTTTATGTACACGCAGGAGATCCCTTAAAACTGCTTCTTATTGTATTCTTTCAGCAGCTCTTTTCTAAAGGAAAGGGCAGTGCTGATTTGATATAAGCTTCCTGGTGGTATTCCTATTATGTAATTGAAAGAGAGATTGGGGGAAGGAGATAATTGTTCCAATTATGTTACAGGTTCCTCCTAAGCTACTTGGCCTATAGTCCAGTATTAACACAAGACACTAGTCCATCCCTTTCATCTTGTTCTCTTAAATCCCCACCAGACTGATTTGCTCTATAAGAGACAGAATCTTGAGTCAGTCAAGAGTCACCTGGAAACAATCTCTCCTAAACCCAGCTCCTTAAAAGCTACAGTCATTCACTTTGATAGTCCCAAATTGCATCTCTTGCTCTTTTTCCACCACCACCCCCTCCCCAGAAGACCTGCAAATGGTAAGCTGACCCTTGCTAGTCTAACAAAAAGAGACACAGAGCCTCTCAGGCTATCAAAATGATATTATTCAGACACAGGTCTTGGACTTGTAGTAGTCAGCTCTAAATTGTGGTCTGGAGAAATACAAGAAATATCATACCAAACCAAAGTGATGGGTTTTATTTTGCTTTCTTCTGCTTCTTCTTTTTCTTCCTTTGATATTCAGGAAACTGTAATTTGGTTTAAAGAGAATTTGTGACTGGAGTAGACTGTACAGATCAAAAAATATATGTACTTAATGTGTGGATTTGACTGAACACAGAAAAAAAAATTACAAGTCCCATTTCTAGCAGAGGATCTGCCATTCTGCAGCTGAATAATTATTCCAGTGTAGGAGAGATAGCCATATATATAGCATGAACACTAAGCAGTAATTGGTCTTCAGAAGAGAAAAGGGCATGTGGTAAAGGAACGACCAATTTTTCAAACCCACTCTCAAATCAGCTGTCATCATCTGAGTTTGATTTATGACCATTAAAATTCAGACTCTTTCAAAGATTCATAGCGGTTGCCAACAGATGTGATTTTTGATATCATATAAAATCATTGAAGAAAGTAATGGGTTCTATTCTAAAGGTCAGTTTTACTGAGTTTCTATTAAAATTTACCTCATCCATAGTAGTCAGAGTTCTGAAAATTCCTGACAGAAAATAGTGGCCTAATTCACAACTACAGAGTATTCATACTATTTTTTTTTCTTACTCACATCATCCTGATCCTCTCTATTGTATCATGAGCTACTGAAAAGACTTTATACAACCCCATCACTTTAATATTTAGCATGGATCTCCTCAAAACATCTCATATTATCTTCATAGATAATAGCTATCTACAGCTATCTCTTTTTTGGATCTGATGATCCCTGAAAGTAAAGACACCAGTCCTATTTGTACCCACTGCCTGCCCTGTACAGAAGAGACATACCAGGTTACAAGGATCTGCCAATTCCCCGCATTGTTGTTATCAGTTGGCCTGAGAGATCTCCTCACTGAAGAGGTCAGGAAAAACAAAATGGCCATCTCAACAATTCTTCTAAGCAACCCTAATCCTATCATAACTGTGTCAGGCACCCTAAAATTAAGAACCAACCCCCATGTTATCATCTGTAGCTTTTCCATCCCCATCTTTTTTTTCCCCTTTCTTTCTATGTTTTGTTACTTGTAGTCAGGAAGACTAACAAATAGTCCTCCAAATTGTAGAACCAAGTATAAATACTCAAAAGAAACTTTTTCACAATTCAGTTGCTTTGAATTGAAAATGTTTTGGGCATTTTTTTTCCTTTGGCATTTGACTACTTATGGCCATTATTAGACATTTTCTTGTGCTTTGTTGGCATAATTTATGTCTCTTTACATTATTGTATGTTATATTATCTTTTTTATACTGCTACAAACTGCTGCATTTCTATTACTCAGCCATTCATTTATGAGCTGTTCACTTATGAGCATTCTGTGGTGGCCTTCGGAAACCATCAGTACAGCTTGCAATGATGTTTGCTATTCAGATGATTGGACAAGCTGCAAGAGCCATGGTGGCGCAGTGGTTAGGATGCACTATTGCAAGCTAATTCTGCCAACTGCCAACAGTTTGATTTTTACTAGCTCAGCTTTCCATCCTTCTGAGGTTGGTAAAATGAGGATCCAGATTGTTGTGGGCATTATGCTAACTCTGTAAACCACTAAGAGAGGGTTGTAAAGCATTGTGAAGTGGAATATAAGTCTTAGTGCTATTGATATTGCTATAGATTAATAATAACGATTGACGGACTGTTGAGGAGTTGCAGTACCCACAGCCCAAAAAACTGTTTTGTTGCTGCTGAAAGCATATCATATACCCAGTTGTATCAGACAGTCTATCATCTCTGGACTAAGTTGAATCAGGAAATTTTCCTGGACCTAGATTATAGAGGACAGCCAGATTAGTGGTGTACACTGGTGGTATGCTGTTGGTTCACACCAGTTCTAGCAATGGTAGCACCATTCGGCAGTTGACCCTGTCCACCCGTTCCTGCCCTTTCCTGTCCTATATTTCATTCATTTTGCAGCTTAGCTGATGTGCACAGCAGCGTATCCAGAGTATATTGCCGTGCCTAGCTGTTTTAACACCAGCGCTGATGGTAAAGTAAGTTTTCAAGCTTAAATTGCCCATTTTAGAATGCTCTATGCACGCACACAACGCACGCACCCACAGAACCGGTAGTAGAGAAGTTTGCATCCCACCATACTGGTGAGTGTACTGGTTAAAGCTAGAAATTGGAATAGAGCCTTAGACCAAAGGACACTTGGGTGACCTTGGACTAGTCTCATACAGACCTAGGAACCAGTCAATGGAAAACCACTTCTGAATTCTTGCTACAAAAACTGTAGGAACTTGTCCAAGGGATCACTAGGCATCAACATTGACCTGAAGGTTAAAAAAATATTCTGTGATCAACCATAACAATAATATGGAGACACCATGAAACAACAACATCTACCTATCCCAAATCGTTGGGAAGGACTTGATACAATTGCCAAATCCAGTCTAAACATCTGGCCAAATGTGCAATGAACTGTATTATGGAGGATGGTATTTCAGTCTATTTTCTGCAGTGAGTTTTCCTTAAACCAAATTATCACTGTAGAACTGAAATAGATGTTATTTAAACCTGAAGGGATGACCCAACAGATAAAATAACTTTATCACTGATTATATAAGCTGAAGCAGCCAGGTTTCCGAAGCAAGGTGAGTTGAAACATGTAGCCAGGCCTCACTGGTGACTATTCTCTCTCTATTTTGATTTGTTGGTTTCTTTGCAAATCTTAACATTCTTAGTCATTCTTTGAAGTAAAACCATATCATTTTATACAACAGTTAGGGACTTGTTCTAAGTTACAAATTTCAGTTCCTCATCCAACCACTAATTTGTATAGAGATGTTTCATCCCTTTAATAGTGGGAAGCTTGGCCCTGTGCAAGGGAAGTATGGCTTGTTCTTTGTTAATCCAAATCAAAACCAGTCTGTATTGCTTATTGCCCTCTCTTTATGAAGAGATCTTGGCTGTTGTAAATTTTTCAAACACCATTTTGTTGTTAAGGTGGCTAAATATATTGTTGCAATAAAAACACTAGGTGTACACAATTTCTACAATAAAATTCAATACTTGGCATGAGAATAATTCAGTTCAGAGAAAAATTGTGACAATACAATTTTATTCATTAACTATGATCAGTGATATATTTTTTATTTATTTATTTAATTTATATTGTCGCCTATTCGCCTATGGCAACTTGCGGTGGCTTACACAATCTAAAACCATATTTAAAAGGAAAAATAAAAATAAAAAACAATATATTAAGCAATACTTCTATTTCTACATAAAATCAATGTACTTCTCAACTGATATTATGTATTTATCTGTATAATTTAAAAAGTTGTATATGTTTATAGCATCTCTTCTATCATTAAAACCTCATAACCATTAAGGGGTACAATGACCACGTTATCCAGCTCAGATTGTAATGTGGCTGTTTGAAAAATTACTTAATATGACTCACACTGAACTTGGAAGCAACCCATCCAATCTGACTCAAATGTCTCCAAGCAAGGTTTAGAAACTGGAAGCTTTATGTTAACTACTGTGATAAATCCAATTTGTGTATTTTAAACTTTAGTGGGACTAGATGCACTTTGTAAGCAAAGTATATTTTTGAAAAAATAAAACTTGCTGTCTTTCAGGTAAATAGGTTTGGATCCTAGATACACAGGGATGTTCACATTTCTTTACAAAATGTTCTTCAATCATTCAGCTATAACCCCCAGTTTGGCTGCAAACTGTCCCCTGCAGATACACTGGGAATATGATTTTATTGTGTGGGAAGCATCCAACATTTTAAATTAATAAATGTGGACATCCTTTTAAAAAAGTTGGTATCTGATAAATGAAATAATATTACTATAACTGCAGTCAATGAACTGGCACATTCCAAAAGCTGCAGAACTGTACTGCTTAATATTTTATTAACTTATTGAACATCTATCCAAGCCATGGTTTAAAGTTACTAGATGTGGGTTGCCAAAATCCAGATGTTCCCTAGGAAGTAGCAAACAGTTACAATTTTATTTTTTCCATAATGGTTGGCATGATACCTTGAACTAAAAAATAGTTGGGGCTAGCATAAAATTTTAAGTCAGAAAAAAAAAATCATATTTAACGCTAACCACGTTTTGCATACTGCAAATGCAATATTTCAATCTTTACCTGGCCTGTTTAACCTTCTTGTATGAACACAGTGACTATCACTAGGATTCTCTTGACAGCTAATGATGTTACAAAGAGAAATCTTGCTCTCCTTTTACTTCAGCCTCTATGCAAAGGGCAGCTTGTTGAAGAGGGTAATGATATCAACAATTGTTTTAAAAAGCTAACAAAATTGCTAATTAACCACCATGCTTCAAAGCTATACAGTACTGTATTCTCCAAGTTAAACTCTCTTTCTCTCACCAACTTATAAAGAAAGTGAAACTAAATGAAACTCTCCATTCATTTCCTTTAGGAAGTTGTAGTGCACTCATTTTACTTCTGATCAAACATGCATTGGTAGTTGCATGGTTCTGATCTATGTTCCATCTGCATGTTTCCAAAAAATATAACTCAGATGTGGCCCCGAGCCTATTCACAGTGACATAAATGAGTTAATTTTCATTGTATGCTAGGACTAATGGGAAACAGATCCTGTCTCTTGTAAAACATTAAGCCAATGGATAAGCGATAATGGTTCACCTGCCACATGGAGTCATAAGAACATGTATTAACTAGCAGAAGGTCTGGGCCTCCTTTCCTGATCTTGCAACTCCTGGGCTTTCTGTAATTGCTGTTGCTTTGCCAGTTTCAGAGGATGTGCTGTGTATTACCTTGAGCAACGGGAAGCATACAGCGAAAAAGTCATTTTCATATTGATTCTATAATTATCCTTAGCTGTGGCTGCAAAAAATATTTTCTTCTCTTTGAAGGTGCATGAAAGAATGTAGGAAGAACTTTGCTTAAATTTTATAAGGATAGATTATTCAAGATGGTAATAGCAGGGGAGGAGAACTTTCCCACACAGATGTTATGGGGAAATCTACCAATTCCAATGTCTTCGTTTGAGTTACTTTTATTTAGAAGGCATCCTGGCTTCCTGTTATTAGACTAGGATGTTTTCTCTGTGACTGCTTCTAAGGATTGAAAGGGATGTTCTGTCAAGAGATGTTAGATAGCTCTTTCTTTTTAATCCCTCTACAGGTAATTTTTGATTTATGACCACAATTGAATGTAAAATTTCTGTTGCTACATGAAACATTTGTTAAGTGAGTTTTGCCCCATTGCATGTCATTTCTTGCCACAGTTAAGTGAATTAGTGGAGTTGATAAGTAAATCTGGTTTTCCCATTGATTTTATTTATTTGTCAAACATGTACAAGATAACAAGTGTAGGTATGAACATAAACAGGAACAAAGGAAGTAAATATAGATAAATGGGGACAGTAAGACAGGGACGGTAGGCACGCTGGTGCGCTTATGCATGCCCCCTTTAAGGACCTCTTAAGAATGGGGTGAGGTCCATGGTGGACAGTTTGAGGTTGTAGCTGTGAGGGGTTGAGGTTGTAACAACAGATTCTAGTAGGGTGTTCCAGGCAGAGGTGGTATTCAGCAGGTTCTGACCAGTTCTGGAGAACCAGTAGCAGAAATTTTGAGTAGTTCGGAGAACCAGCAAATACCACCTCTGACTGGAGATTTTACAATGTCCTTCCCCTGCCACAGCCACCAAGCCACGCCCACAGAACCAGTAGTAAAAAAAATTTGAATCCCACCACGGTTCCAGGCATTGACTATTCTGTTGCTGAAGTCGTATTTTCTGCAATCGAATTTGGAGCTGTTTACCTTGAGCTTGTATCAGTTGTTTGCCCATGTGTTATTGTGACTGAAGCTGAAAAAGTCATTGATAAGCAAGATGTTATAGCAGACAATTTTGTGAACTATGCTTAGATCGGACCACAGGTGGCGCGGTTCCAGATTTTGCTTGTCAGAAGGTTGCAAAAGGTGGTCACAGGATCCTGGGACACTACAACCATCATAAATATCAGTCAGATGCCAAGCATCTGAATTTTGATCATGTGACTATGGAGATGCTGCAATAGTCATAAGTGAAAACTGGTCATAAGTCTATTTTTTCAGTGCTGTTGAAACTTTGAATGGTCACTGAACAAACTGTTGTAAGTCAAAAACTATCTGTATTCGAAGGCAAAAATCATATTTAGATAGACTTATACATTGATTTGCTGAATTGGTATTGGATAACAGTGATCAATGGTGATGTAGCCTTTGTTTTAATATTCAATCAATGATCAATTTCTATAACCCCCTAGCGGTGGCATTAAGTGGTTTTATTTATATTAGTCTCTAAATATTAGTATCTGAGACAGTGGTGGGATTCAAATTTTTTTACTACCAGTTCTGTGGGCGTGGCTTGGTGGGTGTGGCAGGGGAAGGATACTGTAAAAACTCCAGTCAGAGGTGGTATTTGCCGGTTCTCCGAACTACTCAAAATTTCCACTACCGATTCTCCAGAACTGGTCAGAACCTGCTGAATACCACCTCTGATCTGAGATTTGGACACATATGCAAAGGCCTAGCTCTCTGGAGAATGCTGGAAAGATAGAAGAAAAGAGAAGAAAAGGAGGATCAGCAGTAGAATTGTTGGACATTATTATAGTGGCAGAACAGATTGTTGTGTAGAAAATCTATGTGACTGCTAAGAGTCAACATTGATTTGATGCTACATAGGCAAGTATGTGGCAGGGAAAGCAGCACATAACATACAGGCACCAGGGTGGCATGGTGATTAGAATGCAGTATGGCTAACTAACTTCTAGCTGCCAGGAATTCGATCCTGATCTCGGCTTAAGGATGACTCAGCCTTTCGTTCTTCCAAGGCCGGTAAAATGAGGATCCAGATTGTTGGGGGCAATACACAGAGTCTGTAAATTGCTTAGAGGGGGCTATAAAGCAGTATGAAGCTGTTTATAAGTCTAAGTACTGCTGCTATACTCATCTAATGTTTTCTTTCCCTCATTTTCCTCCTGCTTGACTCAGGTGGAGATGGAGATGGAGGCCAGTATCTAATTAGCTATAACACAACCTTCTTGGGAGTGGCACCATATCACTAAAACTTCTGAGAAGCCTATAATTCAGGAGAATTCTAACATCCACTTAGAAAAAAAGAATTCTCACCCAGATAAGAGAGCTTTGGCTGACTTTTATGATTACTGCAATTGTTTGCTTTTGCTATATTATTTTGTTATTTATAGCCTGTTTTCAAGAGCCTGAAATCTGATTTTTGGTAGACTGGAAAAATGGATAGAAACAAAGAAACAAGTAGGCATCCAATAATACCTATGGGCCCATATACTGGGAAGCAGAAAATAGTTTAGAGACTGAAAAACCTAACAATGGTTATGTGATAATCTGTCATAGCTGTGAATTCAACTCCAGATTGTTGTTGAGACAGAGAATCCTATAAGCCCGTGATGGCGAACCTATAGTACGTGTGCCATAGGTGGCACACAGATCCATTTGTGCGGGCATGCGATCCCCAGCCAAACTTACCTGCACTGCACTGCTTACCTGCATGTGCATGCCTCCCAGCTGGTTTTTGGCCCGTTTGAGGCCTTTTTCACCCTCTTGGGGGCTCAAGGTAAGCCTCTGCAGCCTTTGGAGGCCAAAAAAATGGGCCTTCCAGAAGTGCCAAACCCGGAAGTGCTGAAACGGGCTTGGTTTTTGGCCTCCAAAGGCTGCAGAGGCTTCCCTCAAGCCCCTGGGAGGGTGAAAATGACCTCAAACAGGCCAAAAATCAGCTGGGAGGCACATGCATGCACAGTGCAGGTAAGGGGGGTGGTTGCGTACACATGCACAGAGGGGGGCATTGTTGATGCTGGCACACGCACACTTTCAGCACGCCACAACAAAAAAGTTTGCCATCACTGCTATAAGCTAAGTTTGCATGGCTCACCTATCCATGGTTAAACATCAAGTAACTTAATTTTCTAATTTTGCCTGCCAGACAAACATAGATGACACTGCCTAAGTTCACACAATAATCTAAGACAAAATGTGGTTGGGTAATTTATAGTCAGTGTGCAATGCAAACACATTCAAAATAATGATGCTAGAAGCAAAATCTCACTGTCTCTGTGACATGGTATCCATTCCTGACATCATGCTGCTTTTTGAAATAAAATCATGAATGCTATTCCATTTCTCAAAGTGACTGCATTGCAATGAGGTTCTCAAACATTTCAGGTAAGTCTGAATTTATCATACCACTTTCCAGTATTTTCCAGCAGAATATCACTCTTGTTTAGTTACTGGTGCCTAATCCAGAATTTGGCATTATTACTATGCCCCGGAACAATTTCTAGTGATATAGTCATTGATCACCTCAAGCTTTTGACCACTGTAGATAAATATTCTGATGTTTAATCCCCTCCATAGTTTGCAGAGGAACATTTTTAACTACTTATTGCCTACTAGAGCCTATGAATTATATCAAAGCCATAATCCGAGGGCCTTTTAGAAATTGTTTTGCAACTTTTTTTTTACTGGTTTATAGCTGAATAATATGTTAGTTTTACCGTTATGATTTACACTGATATTTAACATTTCCAATTTGCTTTAAGGAATACTTCTTGTCCTTGTTATTTAAGTGTGTGTCTTTTTATAAGAAATGAGTCTCACTTGGTCTAAAGAGCTTATTCCCACGCAAGTGTGAATAAGGTTGTAGTAATAAGAAGTTAGCAAAAAGCCACAATCAAACAGCATGCTTAATTGAGTCAATTAAAAGCATTGCAGTGATTTAAAAAAAACAAACAGCCATGTAAGCCTAGAATTAACTTTGGTTTGGCTCATGGTGTTATATGACCATAAATTATTACTTCAGTGAATTATGGGATCAAGAAAAGGAGTGAATGTATTAATCAGATTTAGCTTCTTGTGTATGAAGACGTAACAGGACAATTCCAATCTAAATTAAAACATCTCCTGCAGCCCTGTGAATCTCCCCACCGGTCTAGAAATAGGGGTGTAAAAAGCTTTTCTTTCCATCCGTTGCATCATTCATGATAAAGCTTCTCCTTTCTCCCCCAGAGAGGGTGAGGGGGGGAACAAAAGCTGCCATAACATAACAAGACAGGAAAAACATTGACTCAAAACATCTTCCTTCTTTCTGGATGAGAGGAAACAGAACTTTCCTGCAACATGGGGGGAAAAAAGTTTTCAGTGGGTGCTGGAGTAGGTGAGGAATCACAAATAGAGGCTGACAGCTAGAGCAATTGAAGTGAAACAGTCCTGCCTATTGAAGAATTCAGATGGGAAATTCTCTTTGCAATCAAGAAAGTTCATCCATTGTGGCATGCTGTTACACACCCTTCGTCGGAGACAAACACAGTTTTCCCCATTCCCCAACTTTCCTCCTAAGTTAAATCTTAATTCAGCCTTTCCTAACCTGGTATTTTCCACATATCAGCCAAGCCATCTGAATGTAGGAATACATGTAGAAATGACTCTCAGCTCAATGGATTATTTCTCAAGCAAATGGTATATAAAGTACTAGTAAAAAGCTGTTGGTGACACAGTATGTTTAAGAGATTCAGCTGAAGACCTACAGCCAAGTGTTATGTATTAGCATACTTACCTGCAATTGGTTGGTCCGTGGCGGCAGGAAATTTGAAGAGCCATCACTGGCTACAGCCGCGAGCAGCCCAAATATAAAAAGGGCTGCCATGGTTTCTTCAGAGCTCAGTCCTAGAAGGAAGTAAAAACAATTGATGATGTCCTGAGTCTCATTCCCGCGACTTAACACTGGCGATGAAGGTGGGCTACTGAGACAAAAGGAACCAGTGAGCATGTGGCGACCGACAAACACCGGCAACGCATTGAGACAAAATGCCCAGGAACAACACGCCACCTGCACCGTTCGATCCAGCAACCGAAGACTGGGAATCGTACATCAACCGATTCCTCGTGTTCCTTGAAGGGAGAGACCTCCATAATATATCCGAACATAGGAAGAGAGCTGTCTTCCTCAAACATTGAGGGCCCGTGGTATTCAAGATGGCCAAAGCATTAGCGGCACCCACCGACGTGGAAACGATGGCCTGGCTGGGCCTGGAAAGAATACTGAGGGCTCACTACATGCCAACCATCTCCTGCCTCATCAAAAGACATGAATTTTATTGGCGCGACCACAAAAAATCTCACAGGGCACCATTGTGGATACCAGCAAAAGTGACCCAGATAACTGGACCCCATTCATACAGGGTAGACACCGAGGATGGGTGGAGCTGGAGAAGGTACATAGACCAGCTCAAATCTAGAGCCATGAAGGGAGACCCAAACAGACCCACGGAAGAGGGGGGAGCCCCTCAAACAAACAAAAACCCAGGGAAGAAGGGGGAGACCCCTCAAAAATGACCATGGGGAAGGGAGAGACCCCTCAAGCAAACAAAATACAACCAGAGAAGAGGGGGGAGACCCCTCAAACAGAAAAAACACAAATAGAAAGGGAGGGGGAGACCCTCCACGAACAAAAGAAATAACAGAACAAACCCTGACAACTACACAACAACCACTACTAACACTAGCCCCAGTCGGGAAACGCAAACATACCTGAAACCAGGGAAGAAGGTAAGTCGGGGAGACAGGAACAGGTCCAGAAGGATAACAGGAAAGCAGTCCCTGGCGGGAGCGGCCGAGCCAACTCACCAGCCAGGAAATTCCTGGCGGGAGTGGCATGGCCAACTCAACCTTCCAGGAGGTTCCAAAAAGATGGACAGGAGGAACAACAGATCGGTCCGAACAGTCCAGAGGCCAACCCACGACTGAGTTGCACAGGTCCAGTAGAACCCATAAAAGCCCCGCCTACCTACATGATTACCTACGGTAGGCGAGGCTTGGATTGGTTGGACCGGACCAGGTGGGGAGGGGTGTTATGTATTAGCATACTTACCTGCAATTGGTCGGTCCATGGCAGTGGGAAATTAGGGCTGCTGCGGTTTCTTTGGAGCTCAGGCTTAGAAGGAAGTAAAAACAATTGATGATCATGTTGGTATCCTGAGTCTCATTCCCGCGACTTAACACCAAGAGTCGCTTCAACAGAGAAATGGGCAGCATATAAAATTAGTAAATAAATATTTAAAACACATGCTAATTTTTTTCTTTTTCCGTTCCTTTTCCTTTTCCTTTTTTGTTCATTTACAATGACTTCGTCTATTTCCATCTGTTTTTCTCTTGAATTTCTTTGCCCTCGTTTGTTTGCTGTTCCTTTCTCTTATCAAATTAACTTTAATGAGTGGAATCAAAATCACATGGAGAAGAAGCAAGCATAGCCAATTCTAGATTGATATTTAAAGAAAGATGAGATATGCTGGTGAAAAGGCTTTTAAGACAGAACTTGATGCTCATCCACAAACAATAAACACCTAACTAGAGTTTAAAGGGACAAGAAATTGCAGATAATTTATGCATCCCTTCCAAAGTAAATACTTGATATTTCAAGATCAGAATTTTTTTCATCTGCCATTAAAACATATTCTCTGTTTTTCTTGATATAGTCTATATTATCTTATTTTCTAAGCAATTTCTTTTCAAATGTCAATCTGCTGGATTGGTCTTTTTCAGTCACATAAAAGTAGATATGTTAATATACATGCATGTAAATGCATCTGTCATCAATATGCAAAGTGCAATGTTTTGTCAATGAACTGTTATATATAGCATAACAGATAGGTCAGTTGATTAGATTCATTGAGGTGTCATTCAAAATAACATTGAAATGTTTGTCCAATATGTTTTTGAAGTAGTCACCTTAGTCTATGGCATGGATGTCAAACTCATTGAGGGTCGCATCAGGGTTATGTTTGACCTTGAGGGGGCGAGATGGGCATGGCCAGGCTGGGGTTGGCCAGTTCAACATCACTCATGTCGGGGGCACCTGTGGTGGCCTGAGCGCTCTGCCAGTGAAAACAAACTCCCAAACTCTGTTTTCAGCTGTGACAGCCTCCTGCAACCCTCTGCCAGGGAAAACAGAGCTCAAGAGGACTGTACGTGGCCCTCCCGAGCTCTGTTTTCACGAGCTGAGGTACCACAGGCCAGTCCTTCATTGTTTCCAGGATGGCCCCACAGGCCAGATCTAAACATCCTGTAGGCCAGATCTGGCCCCTGGGCCTTGAGTTTGGCACCCCTGGTCTATGTGGGCAAAAAGTCAGGAAGAATTGGGTGCCTCCTTTTCCTGCTAAACAGTTTTGTTAAAAAGCATCAGCTTTTGTGAGCTTACAGCTTACTTCATCAGATTCATGGAATGGCTAAACTGACATAGGATTCATTTCCCACCTTACTTCCATTTAAATCTGGGGGGGGGGGGGGGGGGGGGGGGGGGGGGGGGGGGGGGGGGGGGGGTGGGGGGGGGGGGGGGGGGGTTTGGTGGGGGGGGGGGGGGGGGGGGTTTTTTGGGGGGGGGTTTGGTGGGGGGGGGTAGGAATTATTAGTCTTGATCTGCTGTTTTTTAACTATCTGTAAGCTATCGGTGAGCAGGAAGATGTAGACATTGAGCTAATGAAAATATTAAAAGAAGAAAACACCTTCTTTGGGGAATCTTAAGAAACCTCTCTGGAATAGCTGATGATAGCACTGTTTGACATAATTAATATGATTGACGGAGATACCTTAAAATACATTATCTCTTTTACAAGTGTGGATATCCGCATCCTATTTATCACATCAGGGCCTACTTGTCTAACCTCGAGGTTTTCACAGGTGCATTCCCTTTAAGAGTGCAGTAGCAACCCTCAATGTCTCCAGAGAAATCAGTCCCAGATGTGAAGGGCAGACATTTCCTTTCCAGGAAGCCTGCCCTCAGGTATGGCCCATTCAAGGGAAATCCAAGACTGTTTGCCAAATGGTGAACCAAGGTGGCTGCATAATGATTATCTTTGCTTTTCTGTTGCTTGGCACTTTAGAATTATATATTTGTGTGTGCGTTCAGCCTTTGCTGTTAAGACCTCTTGTTGCTAGACTCAAGTTTTCTAATCAAATATTTTACATAGGATTTGTCATCCACCAGCCATTTGCCTAGTTGAGATATCAGTGTTTATATATTCAGGAGCATCATCATGTCATTATCTTGGCACATTATTGCTATTCTGCTGTATCAAAAGGTTTTGTCAATGCTATACAGCAACATCAATGCTCTCCCAGGTGCTTTACCCATAGCTGCTAAAATGAAAAATAATTCCTATTTTATTCACAATTATTGAAGTTTTAAATTAAATATAGCAATTAAAAATGGAATATTTCATTTGTATTTATTTCAAGATATCTTCATTCAGGAAAATATTACAAAAAGGAGGTAATGATGCCTTCTGTGTCTTAGGGATGTCTTTCCTTTTCTTTGCAAATATCTGTCTGTCTCTCCCAATATGCAAACACAAGAGTACAACTCATGTATTGCTCTATGCACTGGAATGTTATTCATTAGAAAAAACACTGTTTTCCTTGAAACAGATTAAAATGCTAATTATATCCTGTAATACAGGGAGCTATGGCCTATGATTCAATAATTCAAAATCCAACAACAGCAAGAATAGCAAGAATATAAAACAAACTGAGATGGCAAACTACAAGGGATAAATAATTTCAAGAAATGTACTGCTTATTTGAAAAGGGTCATTTTTTAAAAAAAGAACAGAATAACGGACTTGGAAGGGACCTCAGAGGTCTTCTAGTCCACCCCCTGTTCAAGCAGGAGACCCTATACCATTCTGGACAAATGAATGTCCAATCTATTTTTGAAAGCCTTCAGTGATGGATATCTATGGAGATTCTCAGTCATCCAGGTCATCGTTATCCCAATTCAGTGTAATATAAAAATATTTTTTAATATATATTTTTTTTAAAAAAAATAGCAATAATGAGAGAAGATTGAGTCTTATATAAATTGCCAAGTTGGTCATTACAGATCAATTTAAATTCTGAAACATTTGGCTAGGTACATTCTGATTAATGAGGTCAGTAAGTATGGGTTGAATGATATGATAATTCAGTAGTACATAGCTGGTCCTACATCCATATGTTATGAATGTTCATCAGTTATTTTTAATCAAAGGAGAAGATAATAAGTTATTTCTCACCAAAGGAGGGGAGTAATCTTAAATTCAGTTTTGGAATCTGTACTCTTGAACAGTTTCATTAATTGGATTTGGATGAAGAAATGAAGAACATGCTTAATAAATCAGCAAATGAGTCCAAATTGGATATAATGAACAGATACATTAAAAGGTGACAATAAAATTCAGAGCAATTTTCACTGGTTAGACATGAAGAGTGAAAATAACAGAATTAAATTTAATAAAATATGAATACAAAGTTTTAAACTTAGGAAACTTTTGTGAAATCAAATATGCAAGTCATAAAGTGTGGCTTGCTAACTAACAATTCTTGTTTAAAAGATGTTGATAACAAATTGAATATAAACCAGTAGTGTGGAAAATGGTATTTCAAATTAACCTTAGTAGAAACATTCTACCAAAAATACAAATCTGGGATTTTTATAGTGATTCTACATTAGCATTAAAATAACTTTTAATTGTTTATGTGCCATCAAATTATAGTCAACTCCAGGTAAGCACATAGATTGATTTTCTCCAAAATGATCTGTCCTTTGTCTGGTTTTCTTAGGTCTTCCATTGTTAAAATAATTTGGCCTGAAAATACTCTTGCATGAAGCATTTTACAGTCACAAAGTGATTTTTTTCTTTTATCTTAATATATGGCCCTATTATATAAAATGGAGCAATAAGTGGACACTGATTTGGCACAAAAGTAGCAGAAAACTAGGGATAAAAAAAACCCAATGGGTTTTAAATTTCCTTATTCAGTTAAGAAGAGCAAGGAAAACGTGATTTTGAGGTTTTTTGGAGCTTGGAAGAGAACAGACTGAGTAGCTTCCATTCAATATTCTTTTTCTCTTGTCTAATTTAAGTTAACTAAAGAGCTCTGTGCTGTGCCTGGAAGGAACTGAATCAATACTGAACCAGCCTTGTTTGAACAATCCTATCTCTGTTTATCTGCAGCATGGAAGTATATGACTAGAGCAAATCAATTCCACTTCATATCCCTTTCTTTTATAAGA